>NC_053389.1:185399174-185719338 GCF_905171765.1 Bufo bufo
TAGCACTAAATGCGCACTTTTCAAAATGACTGGCCCTGGAAATGTTGCCATTTAGGCTTATGGACACTGAGGCCTTCCGCAGCCTGATGTTGGCGGCCTTCCCGCGGTACTCTTTCCCGAGCAGCCACTATTTTTCAAGGTGTGCCATGCCCGCCTTACACCAACATGTGTCCCGAAATGTCACACGTGACCTGACCAACACAGTTACTGGGAAGGTCCACTTAACCACAGACACATGGACAAGTGCATTTGGCCAGGGATGCTACATTTCACTGACGGCACACTGGGTGAACATTGTGGAGGCCGGGAGCGAGTCGTACCCTGGGATGGCACAGGTGCTACCGACGCCGAGGATTGCGGGCCCTAATTCCATCAGGGTTTACGCCAGCACCTACGTTAGTGGCTTCAACCCCCACTTCTCCTCCTCCGCTGCCTCCTTCACTTCCACCTCCGAATTATCCGTGTGCAGCACCAGTCAGCCATCAGTCGGTAGCTGGAAGTAGTGTAGCACTGCAGTGGGAAAGCGTCGACAGGCCGTGCTGAAGCTGATATGCTTAGGGGACAAACATGCTGGGTATAATGACCTCTGAACCCATGCTGGGTATAATTACCAGATGTTGATTAAGTTTCATATTTATTCCCAGAGAATTCTTGTACAGTCACTCAGAATTGAGAAAGCTCGTTGGAAGAACGAGTGAAACGTTTTCAAGAAATCTACAGTAAGTCCAGTTGCCTTGGTTTATTTTTTACAGATATTTAGGGGACAAACAGCACACCACCGCAGAGCTGTGGCAGGGGATAAGAGACCAGATTGAGCTGTGGCTCTCGCCACTCAACCTATAGTCGTGGCCAAAAGTTTTGAGATTGAGAGTGATCCTCCTGATGACGATAGCGAAGTCTTGCCTGTTGGTATACTGGCACACATGGCTGACTTCATGTTAGGCTGCCTTTCCTGCAACCCCCGCGCGTTATACGCATTTCAGACAACACGGATTACTGGGTGTTCACCCTTCTCGACCCCTGCTACAAAGAGAACTTCTCATCTCTCATTCCTCAGGTGGAGAGGACGAGCAAAACGGTGCAATACCAGAAGGTACTTGTTGAAAAATTGCTCCAAAAATTTCCATCTGACAACGCTGGCGGCAGAGTCCGTACTTCCTTAGGCAACCAAGGAGGGGAGACAAGGGGAACACACAGCAGTTCCAACAGAGGCAGGGCAACACTCTCCAAGGCCTGAGACAGTTTCATGACACCCCGCCAGCACCCTAGCACCCTCACCCTGATGCGCGGCCTAGTATCACAAGCAGGGAAAAGTGTTGGAAGATGGTGAAGGAGTACGTAGCAGACCGTGTCAGCATCCTCACTGATCCCTCAGTGCCTTACAACTACTGGGTGTCCAAGCTGGACATGTGGCACGAACTGGCGCTCTACACCTTGGAGGTGCTGGCCTGCCCCGCCGCCAGCGTTTTGTCACCACCAGACATCTGAGAAGCTCTGACAGACGTTCTTCAGAACCTCCCACTTGAGGTTTCTTTTGTTTTGCTTTAGTTTCCTCATCTCGTTAGCCTCTCTCAGCTGTCATGTAGTTGCACTGATTGCATCCCTTTAAATCCCTTCCCATACTGCATCACTTTGCGGTTTATACAACTTCCTGGAGTGTATGCATGCTGGATGCTACTACTGAGTCTTCTACAGATAAGTTTTGTTCATTCATTTGTATTTTCCTGGTTGTTGGATCCCAGGTGACCCTGACTCCCTCCGTATCAAGTGTAGGGAGCCGGTGGTCGTGTCCCCTCACTATTATAGGGTGTTCAGGGGTTATACAGTCGAGGTACGAGGATATGCGATCTTCTACCATTGAGAATTTTGCATAGGCTGAGCAGTTAGGGAGAGATCCATGTCTGTTGCAGGGCTATCCCTTTGGTTCCTTAGTTTTGGATCCAGTCAGTCGGATCTTCCTTTTGTGTCTTTTAGTTTGCTGTATACCTTCCGTGACACGTTTTGTCTGAGTGGGTATTTAGTGCTGCTGGTGGCATTATAACAGATAGGCGTATCTGCCTGTCAACTGAAAATGCTGACAGGTTGACTCTTATAAAATTAAACAAGGCCTGGATTGCCCCAGACTTCTCGACTCCACCAAAGGAAAGCGGATGAACAAAGCCACTTTAAATGTGTTGTTTAATGTACTCAATACACTGTATTCCCATGCACCATTTCCACCACAAAAAAGGGTATATGGTTAAAATCTTCCTTTTCTCCTCCTCCTCCTCCTCTTCCATCATATCAACATGCTTATTGGTCGCATATAATGCCCTCTCATATATGCCCTCGCATATAATTTTTTACAGGGTCAGCTCATCTGCAGGCCCTTGCATATAATGTTTTACAGGGTCAGCTCACCTGCAGGCCCTCGCATATAATGTTTTACAGGTTCAGCTCACCTGCAAACCCTCGCATATAATGTTTTACAGGGTCAGCTCACCTGCAGGCCCTCGCATATAATGTTTTACAGGGTCATCTTACCTGCAGGCCCTCGCATATAATGTTTTACAGGGTCATCTCACCTGAAGGCCCTCACCTACAATCTTTTACAGGGTCAGCTCACCTTCTGATGACGACAGCGAAGTCTTGCCTGTTGGTACTCTGGCACACATGGATGACTTCATGTTAGACTTCCTTTCCCACGACCCGTACTTTATACGCATTTTAGACAACACGGATTACTGGTTATTCACCCTTCTCGACCCCCGCTACAAAGAGAACTTCTCATCTATCATTCCTCTGGTGGAGAGGACAAGCAACATGGTGCTATATCAGAAGGTCCTTGTTGAAAAATTGCTCCAAAATTGATAGGGGAGACATCCAAATGGATCATCGCCGTCACGGGGACGTGCGATCGCCTAGAAGTTATCTAGAGTCAACAAAGCGGCAGCAGGCCCTCACCTACAAGTCCAGTCTCAGTAGCCAATAGTCTGGTCAACACAATCCTCTCCATGACGGCACATTGGGTGAACGTTGTGGAGGCCGGGAGCAAGTTGGATGCTGGCACCAGACTTGCCTTCCAATAGATCCTCGTTATTGAAAAGTGTACTCATTCCAATAACAGGGCCTCTTGTTATTTATCGTCACTACCTCCCAGAGTCGGGAGTGGGTAATTGCCACTCGCCTGCTGCCTTCCTTGGATGCTTGTGCTTTAATAACTTTACAAACCCTCTCTGGGTGGTTCACAATTAGGAAAAAAAAGGGACAATGTAACAACAGCCAATCAGATTTCAGCCATTGACCTCCCTTGGATGTGGTAGCCGTTTCTCAGGCTCCCTCTTCGGCATCGAACCCTGATTCCCTGTTACCTGTGATCACCATGGTAGGCGCAGAAAAGAACATCGAAAGTTGATAGGGCAGACATCCAAATGGATCGTCGCCGTCACGGGGACGTGCAATCGCCCAGAGGTTATCTAGAGTCTCCAAGGCGGCAGCAGGCCCTCGCCCCTAAGGTTTTAGATGGTCAGATCAGCAGGCCCTTGCTCCAAATGTTTTTGAGGGTCACCAGCAGGCCATCAATCATCATTTTTCAAGGGTGTGTATGATGCCCCCTTTATGTGTAACAAAGGGTGTTTTGGAGTGCCGGTTCCTTGTAATTTTTGGCCCTTTCACTTAGTGCATAGGATTTATGAGTGTAGGAGTCCCACTACATGAACTATTGTACCACAATGTGAATGAGGCCCTCCATTATGTGATATACAGGTTGTATCGGAGTACCTCTTCCTTGTAATTTTTGGCAGCACTTGCACTTTATATACAAGTAAATATACAGGAAAGAAATGTTTCTTAACAATTTTTCCTCTAAAATAGATTTTTTTTTCCGGTTTTGTGCATATTATTGTAAGTCTGTAAAAGTGGCATACTACTCGGACAACATGGTTCCCAGCAGCGACCTGGGAGTCCAAGATGCATCCAGACATCCTCCCCATGCTGTTCCCGAACCATTTCGGTGGTGTTTCCATCAATTTCTGACCTTTTCCTATGAACCAGGCACCTTCCCCTCTTCAGAGCAGGGGGTGCCTGGTTTAATGCTCGGGTTCTCCATTTGACCTCCATTATACTCGGGTGCTCGGTAGAGCACCTGAGCATCCCGATGTGTTCGGCCAGAGCACCCGAGCACTTTGGTGTTCAATCAACACTAGTTAGCATCATTGTTCAATTGTACTTTTATTTTTCGGAGCTGATAAAGGGCTTATAAGTGTAGCTGCAAGTTTACAAATGTCCAAATTCCATTTTTTTATGGACCAATTCAGTTCTGAAGTGGCTTTGAGAGGCCTCTATATAAGAAATAACCCATAAATCACCCCATTTTAAAAACAACACCCCTCAAAGAATTCAAAATGGCATTTAGGTAATTTTATTAACCCTTTATTAATGCAAAATGGAGGTGAAATAAAAAAATGTATGAATGTTTTGGTAAGCAGGTAATAAAATAGAACTAATACTCAAAATGTATTACCCTGATTCTACAGTTTTTAGAAACATCCCATATGTGGCAGTAGAGTGCTACCTGACTAAAATACCGACCTCAGAATTGAAAGAGAACCTTGTGGATTTTGGAGCCCTGTTTTTTTAAGACTTTTTTCAGACACTATTTTAGGTTGAGTGGGCCTTGAGATGCTAAAACCTCTCAAGGAATATAGGGTGGCAGTAAGCATTTTGACCCCACAGATGTCTTATAGAATTTATTACAATGGGGGCATGAAAATCAAAAATATGTAGTAATATGTAGTTTTAGCTCAATATTTTAAATTTTTGCAAAAGGTTAAAAGGAGAGAAAGGAACCCAAAAATTGTTACACATTTTCTTCCAAGTATGGCAATACCACATATATGGTCCTAACCTACAGTTTGGGCACACAGCAAGCCTCAGAAGGGAAGGATCTCTATATGGCTTTTGAAACCGAGATTTTACTGGAATGGTTTTAGGTGCCATATCAAACTTGCAAAGCCCCTGATGTACTAATACAGTGGAAAGACCCTATATTTGATACTACACCCCACAAGAGATTAATCTAGGAATGTAATGCTGGTTTTGACCCCACATGTGTTTCACAGAATTTAGGCCCCTTGCAGATGAGCGTGTCCGGATTAGGTCCGGATGCGTCCCGGTGCATTGCGGCAAACCCGCGCGAGTAGGAATGCAATTGCAGTCAGTTTTGACTGCGATTGCGTTCCGATGTTCAGTTTTTATTGCGCGGGTGCAATGTGTTTTGCACGCGCGTGATAAAAAACTGACTGTGGTACCCAGACCCGAACTTCTTCACAGAAGTTCAGGTTTGGGTTAGTTGTAGTGTAGATTGTATTATTTCCCCTTATAACATGGTTATAAGGGAAAATAATAGCATTCTGAATACAGAATGCAAAGTAAAATAGGGCTGGAGGGGTTAAATTTTTAAAAAAATTATTTAACTCACCTAATCCACTTGTTCGCGCAGCTGGCATCTCTTCTGTCTTGTTCTGTGAGGTATAGGACCTTTGATGACGTCACTATGGTGATGGATCATGTGACGGACCATGTGATGAACGTAGTGACGTCATCAAAGGTCCTATTCTTCACAAAAGAAGACAGAAGAGATGCCGGCTGCGCGAACAAGTGGATTAAGGTGAGTTAACTTTTTTTAATTGACCCCTCCAGCCCTATTGTACTATGCATTCTGTATTCAGAATGCTATTATTTTCCCTTATAACCATGTTATAAGGGAAAATAATAATGATTGGGGCCACATCCCGATCGTCACCTAGCAACCGTGCGTGAAAATCGCACTGCATCCGCACTTGCTTGCGGATGCTTGCGATTTTTACGCAACCCCATTCATTTCTATGGGGCCTGCGTTACGTGAAAAACGCACAAAGAGGAGCATGCTGCGATTTTCACGCAACGCACAAGTGATGCGTGAAAATCAGCGCTCATGTGCACAGCCCCATAGAAATGAATGGGTCCGGATTCAGTGCGGGTACAATGCGTTCACCTCACGCATTGCACCCGCGCGGAAATCTCGCCTGTGTGAAAGGGGCCTTATTATTTGGGGGGTACTATCTCTGCAGACAGTTGTTTGGGGGTGATTGCCCCTCATCAGTACAGAGCAGAGAGTACCACCCAAATCCTGACTTAGGCCTCTCACCCAGTTAAGCCAGTACTCTCAGGTGCTGGCTTATTTAATATCCAAGTCATGTCTCAAGGCCTATTTAAAGAGTCGCACATGGACTTATAGGATAGCTGCCTTACATCTGGTGGCATCAGAGGCAGGGCTTGTTATGAGCTCATTTGAAGCCCTTTCTTCTCATAGAATTTATTAACATTGCACTGTGAAAATGCTTTAGCCCCAAATGTTTCATTTTTGCAAGGTTTAAAGGAATTATCTAAGACTAAGGGTACTTCCACACTAGCGTTTTTGTTTTACGGTATTGAGTTCCGTCACAGGGGCTCAATACCGGAAAAAAACTGATCAGTTTTATCCTAATGCATTCTGAATGGAGAGTAATCCGTTCAGGATGCATCAGTTCAGTCCGTCTTACGTTTTTTGGCCGGAGAAAATACTGCAGCATGCTGCAGTTTTCTCTCCGGCCACAAATCCTTGCCGGAATTAATTTACATTGAAATACATTAATGCCAGATCTGGCAAAACAGATCCAGTTTTGCGGTCTGCGCAGACCTTTAAAGATGAAAAAATTATAATAATACCGGATCCGTTTTTCCAGATGACAAACAGAAAGACGGATGCGGTATTGCAATGCATTTGTGAGAAGGATCCGCATCCGGATTCGTCTCACAAATGCATCCGTTTGCGTCCGGATTACCGGAGACGGAACTGCCTGCCGGAATCCTCTGCAGCAAGTGTGAAAGTACCCTAAAGTCCTGTATTACATTGGCTGAGGGTCGGCCAGATCATCTCTAACAAGCATTCTCATGATTTGCTGCTAATTACCTGATGAACAAGCGTTTGCTCATTCATCTGGCAATCGCATTTTTTATGCATGCCAAAAAATCATTGTTTGCCAGCAGCAGAGCATGCCATCTAATCACGATCTGCTGCCGGCAAACAATGTTTCTGTATGGGGAAGAGTGATGGCATTAATGATTGCTCCACCCCATACTGTAGAGGAGATTGCTGCATCTAGCAGTAGCTGTCTCTTTCACGGACGAGCAGGCGATTGTCGGGAAGGAATACTTCCTTCCTGACAATCGAAATGCTCATCTGCAGGTCTAATACAGCCCTAAGGCAGACCTCCCAGAGTGGCCGACCCATGGTGGAAATCCTACTTACCTGGTCCTCATGGCCGGGTTCGGTGTCTGACACACCCGCACCAGCTGTTCCTTTATCTGCCGCACTGAAATCAACATCCGTTGACAGGGGGGACACGACCACTTCAGCCAAGTGACTTGCTCCCCTTGCATCACATGACCAGTTGTCATGACGCAAGGGAAGCAAGTTACTGCTGCAGCCTGTAATTGGCTGCAGCGGTCACGTGTCCCTCCTTGTGGATGTTCATTTTAGTGCAGCAGGGAGCATCAGACACCGAACCCAGCAGCAGGGACCAGGTGAGTATCATCTCCACCATGGCTTGGCCATTCGGGGAGGTCTATATTATTTTTGAATAACCACTTCAAAAGGAGAAAAAGCATCACATAATTTGTTACGCAAAGAGCCATAACTTTTTTATTGGCACCATTTTAGGGTATATTTGGCTTTTTGATCACTTTTTATTTGACTTTTTGGCAGGTAACGTAGCCCAAAATTGCAATTGTCAGTGTTTTTAAAAAAAATTTATGCAGTATATATGATATGATAACGTTATTCTTTGGGTTGATATGAATATAGCAATCCCAAATTTACAGTTGCAAGAATGATATGGATTTCTGCACAAATCGGTCATAAAATGTGATCTGATCTTTATCTAAGTCACAACAATAGACAATCACAGTCTGCTTAAACTAATAACACACAAAGAATAACATTTTACCATGTTTTTATTGAACACACCATGTAAACATTCACAGTGCAGGTGGGAAAAGTATGTGAACCCTTGGATTTAATAACTGGTTGAACCTCCTTTGGCAGCAATAACTTCAACCAAACATTTCCTGTAGTTGGAGATCAGACGTGCACAACGATCAGGAGTAATTGTTGACCATTCCTCTTTACAGAACAGTGTCAGTTCAGCAATATTCTTGGGATGTCTGGTGTGAATCGCTTTCTTGAGGTCATGCCACAACATCTCAATCGGGTTGAGGTCAGGACTCTGACTGGGCCACACCAGAAGGCGTATTTTCTTCTGTTTAAGCCATTCTGTTGTTGATTCTATGCTTTGGGTCGTTGTCCAAAGCAGCCCCAAACCATGATGCCCCCACCACCATACTTCACAGTTGGGATGAGGTTTTGATGTTGGTGTGCTGTGCCTCTTTTTCTCCCCTCATAGTGTTGTGTGTTTCTTCCAAACAACTCATCTTTGGTTTCATCTGTCCACAGAATATTTTGCCAGTACTGCTGTGAAACATCCAGGTGCTCTTGTGCAAACTGTAAACGTGCAGCAATGTTTTTTTTGGACAGCAGTGGTTTCCTCTGTGGTATCCTCCCATGAAATCCATTCTTGTTTAGTGTTTTACGTATCGTAGATTCTCTAACAGGGATGTTAGCATATGCCAGAGACTTTTGTAAGTCTTTAGCTGACATTCTAGGATTTTTCTTCACCTCATTGAGCAGTTTGCGCTGTGCTCTTGCAGTCATCTTTACAGGACGGCCACTCCTAGGGAGAGTAGCAGCAGTGCTGAACTTTCTCCATTTATAGACAATTTGTCTTACCGTGGACTGATGAACAGCAAGGCTTTTGGAGATGCTTTTATAACCCTTTCCAGCTTTATGCAAGTCAACAATTCTTAATTGTAGGTCTTCTGAGAGCTCTTTTGTGCGAGGCATCATTCACATGAAGCAATGCTTCTTGTGAAAAGCAAACCCAGAACTGATGTGTGTTTTTATAGAGCAGGGCAGCTGTAACCAGCACCTCCAATCTCATCTCATTGATTGGATTCCAATTGGCTGACACCTCACTCCAATTAGCTCTTGGAGATGTCATTAGTCTAGGGGTTCACATACTTTTTCAACCTGCACTGTGAATGTTTACATGGTGTGTTCAATAAAAACATGGTAACATTTAATTCTTTGTGTGTTATTAGTTTAAGCAGACTGTGATTGTCTGTTGTTGTGACTTAGATGAAGATCAGATCACATTTTATTACCAATTTGTGCAGAAATCCATATCATTCCAAAGGGTTAACATACTTTTTCTTGCAACTGTATATAGTTTTTCATGTTTTACTACTTTTGCATCACAAAATAATTTTTTTTATTCAAAAACCATATACTAATGTCCATGACATTTTTTATTTTTGCATCAATGTATAAAAGCCTGTGGGCCTTTTTGGGGAGTGGACTAGTTTTTTTGGTACCATTTTCTGCTATATTTGTCTTTTTGATTGCTTTTTATTATTTATTTTTTTTGTTTTTGGGATGTGAAGTTGGCAAATATTGCAATTCCGTCAGTATTTTTTATGGGGTTCACAATACAGTATATATGATGTGATAATTTTACTTTGCGTGTTGATACGAATATGACGATACCAAATCTACTCATTAGTACCGGAGGACCAGGAAGCGGTGAAGGTTCTGTACTCACTGCTTCCTGGTCCTTGGCTGTCGGCTGTGCAGTGGCTGCGCACAGCTTGAGGGCGCTCTGTGACCTCACGCTGTGCACGCCAGTTCACAGCACAGCAGGAGGAAGCAGATCGCGGGCGGGGAGGAGCGGCGGCGTCCAGGAGCAGGAGAGGTAAGTGTTTTTTTATTTTATAAAACATGAGGCTGCTTGGGGCTGAGGCAATGGGAGTGATGAGAGGCATAATGGGGGCTAATAAGAGGCATAAGGACTGATATGGGGGCTGATAAGAGGCATAGGGGCTGATGAGAGGCATAGGGGCTTATATGGGGGTGATGAGAGGCATAGGGGCTGATATGGGGCTGATGAGAGGCATAGGGGCTAATATGGGGGCTGATGAGAGGCATAGGGGCTGATATTGGGGTTATGAGAGGCATAGGGGCTGATATGGGGGCTGATGAGAGGCATGGGGGCTGATATGGGGGTGATGAGAGGCATAGGGGCTGATATGGGGGCTGATGAGAGGCATGGAGGCTGATGAAAGGCATGGGGCTCTTATCTGAGGTCTGACTGGGGTCTTATTAACATTGGGGGTCTGATTGGGGCTGTCAGCTTAGGTTTGATTAACATTGGGGGTCTGATTGGTGAGGCATAAAGCTGATAATGGGGCTAGTAAGAGGCATAAGGCTGATAATGGGGGCTAATAAGAGGCATAAGGACTGATATGGGGGCTGATGAGAGGCATAGGTGCTGATATGGGAGCTGATGAGAGGCATGGGGGCTTATATGGGGGTGATGAGAGGCATAGGGGCTGATATGGGGCTGATGAGAGGCATAGGGGCTAATATGGGGGCTGATGAGGGGCATAGGGGCTGATATGGGGGCTGATGAGAGGCATGGGGACTGATGTGGGGTCTGATGAGAGGCATGGGGGCTAATATGGGGGCTGATGAGAGGCATGGGGGCTGATATGGGGGCTGATGAGAGGCATGGGGGCTGATATGGGGGTGATGAGAGGCATAGGGGCTGATATGGGGGTGATGAGAGGCATAGGGGCTGATATGGGGACTGATGAGAGGCATGGAGGCTGATGAAAGGCATGGGGCTCTTATCTGAGGTCTGACTGGGGTCTTAACATTGGGGGTCTGATTGAGGCTGTTAGCTTAGGTTTGATTAACATTGGGGGTCTGATTGGTGGTCTGACCTGAGGTGTAATGAAAAATATTTTTTTTCTTATTGTCCTCCTCTAAAACCTAGGTGCATCTGATGGGCCAGTGCGTCTTATAGGGCGAAAAATACGGTATATGATTTCTCATGTTTTACTTCTTTTGCTTCATAAAATAACTTTTAATAAAAATCTTTTTGTTTTACATCTCCATATCTAAGACCTATTTTTATTATTTTTCTGTCAATGTAGCATGTTTTTTGTGGGACAGTCTGTACATTTTATTGGTACCATTTTGGGGTACGTATGACTTTTTTATACCATTTTTTGGGAAGTGAGGTGACAGTGATTCTGTCATTGTTTTTTAAGTTTTTTTTTTAAGCTGTTCACAGTATGGGATAACTAACATGATCATTTATAGATCAGGTTGTTATGGACGTGGTTATACCAATTATGGGTATTTTTTTTTTTTTTTTTGGGAGTGTATAGGGGAAAAAATAGTTTGTTTTTTATTTATTTTACTTTTTTCCCACTTGAACATACAGTGATCTGATCGCTAGTACAATACACTGCAATAGTCAGTTTCACTCTGACACTTCGTCTACTAGACCCTGTCTTTGGACAGTTTTGGTAGACTTTGGTACATGGCAGGCCCAGAGGCCTTGTTAACGCCTCTGACTGCCATAGCAACCATCGGGACCCTGCAATTACGTTGCAGGGGCCTGATGGGTAGGAGAAGGAGATTGCTCCTTCTGTAGACTCCTTAGCTGCCACGATTGCTACTTTGGACCAGTATGAGGTCCTTACGTTTCATTAAAAATATCTCTGTACTTTGCCCCATTCAGCTTTCCCCAACCCTGTCCAGTCTCCCTGTCCCAGCCACTGAAAAACACCCCCACAGCATGATTTTGCCACCACCATGCTTCACTGTAGGGAAGGTATTGGGGAGTGCCTGGTTTCCTCCAAACATGACGCTTAGAATTGAGGCCAAAAAGTTCAATCTAGGTTGGTTCATCAGACCAGAGAATCTTTCTCACAGTCTGAGAGTCGTTTAGGTGCTTTTTTCTTAAACTCCAGAAGGTCTTCCATGTATCTGTTACTGAGGAGAGGCTTCTTTCTGGCTACTCTGCCAGAAAGCCTAGGTTGGTGGAATGATGCAGTGATGGTAAGTTTCTCCCATCTGCACACAGGATCTTTGGAGCTTAGCCAGAGTGACAATTGGCTTCTTGGTCACCTATCTTACGAAGGTACTTCTCCACTGATTACTTAATTTGGTGGGGCAGCCAGCTCTAGAAAGAGACCTGCCTGCTCCAAACTTCTTCCATTTAAGAAATATGGAGGTTACTGTGTAGTGTACAGGGACTGTAATGCCCGTCACTACAGAGGTGTCACTTGGTGTGCTGTCGTCCCCCCTTATTTATGGGGAAGTTGGTATATGTCATCTTTATAAATTGTCATGTAATGTAATGTTATGTATTTCCCTGTTACTGTGACACTTGCATGTACAGGCCTGCTAGGGGTGTCATTCCAGCTTCTAGTCACTAGAGGGAGCTAGAGAGCCCTAGTTTATATAAGGCCCAGACAGGGAAGCAAAAGTCAGTCTAGTTTGGAGCTCAGAAGTTTCTAGAGCCTGAGGAAGCTGAGAGGGAGACAGAGGCAAAGCGCAGAGAAGCAAGAGGTACTCAAGATAACAGAGGAGGTACTTTATAAAGCTAAAACCAAGGATATACGCCAGAGTTAAGGTATTGGACCTTGGAGAAGATTTGCTATGTTCCAGGATCAGTCAGAGATAGAGTGCAAGCTCCTGTACTGCAAGTCCTGTGTGTTTAACACTCTGTAGTCACCTTGCTCAATCTGTATTGCCTGCATCGACCGTATTGAAAAATCAACTGTATGCAAAGGAACTGTACTTCCGTTAATGTCTCTCTGAAAACTACTAAAGTTGGAGTTCTGTTTTAACATCACGGTGTTCCTCATTTATTCCTGCTATCAGCAAACGGCGTGCCACCGTTTAATTGGCACTGGCGTCACGAACATTTTCTACCATCACCTGCCCTTGCAGAGAGTCAGCCGTCTCAGGTTAGTGTCATTGCACTACTACACCCAGAAACTCTATTACACACAACTTGAGTACGCTGCACCTCTCTTTTGGCGTCACGAACAGAATACGCACGCTTTCTAGTGCAAGAAGCGTGAACTTTGTGCCTTATACAGTTGCCCTGTGACCAAAGTGACAAATTGCCTGTTTTATTTAAAGTGGACTTTGTGGACTGAAAAACATACTAAAAGTGTCCCTAAAATCTTCAGAAAGCGCTGTGCAGTGTTGCGCTATCAAGAGGAAGAAAATCGCCGCATTGGAGTGTGGTTTTGTGGACTTTTTACAATCCTGCTTGCTGTCGGTGAATGGACAGCGTTTTGCTAAAGATGGCCACCGGCCGCCTGGAGTAAAGTTTCCCGCGCTGCTGAGGACCTTCGTGGGCGGATCCCTGCAAGGACACAGAGAATCCCGCCCCTCTTCATCATCGCACCGCCGCGGCCCTGCTTCTTCTACGTCATCGGGTGCTCAGGACGTCCGGAATCTCGCGAGACTTGGCCTGCGCGAGCCCGGCGATACCGGTAAGAACTTGTAACCGGAGGGAAGGGGATTGTTCCGGCCCCTTTAGTCACCAGCGGCCACATCGCAATAAGCTAACATGTCAGAACCGGGAGTTCCCGAGCAGCCGGCCCCGGGAGAGCTTGCGGCTCCTAATCATCCTACAGCCCCCAGCATGATGCCCTTTACCATGCCTTACTATTTCGGGGCCCCATGGTTCCCCCGCTACAGAGGAGAGACCCATACCCTAAGGGACTTTAAAGAAAAGTTGCTGGCATTATTCAAACTGTACCCCATAAATGCCGACCAGCAAATGGAAATCCTGCTAGCGCAGCTGGAGGGAGCTGCCCGCAGGGAGGTATTATCCTGGCCTGCTACTGAGCGGAGTACTCTAGAACAGATATTCACCCGCCTCAGGGCCACTTTTGAAACTAGGACTGCCTCAGAGATAAAGATGCATTTCTTTGGCAAGAAACAGAAGTCCGGGGAGTCTCTCCGTGACTATGCCCTATCACTTCAGGAGGCTTTAGGGGCTGTAATTCAGATAGATCCCAAAGAGGCTGATAACCAGGACCAGACCCTGAGGGAACAATTTATCAACGGGGTGTCTAGTGAACAAATAAGGACCCAATTAAAGATGCTGTCCGCCCAGCACCCTAACAGTACCTTTCTGGACTTTAAAGAACTGGCTGTAAAAATTCTGGGGTCCGCAGTATCTCCTGAGTTGAGCACCCCACCTGAGTCACCAGCCTGCAGGCCAAAACCGCTTATCACTAACCGAGCTGAGGCCGGCCAAGCTGTTCAAGTGTCAGCTACCGATACTATTGCCATGCTGACAGAGCAAGTAAATCACCTCACTAAAAGTCTAGAGAAAGTGTGCAGAAAAATAGAGGAATGGGAAAAACCCATAATGCTAGATGAAGAATTCCTGTCACCTCCTAGGCCGTTCCCACCTCCTTACCATGAGACTCACCCCAGGGATCCTGGGAGGCGTAATAGAGATCGCAAGCGGCCCGTGTGTACATACTGCAAAAAGCTGGGACACACAGAATCCACGTGCTGGCAGTTAAACGGGCAACCCCTGAGGCTGAGGACCACCCCTCGGGAGGTAGAACACTAGGTCCAGAGGATCCAAATTGGATGCCACGTTATGTAGGATCCCATCCTAAAATCAATATAGAGATCAACGGGGTCCCCTTTGAAGCCCTATTAGATACTGGGTCTCAGGTCACTACTATTCAGCTGCCTGCATTTGAAAAGTTCTGGGACACCAACCAGTTGACCCAACCGCCTGAATCCTGGGTGGAAATTATCGCCAGCAATGGCAAACCAGTAAAGATTCATGGATACTGGGAACCCACCCTGCAGGTGGGAGAAGTAACCCTGCCTCAACAGGGAGTGATCGTAGTACAGGCCGGTGACAGAGGAGGACATCCTGTCATTCTAGGCACCAATGTCTTCAAAAACTGTTATTCAGAAATACTTGCTGTATTACATCAGACTTTGCCCACTGCTTCCTCTGCATCCAGGAGGGTGATTCAAAAGACTATTACTGTGTTAAGTGCCCAACAGAGGTTTGCTAATGGGAAAGGAGAAATTTGTACTGCCAGGATTAGTGATATTAAGCCTGTGACTTTGCCTCCTAATTCTCAAACTCTTTTATGGTGTCGTGCTGTCCTGGGAGTCCAAGGCCGAGATTATCCAGCCCTAGTAGAACCAATCCAGATGGAGGATTACCCTTATGTGAGAGCTGCCAAGTGCCTGGTGACCGTCTCCCAAGGTAAAGTACCTGTCCGTCTGATTAACCTGAGTGATCATCCTGTTGCGCTTACTAAGCATTGCCGTGTTGCCCAGCTGTCCCAGGTGTCCTTCCAAGACGTCATTCGTCTTCCAGTGACAGAAAAGCCGCCAGCTGCAGTCAGCGGATGTTCGCCGGTGACCCAGCCACAAGTGCCCTGGTGGGAAGAGCTCCATGTAGGGGACGAGACTACCCCCCAACATCAACAAGAAGGGATTCTACAGCTTGTCAAGGAGCACCACCAGGCCTTCAGTAAGCATGCTACTGACTATGGAGAGGTTAGTGCCATACAACACACCATACCTACTGGCTCTCATCCTCCTATCAAGGAGAGATACAGACCTTTACCGCCTACTTCATATCAGACTGTAAAAGAAATGATCCAAGAGATGAAAGACTCTAATGTAATCCGGGACAGCCGTAGCCCGTGGGCTGCACCCCTGGTCCTTGTAAAGAAGAAGGACGGTGGTATCCGTTTCTGTGTGGATTATAGGAAAATTAATCAGATAACCCACAAAGATGCATACCCACTGCCCCGCATTGAGGAGTCACTAACTGCTCTGGGCTCCTCTGCCTATTTCTCCACCTTGGACTTGACCAGTGGCTACTGGCAAGTACCCATGGCCCCCGAGGATAGGGAAAAGACTGCTTTCACTACTCCCATGGGCCTGTTCGAATTCAATTGTATGCCGTTCGGGCTATGTAATGCCCCAGGAACTTTCCAGAGACTAATGGAACGGTGTTTGGGTCACAAAAACTTCGAAACAGTGCTGCTGTATCTAGATGACGTCATTGTGTACTCAAAAACATATGAAGACCATCTGAAACATTTGGCAGAAGTATTTGAAATCCTTATCAAATATGGCTTGAAGGTAAAGCCATCCAAGTGTCACCTGCTCAAACCTGCAGTAAGATACCTGGGGCATGTAGTAAGCGGAGAGGGAGTGCAACCTGACCCTGATAAATTAGCAGCTGTCCGTAATTGGCCGGTTCCTACTACCGTCAAAGAGGTGAGGAGTTTCCTTGGTTTTGCCGGCTACTATAGACGTTTTATCCCCCATTTTGCTCAAATAGCTGATCCTATCCAGGAACTCTTGAGGGGGCAACCCAAAAAGAGTCCTAGAACTCCTGTGCCCATTGAGTGGAATGAGGAAAGAGAGATAGCGTTCCAATTGCTAAAAAAGAAACTGACCGAGCCTCCCGTGTTAGGTTACCCAGATTATAGCAAGCCTTTCCATCTTTATACCGATGCTAGCAAGCGAGGCCTGGGAGTGGTGTTAGCCCAAATCCAAGAGGGAAAAGAGAGAGTGATAGCATATGCAAGCCGCTCCCTGAAAGGAGCTGAGAAAAATGACCAGAATTATAGTTCCTTCAAACTAGAGTTCCTGGCATTAGTGTGGGCGGTGACAGAAAAATTCAAGGATTATCTAGCCGCCACCCCGTTCATTGCATTCACTGACAATAACCCTCTGGCACATCTAAATACAGCTAAATTGGGGGCCTTGGAACAGAGATGGGCCTCTCGCCTCGCCAACTATGATTTCTCTGTAAAATATCGTGCTGGACGTACTAATGATAATGCTGATGCTTTATCCAGGCTTCCCACAGAGACAGCTCCTGATGATGTGCGAGATGCTTGGGAAGATGTAGAGATGCCGGCTTTCTATAACAAATTTGCTCAACAGGATCAGGCTCGAGCTACCAATGACAGAGCTGCAGTTCCTTCACCCTCCAGTAGGCCTGATCCTAAAGAAGAAAGGTGGGTGAAACTACAGTCTGAAAGTAGAGTGCTGGGTGAGTTGTTGGACTTCATTACTAGTGGCAGAGCCCCTGAGAGGATTCGGCGTAAGAGTGCAGATCCTGAGCTCATCAAACTGTGGAGACAGCGCCATCAACTCTTCATACAAAAGGGCCTATTGCTACGGAGAAGCCTAGACCCAGTGTCCAACGAGAGAGTGCACCAGATTCTCATACCCCGACGAGATGCAGGTATGGTGTTGGAGATGTACCACAATCAATCCGGTCACTTTGGGGTCCAAAAGACTGAGGCTACTATTCGCCAGCGGTTTTACTGGGTGGGCATGAGAGAAGACATGGAGAAGTGGTGTCGGGAGTGTGTAGCCTGTGCCTTAAAACGAAGTGAGCACCATGATCAGAGGGCACCACTGAGACCCATTGTAAGTACTCGTCCTCTTGAACTGGTCGCCATCGACCATGTGAAACTGGAGCCTAGTCGCTCAGGGTATACTTATGCCATGACTATTATTGACCATTTCACTAAGTTTGTTGTAGCGGTGCCTGTGAGAGACCAGACAGCCAAGACTACAGCCGAAATGTTCTGGAAGCACTTCCTCCTGCCCTATGGATGTCCAGAAAAGATCCTCACCGATCAAGGACCTGCTTTTGAGTCCCATCTGTTCCATGAACTGTGCTGCTTACACAACTGTAAGAAGATCCGGACAACGGCCTACCATCCTCAAGGTAACGGATTATGTGAAAAAATGAATCAGACCTTGATAGAGATGCTGAGGGCCGTGCCTCCTGAGAACAGAGGAGATTGGCCCAGTCTGTTGCCACAGCTCATGTTCACATACAATCATACCATACATTGTTCCACCGGGTATACCCCTTTTTACTTGATGTTTGGGCGCCAAGGGACATTGCCTGCTGATCATTCATTGGACATACACGTACCTGATTGCATTAACCCATTACCTAACACCGACTGGGTTGCTGAACATCAAAGGCGATTGAATACAGCCAAAGCCATTGTTCAGGAGAGTATGGACTATGCTAGGGACCGACAGCAGAGAGACTATGATCAAGCAGCCCATGCAGAACCCTTGACAATAGGGGCCGTGGTATGGTTAAAGAATAACCGCCGTACCAGTAAATTGGACAGTAAATGGGAGCGAAGTCCCTATGTTGTCACGGCAATCCCAAATGTTGGAACTCACACTTATGAGATCACCCGGGAAGACAAGGGATCCCAAATTGTACACCGAAACCGGTTAAAGCTCTGCCTGACACCAGAACCTAGTGCCGAGAGTTCTGGATCGGAATATCCTGTGTCAGAGTCAGCAATACAGCCCGAGGATCCTATGCAGGCTGTTAGTAATCTGAGGTATGACGCTGATCCCATGCATTGGCTTCTGACCCCTTGGTTGAACTTGCTGGTGCCTGCTCCGGCACCTACTGTAGCTTCACCTCCGGAAGAGCTGGTTCAGGATGCCCCGGTGGATCTAATTGTTCCTGTTGTTCCAGTTGTTCCTGACCAAGATCTCCCTGATGGAGACCCTCCTGTTGCTCCTCTCTCTTCTACCTCGTTGCTAAGGGAAGAGGAGACCCCTGTTTTGAGAAGGTCTACCCGGATGACCAGGGGACGCCCGCCAGTCCGTTTAGGAGACTTTGACTATTCTGGTGGTGTCTCCTCCCAAACAGTCGCTACTGGTAATACTTTACTTGACATTTGTGCGCAAGAATGGACTCCTCCACGTGAGCCCTTGCCTGTGATACACCCACAGGAAACTCCTGGGTAGTTCCGTTTTTATACTGTTTTATCTATTTTGCTGTTCTATTATGGACTTATTCATTGTCATGGACTATCCTGGTTATAATGTTACGCTGTGCCAGGTCAGCGCCCCAGTTCCATTCACTATCCTGAGGAGAAGAGAACGACGCCTCTTGTCACCACCCTTCACCTTTGCCAATTGGACCTGATATGAATATAAATGCAGATGAATTACATGTATGTATGCCTGCATGTCTCTTTTTTCTGTTTCAGGTAGAGATTCCAGTTGGGCGAGCCCTGATGGAGTACGAGGTCGTACTCAGCTTAAAGCAGTGGGGTATGTAGTGTACGGGGACTGTAATGCCCGTCACTACAGAGGTGTCACTTGGTGTGCTGTCGTCCCCCCTTATTTATGGGGAAGTTGGTATATGTCATCTTTATAAATTGTCATGTAATGTAATGTTATGTATTTCCCTGTTACTGTGACACTTGCATGTACAGGCCTGCTAGGGGTGTCATTCCAGCTTCTAGTCACTAGAGGGAGCTAGAGAGCCCTAGTTTATATAAGGCCCAGACAGGGAAGCAAAAGTCAGTCTAGTTTGGAGCTCAGAAGTTTCTAGAGCCTGAGGAAGCTGAGAGGGAGACAGAGGCAAAGCGCAGAGAAGCAAGAGGTACTCAAGATAACAGAGGAGGTACTTTATAAAGCTAAAACCAAGGATATACGCCAGAGTTAAGGTATTGGACCTTGGAGAAGATTTGCTATGTTCCAGGATCAGTCAGAGATAGAGTGCAAGCTCCTGTACTGCAAGTCCTGTGTGTTTAACACTCTGTAGTCACCTTGCTCAATCTGTATTGCCTGCATCGACCGTATTGAAAAATCAACTGTATGCAAAGGAACTGTACTTCCGTTAATGTCTCTCTGAAAACTACTAAAGTTGGAGTTCTGTTTTAACATCACGGTGTTCCTCATTTATTCCTGCTATCAGCAAACGGCGTGCCACCGTTTAATTGGCACTGGCGTCACAAACATTTTCTACCATCACCTGCCCTTGCAAAGAGTCAGCCGTCTCAGGTTAGTGTCATTGCACTACTACACCCAGAAACTCTATTACACACAACTTGAGTACGCTGCAACTGTGCTCCTGGGAACTTTCAGTGCAGCAGACATTTTTGCACCCTTCACACAATCTCTGAGCTCTACAGGCAGTTCTTCCTTCCTAATGGCTTAGTTTTTTCTGATCTGCCTTGCCACCTGTGAGACCTTATATAGACAGGGGTGTGTCTCAAATCATGTGAAATCAACTGTTACCACAGATACAATAGCCTCCATAGGTGTAGAAACATCTTAAAAATGATCATGAGAAAAAAGAGGCCCCCAGAGCTAAAATTCAGGTGTCATAGCAAAGGCTCTGAATGCATGCAAAGTTTTTTCATTTTTAATAAATTTGCTAATATTTCGTTTGGGGTATTAAGTGTGGGAAACATGAATTTATATTTTTTGTTTTAGCACAACAGATAAATAAATGATAGATAGATAAATAGATAGAATAAAGCGGGTCCACTATGCTTTTATCTACTTTGGAGTGCTGTTTTTTTTTTTTTTTTGTATATGCATAGGCCAACAGCCTACGATCTTAGGGGAATTGCACCTACATATTCTATTTATGACAGTGCTGCTGCTTTTTTTTTTGTTTTAGATAGATATATAGGCAGATGACAGACAGAGATAGATAGGCCTCATTGAGTTTGGGCTATAGGTGAAAAAAGTGGTGACCGTTTTTTCACTAATTTTGGAGTGCTGCCTTATTTCTGGGATTTAGATAGACAGATACTGTAGATAGATAGACAATCGATAGACAGATAGATAGATAGATAGATAGATAGATAGATAGATAGATAAATAGATAGATAATTTGTTAAAACGAAGGGTACCAGGTGAGGTTGCCATTGGATGGTCTCGAAGGTTCACTGATGTCGTCGGCATTTTCATTTCTGTGGATACAGCCGGCAGAACTTCCAAGTAACTATGGTCATTAGGTGCCATGCTTACACCCTGGGGCAGGTCTATAAAAAAATGATAGCAGAGTTAATCTATGAGCATCCTTCACAGTAATTCAGAAAAATGCACAAATATAATAAATATAGTTATATTATTTTACTTTTTATATACAATTTACTGTGGCTTCTATTATTATTATGTGGGTGGGCTGATGGGGCATCTGAAAAAGGGGCATGCAAAAAAAATTGCAACAGCATCATCCACATGGGACAAGTAACGTCCCTGGTCCCCTGTTAGATCAAACCGAAAAATGCCTGGTCTATTAAAAATGCAATTTGAACAATCCCTCTTGTTATGTGTCTTCCTACAATTAGCTGAGCGCAGGGTGTTCTGCTGCTGAGACCATCAGTGATCAGTTGTAGTCTGTGCGGGAACCTGATAGAAATCAGGGACAGCCTTAGGGGTGTGGAGCCTGTGCGACTGATTGCATCACCTTGGCTATCTCTAGTGCTGCAATGGAAATTAATATGGCTGCCGCTCACATGCCCGACCTGTCACTCTATTCATTTCGGGTGGCGGCACAGGGCCTACATTCTCGTAATCGGTAGGGTTCCCAGTGGTAGGACCCCTACCGATCTGTAAAACGGCTGGGGCAGCGCTAAAGCCCACCCATTAATGCCAGTGACATCACCAGAAACATTGCTAGGCAGAAGCCTCCACCTAGCAGTGTAAAACTATAAACAAAACAGCCCTTGCCCTCCCCAGCTCTGAACCCGGACAACCCCTTTAATGAGAGAGAGAGAGAGAGAGAGAGAGAGAGAGATAGATAGATAGATAGATAGATAGATATTAGTTACTATAAACAGATCACTGTATATAGGCATTTTATTAAATGAGTTCATTGAAATGTCAACTATGAAACACTTCATATCATTATATCATGTATAGCTTTAGCTTTTTGCAATATCTTTGTCCTTACCATTAGGGCTTGAGTCTTCACAGGTGGCATAATCATATGAATGCATTTCAGGCTCAGTCACACCTGTAGAATAGAAAAATTTAGTTTGAAAAAAAAATTGACAAAAATATTTTACCTTGGCAGTCAGGATCACGAAGGAGGTTGGAAAACACACAATGAAGTGTGAGTAAGGCTTCTTTCACACAAGTATTTTTGTAATCCATTTGTGATTTTGCGTAACGGAGTCCACTGGTAAAGTAAATGAATAGGAATGCTTCCTTTCCGACAATCTGCTGCTCCTCGCAGTATCTAAATGCACCATCAGGGTTGATTCACATGACCTCAGTGCTATTGTACTGTACTCACATGATGATGTAAGTTCAATACAGTACATTAGACCCGCAATCAGATATAAACTGACTGTACCATAAATCACTATGATGCAGTCAGTTCAGGTCAGGGGAGCTGTGGTTCGTCTGGTACATCTGGCTGACACAAGGCCCATGTTTCCCAGGCTAACCACGGTTGTGTGAATCTGCCCTTGGTCATGATTTATCAAAGGGGCTCAGGCTTGATGATAAATGCAGTGCAGGGATAGACACTTTTGTCTACCTGTATACCAACTATTGGTTTTCTTATGCAGTGAGCCCCTGAGGAGCCAGTGCAGAGGATGCGAGTGGTAGTGGCACTGAAGAAGTGTGTGTCATGGTGTACTCTCTGTGGTGTAGTGAAACAGGTGGGTTGAAGGAATCAGGCAGGCACAAGAGAACAACAAAATGCTTTCTTTACTGAGTGTAAATGGTAATTTGAGATACATCTAGCAATAATAAGTACAAGGTGCAGTCTCTGTCACCAGATGATGAGGTATGGTAACACTTAGAAATATGCTAGCTGACAAAGTCTCTCTCACTCCTGATTCCTCTGTATTACAGCTATGAAGCTGCTGTAGGTGTCCACTATGTAATGCAAGCTTTCAGATTTGCCTATCCAGCCTACGGAATGCACACAAACGTCATCAGTATTTTTTGCGGACCACAAACTACATACGGTCGTGTGCATGAGCCCTAACACTAATGCCTGCAGCCTATCAGAGGCTGGCTCGGGCGGTACGATGATGTCATTATCATCGTGCCACCTGAGCCGGGCATCACACAGCAGGGACACAGGGCGGAAGAGGCCTGCATCACATCACTGCTGATGAAGGTAAGTATTATTTTTGGTTTTTTTTCTTACAGCCCCATTTTTTTTTGGGGTGGCACTCTGGGGGCATTTATTTCTCGCTCATTTTGGGTGGCACTATGGGGGGTATTTATTACTGGCACATTATGGGGGGGCACCATGGGGGAGAGGAGCACTATAGGGGCATCTGGGGGCTCTAAAGGGGATTTTTTTTAATTGGCACATTAAGGGGGGGCACTATATGGGAGAGCGGCACTATGGGGCATCCGGTGGCACTATAGGGGCATTATTTGGGGGCACTATGCGGAAGTGGGGGCTCGAAAGGGGCCTTTTTTATTATTGGCACATTATGGGGGTATTATGGCATCTGGTGGCACTAGGGGTATTTTTTACTGGCACATTATGGGAGGCACTATAGGGGAGAGGGGCACTATGGGGGAGTGGAGCACTATTGGGGCATCTGGTGGCACTAAGAAGGGGCATTTTTTACTGCCACATTATGGGGGAGAGGAGTACATCTGCTGGGGGCACTAAGAAGGGGTCTTTTTTTTACTAGCATATTATGGGGGACACTATGGGGAAGGGGGAGAGAAGCACTATGAGGGCATTTACTGAGGCACTATATAGGGGTATTTTATACTGGCATATTTTATGGGGACATTAGCTCAACTGCGGGCACTAAGCGGGGGTATTTTAATATATTATAAGGAGAATTATTACTACTAGGGGGTATTATGGAGAGCTTTACTACTACTGGGGGGCTATGAGGAACATGATCACTAGTATGGGTACTACAGGGGCATTACTACTACTAAGTGTGCTCTGGCAGAGAATTATTTCTATTGGTGGGATTTTGGGGAGGACTGTTACTTTGGGGGGGCACCCTGGCACAGTATCAGCTTTGCACAATAATTTTTTGGGGACATTATCTTTATACTATTAGTGTCTGGGCGCAGTTATTTTTTAGAGCACTGTGTGCCAATAATTGTTAAAGGGGGCACTATCTGTGTGGTAGTAGTATTTCCAGGGGGACTGTTTCTGCAGTATAGTATTGGGGGTGGCAGGAAAGGGTGTTCAGAAGATGTGGAGATGATGGAAATGTGGGAAACTAATGTCTGTTTGTCAATCTCTGCAGAGATGGGAGATGGCTGAAAAATCATCATGGCGGTCTGGTCTGAATGGAGATGAGGAAAGAGAACGTCTACAACAAAGATGACATCACTGGATGTAAGAAGTATGTGGTGCTATGTAGGAGAGGAGATGCTCCGGCTCCTCCTACTGCCATTTGCAGAAGGAGGATTCAGAGCTGGGTGAAGACGGCCAAGGGGGGCAGCAGGTCACGGGCGGGTGGCAGATGGTGGGGGGCACCACAGGCCTTGAGCAGGATCTGGGGAGGGAGGAGGGAGGAGAGCGGAGGAGCTTCCTGGCTGAACCTGCTGTTGTCTATTGTATAATGTGAAGCAGGCAGTGCAGCCAGAACACGCCCTCCCCCCTCTCTGTATGATGTGTAGAGACAAGCCTCAACAATAGAATTGCAGCTGTACAGTGTTTGTTGGGAGTGGCCTATTATATATAGGAGGGGCATTTAATAATGGGCGGGGCTAAAATAATTGCTCTGCTGCAGAGCTTTTACAAATGGCCAGACAAAAGAATCAGTACAACACGCTATGCACGCAGCATTTTTAAATATGAAGGGGGCTTTGAAAAATGGGCGGGCAAAATAATTGGCACACGTGCCCCCTGAATTTTTATATATATATATATATATATATATATATATTTATATATAAAAAATATAGGATAGCAGCACACAAAGAGGTGCCCATGTGCAATCCTCCAAAAGATCCTGGACAGGGATCCCCAATTTAGTAAAATGATAAGCAGAGGCAGCACTCCAGCTGTAAAGAAGAAAAATGGAGATCCACTTTTCTTCACTACAACCAGAGTGCTGCCTCTGCTTATAATTTTATATATATATATATATATATATATATATATATACATATATTACTATAAACAGATCACGCTATATATGCATTTTATGAACTGAGTACATTGAAATGTCAGCTACCAAATCCTTTATATCATGCATATCTTTAGCTTTTTTTTAAATCTTTGTCCTTACCATTAGGGTTTAAGTCTTCACAGATGGCATAGTCATATGAATGTGTTTCAGGCTCAGTCACACCTGTAGAATAGTAAAATTTAGTTTGAACAAAAAAACTGACAAAGATATTTTACCATGGCAGTGAGGATCATGAAGGAGCATAGAAAACACACAATGATGTGTGAGTAAGGCTTCTTTCACACGAGTGTTTTTGTAATTCACATATGATATTTTGTGTATCTGTAAGAGTGTAAGCATGATTTACCAATGTAATTGAATGTAGAGTGTAAATTGCCTGCTATAATTCGTTTGGTCAGTAGATTGCAGCAAAGGACTAATCTACATTGAAGTTTACTATAGAGATATTCATTTACCCTGTAAAGTCAAAATACTGATAATTTAGGGGCAGGCTAGGACTCTCAGAAGGGTTATGGCGAACTGTAAATGCAGGTTTGAGGCTGCACTTTAAAAATTACTTGCTGCATCACAGTCTCCCTGTAAAGGGGATGAGTTTCCTGGAAGAGCAGGAAGAGATCAGACAGAGGCTGCCTGGTGAATGCTGTGGACGTCAGGAGAGAACCCCTGTGGAGCCAGAAAGGGATTTGCGGCTCACAGGGGAGACGGACACCAGCCCCAAGGAAGACACTTGCAGTGTCGGCCCCAGGAAACGTGTGGCTGATGGTCTGGTTCGTGCTGGAGTGAACCAGGGGATCAAGGAAAAGCACCAAGAGACTGCCAAGAACTGTAAGTGTGGCTCTGCCCCGTCACACCTCGTTGTACTGTACCAGTGACACTTTGGGGACATATAAAAAAGCAGCAGGATACAGACTTCACCTTGTTGGATTACAAATAGTATTGCGCAATACTTAAGGGTGCACACCAAAGACAAAGCAGTATTAGGCAGTATTACTGTTACTTTTTGATTTATGCTGTGTTGTTATCCTGTTTATATATACCTAGCCACTTTTCCATTACTACTGTTCAGTAAATTTTACTGCTGGGTAAGAACCATTGTCTGTGTGGCATTATGTACCCTCTGTACCTGTGGACCCAGCCCTCGGTCTTCTTTCATATTAGAGTCCACTAGTAAAGTAAATGAATAGGGCTATTCACAGGGGCATATATTTTCTGTCAGTGTTTGCAGGGCCGATGCAAGGATTTTTGCCAACACAAGCGAAGCTACATCCCGCCCCCAATATTAATGATTGTTGTTTTGTAATTACTTTTTTTAAACACATCATTGAATGCCGTGCTAAGCCTGAGCGCCTCTGCTCTGGCGCTAGACTAGTCAGTATGCGCTAGCCTAGCGCTTAAGCGCTCATTTTATCATTTTGAAATAATTTTAAATGATCATATTAAAGGGTTTCTATCACTTCGTTTCACCTATTTAGCTTTCAGACACTAGCGATCCGCTAGTGTCTGCTCTATCTAACCATCCTAATATAAGAGCTTATTGTCCTGCCGTTTAGCTAAAAAAATAACTTATATAGATATGCAAATGAGCCTCTAGGTGCTATGGGGGCGTGATTAGCACCTAGAGGCTCCGTCTACCTTAACAAACTGCCGCCGCCCAGCGCGTCCCTCCAGCCCGCCCATCTCCTCCGGAATGCGATGCTCCTCGTATTCGGCGCATGCGCAGTGAATGTCTGATCGCTTCCCTGCTCAGACATCTCCACTGCGCCTGCGCCGATGACGTCATAGTGCTCCGAGGAACAGGCGCAGTGGAGATGTCTGAGCAGGGAAGCGATCAGACATTCACTGCGCATGCGCCGAATACGAGGAGCATCGCATTCCGGAGGAGATGGGCGGGCTGGAGGGACGCGCTGGGCGGCGGCAGTTTGTTAAGGTAGACGGAGCCTCTAGGTGCTAATCACGCCCCCATAGCACCTAGAGGCTCATTTGCATATCTATATAAGTTATTTTTTTAGCTAAACGGCAGGACAATAAGCTCTTATATTAGGATGGTTAGATAGAGCAGACACTAGCGGATCGCTAGTGTCTGAAAGCTAAATAGGTGAAACGAAGTGATAGAAACCCTTTAATTATTATATACCATTCATTCAATTCGGAACAGTTCAAACTTCAAGTGACCTACCCTAACAAGTCCTGAGTCCACTCCTGACCTGTCCTGACGGCTGCCAGTGCGTCTGGTGGTCTAATCTGGCTGACGGCTGTGTGAGTCAGACACAACACAATCAGTCAGCTCGAGCCTGGCCTATTAGTCCCTGAGATACCCGCCGCCGCCGTGGCGCGGCTCACTACCAGTCAGGCCCCTGTGGCAGGCTGAGCCCATGTGACAGTGTGTTGCTGTGACTCCGAGCGGCCGGCACACGCAGGCTGGGGGCGGACGGGCACAAGGCGGCGGCGCTATGGCACAAATTCAAGAAAGTTATAAAAAAAAAAGAAGGGCATTCATTTTTCCGCCCTGCGCAGGGCGCGCCCTAAGGCAGCCGCTTGGTCTGCCTTATGGTAGCGCCGGCCCTGAGTGTTTGAAATCCGCAGCATGTCCTAGTTTTGTGCATATTTGTTTCCAAATGAGAGTGCATAAAAAATGCAGGAAGGAATACGCATGTACATCCAGATGATTTAGTAAAGCAATACCGATTGCAATCACGATGGTATATTATCTGGAATCCGTGCATATTCCGGAGCTGGAATATAGACGGATTTCATAACGCTTGTGTGAAAATGGGCTAAGGTTGCTTTCACACATAGCTTTTGAGTTGCATTATTCTGCACTTTTTTGCAGTAAAAACACCAGCTCTAGATTTTAGCTGAAGCTCTATGGATTCTGGCGTTTTTGTTCATTCCTGGCATTTTTTTCAGGCATTTTGCCAATACCTTCTCTATAGGAGAACAAAATCCAAGAAGAAAATGCTAATGGTAAGACACACTGGCCTAGATTTACTAATCCTATAAATGGCATAAACTTAGGGTTCATTCACAAAACTGCAGGTCTACTGTACTGTACTCACTTCATCAGCACATTAGACCAGTGATCAGATAGGAACTATGACGCAGTCAGATCGGGCTAGGGGAGCCAAGGTTGGTCCGGGAGATGCGGCCGACACAAGGCCCGTGTTTCCCAGGCCGATCACATTCATGTGAAGCAGCCCCCAGTCTTGCTGTCTTGACCTGCACCAGATTTATCACAGTGGCTCAGGCTGGATAATATATATGGTGTAGGGATAGACACTTTTGTCTAAGGCTACTTTCACACCTGTGTTAGGTGCGGATCCGCCTGGTATCTGCACAGACGGATCCGCACCTATAATGCAAACGCTTAGATCCGTTCAGAACGGATCCGTTTGCATTACCATGAACAAAAAAATATATATATATATATATTTTTTTTTTTTTGGTTCATGATAATGCAAACAGATCCGTTTTGACTTTACATTGAAAGTCAATGGGGGACGGATCCGTTTGAAAATTGAGCCATACTGTGTCATCTTCAAACGGATCCGTCCCCATTGACTTACATTGTAAGTCTGGACGGATCCGTTTGCCTCCGCACGGCCAGGCGGACACCCGAACGCTGCAAGCTGCGTTCAGGGGTCCGCCTGCTGAGCGGAGCGGAGGTCAAACGGTGCCAAACTGATGCATTCTGAGCGGATCCGCATCCACTCAGAATGCATTAGGGCTGGACGGATCCGTTCGGGGCCGCTTGTGAGAGCCTTCAAACGGAACTCACAAGCGGAGCCCCGAACGCTAGTGTGAAAGTAGCCTAACTCCAATTTTGTTTACTTTGAGCAAAACTTTTATGCCAGAGGCACAATTTTGCCAAAATATGGTACATAGTAGACCATGCTCCTACCCCATGATGTTCTGCCCCATTTATAATAATGTCTACCTGATTTAGAGGAAGTTGGATAAAGATGTAGAATCCCTGGTTACATCAAACTATGCCACAATTTCACCAATTTGCGCCACTTTTTAGACAGATTTTAGATGCAGAAATGTCAGTAAATATGGGCCACAACATGTAAAATGCAAGAAAAAATGTAGGTGGCAAAAATCTTGTGTTTATTCTTAAATTATTTTTTTTATGATAAAAATGCCAGTGTCAAATTCATGTGTGTAAGGACCTTCAAACATTAAAGAAGCATGAAGACCAGTACTAATTATATGTAGAGTTTATATTACCAGTATGCAGTTTAGGGATGAAGACTACCATATGCATGTTAAGATTAGAGACTGTAGAGCCAAGCTTTTTAAACAATTAGACACCCAATACTCAAAGAGGTATGGCGTGTTCCTAAGTGTCCCATATTCTGCAGGACAACCCCACTGGACCAGTAGTTTGGTAGATCCAGTAGGACATTGGTTATCTACAACAGCACGGAACAATGCCAGAATTCTGGAGCAATTTGTGCCGAAAAACTGGTCTACATTCCTTGTACCACATGAAATGTTTTAGACCCTTTTCATGCCTCATTCAAAAAGAGTCTGTGATGTAATTAAATGAGGCATGGCTTCACTAGAAAATGGAGTGGCTTGAAAAATGTGCCAAAAATGTGGCACGTTTTTTCTCTGTAAAGCAAAGCCACAAATTGGTGGCATAAAGTTAGACTAGACATTTTAAAGATGTGACAGATTTATCATCCAGCATAACTCACTGTGATAGATCTGGTCCAGTTTAAGACTGCCCAGGTTTACTCCGTCTGTTTGAAAGTATTAGTCAACCTCCTCCATAATCTTTTTTTAAATCGGATACATTTTTATTATTATTTTGTAAAAATAAACAATATCATTTTACAAAATTCTTGTGTCATATATTATGTTCAACATAGTGCAAAAATACTCATTGTACAAAACAGGATAGTCAATAAACAGGATCCTTAACACAAAAGATCCCAACAACCAAACTCCCCTCTCCCCCCCCCCCACCCACTGTTAGACCTTGTTGTGAGTACATAAGCATAAACATGTGTAAGACCTATTTGTTTTAGTAACAGACCATCACCTATGTACTATAAAGCTTCAGCACACTAAGCTTAAACACAATCAGCCCCATCTCTCCCCCCCCCGGGTTAGCCCGAGAAGATCCTCAGATTATTTTGCAAAGTTAGCCATGTACTACAAACTTCAGAACTGTCAATCCAGGGGCCCCAAACGGTATCAAATGTCGTCATGCAATTACACTTCATGTATACTCCTCTTTCCAATCTTATGACTGTATTCATTCTGGTAATGAATTCTGATATGCTTGGGGGAAGCGGCTGTATCCATTTAGCAGCTAGGGTTTTGCGTGCCTGATATAAGATCCTGTTAATTCCAATTGTAACATTTGGTGACAAGTTATCAAAATCTAACATACCAAGCAAGCAAAACCCAGGATCCATTTTATAATTAGCGCTATAAATTTTGTTTAATAAATTGATTATATCCACCCAATAACCTGTAGCGCACTGCAATTCCACAATTCTTCCCCACATTTCGGACACTTGGAGTCAGATCTACCGTATTTTTTGCCCTATAAGACGCACTTCCCCCCCCCCAAAAGTGGGGGAAAACAGCAGTGCGTCTTATGGGGCGAATGCTGCTGATTTTGCCATATTTTCAATGATACACCCGCCGCGATGCCGTGCGGCGGGTGTATCAGCTGTGAGGGAGAAGGGGCTGGGGGCCGGCATCTGCTTTTATAATGACAGCAGGGCCCGTGCAGTGACTGTATTCTACTACACGGGCCCCGCTCAATGTATAATCGTATCTCTAATAGTTAATTATGTATATACCGGTAATCGCATAATCAGCGCTACTTACAACTACAAGCGCTCGGTAGGTAGCAGAGAGGAGGGAGGAGGCAGGCCGGGAGGACGGGCGGGCGGCGCGTCACTCACTACGTCATGCGCCTGCACCGCCCACTTTATGAATGAAGCAGGCGGCGTGGGCGCATGACGTAGTGACTCACGCTGCCAGCGCCCGTCCTCCCGGGCTGCCTCCTCCCTCCTCTCTGCTACCTACCGAGCGCTTGTAGTTGTAAGTAGCGCTGATTATGCGATTACCGGTATATACATAATTAACTATTACAGATACGATTATACAGTGAGCGGGGCCCGTGTAGTAGAATACAGTCACTGCACGGGCCCCACTGTCATTATAAAAGCAGATGCGACCCCCACCCCCTGTATTGAGGGTCATTCACTACAGGGACACTGTTATGGAGGGGATCTGTGGATGACACATAGCATAAGATGCTATATATGTGTCATCCACAGATCCCCCCATAACTGTCATACACAGATCAACATAACAGTGCCATCCAGAGACCCCAATAAGAGCCACCCACAGATCCCCCATAAGTGTCACCCACAGATCCCCCATAAGTGTCACCCACAGATCCCCCATAACAGTTCGCCATCCACAGATCCCCCATAACAGTGCGCCATCCACAGACTACAATTAGTTCAAAACCCACCAAAAGCACACCTATTGGTTAAAAATATTTTTTTTCTTATTTTCCTCCTCAAAAGCCTAGGTGCGTCTTATGGGCCGGTGTGTCTTATAGGGCGAAAAATACGGTATATCCCACCTTCCATAAGAAGATTGGAGTTCTATATACCCTGTGTATCATATAGAGTTGAGACAGTTTAGCCGCTTCGCTAGGGGATAGGGTAGGAATCTGTGCAAGGACTTCTTCCAATTGGTCGTCTGAGATAGGGCTCACATCCCTCTCCCACTTCAACTTAACTTTGAGCGGATATTTTTTCAGCTGTTCATATAGCAAAGTATTATAAGCATCCGAAATAGCTCCTTTTACAGGACCTGGTTCTATCAGTTTTTTAAGCATGAGATGTGATACAAATTGTAGGGGGCACACTTTATCCTGCGAACTAATAGCGTGCCTTAGCTGAAGGTATTTATAGAAATGGGTAGACACTAGGCCATATTCAGTGCAAAGTTGTGCAAATTGTTTTAGGATACCTTGTGAATATAGTTGACCTAAATTCCATAGTCCTTTACGTTCCCAATCAGAAAATCCCAGCAGTTCGGACAATTCTATTAAATGAGGGTTATTCCAAACAGGAGACAGGTCCAATAGTTCCTGAACACCCAGAATTTCCCTAACCTTTCCCCAGACCTTCCTCATTAATCCTACTACTGGGAAGGGTTTAAAAGAGTCAGGTAAATCTTTCTCCATAATCGAAATAGGCTGGCAGACCCCAGATGCCCACTTCACCAATTCTCCACATCTTCCCATCTCCCTCAGGGACCCTCAGCTCTTGAGGTGTTGCAACTGAGCTGCTAAGAAATATATAAAAGAGGTTAGGTAACGCCAGTCCCCCCGCTTCTTTACCACGCTGTAATGTTTCATATCGGATTCTACAATTTTTATTTTTCCATAACAAGGATCTAAATATTCTCTGTAATTTATAATAATACTGCATGGGAATCCATACTGGTGAGTTATGCAATATGTAGAGCAATTGTGGCATCCATATCATCTTAAGAAGATTACCTCTACCTATCATTGACAATGGAAGCTTATGCCAGGTGACAGCTTTCTGTTTAAATCTGTCCATTAGTGGTAATAGGTTATTCGCTATATAAGCTCGGGGCTGTACTGAAATAGTGACTCCAAGATATTCAAAGGAGGAGACCACTTTCAGGTTAACATGATCTAAGCAAAGAGATTCCGGAAGAGGGGACAGCGGAAGAATAACTGACTTATTCCAATTGATTAATAAACCAGACTGTTTTCCAAAGTCTGAGAAAACAGTCTAGAATCCTAGTTTTTCCATAACTGCCCATAAGTATTCCCATTCAACACTATCAAAGGCCTTTGCAGCGTCTAAAGAGACCACTGCAGGGCATCCCACATCCCATTCTGTTCCTCTCATCTGAATATTGAGGAACAGACGCCTAAGGTTTAATGACGTGGATTTTCCTGGCATAAACCTGCACTGATCTTCATATATAATGTGGGAGATAACATTCAGGAGCCTATTAGCAAGTTCCTTGGCCAACACTTTTATATCTACTGTCAAGAGTGAGATGGGTCTATATGAATCTACCATATTGGGATCCTTATCTGGTTTAGGGTTCACCACCACCAATGCTTCTCTCATAGAGCTAGGTAAAATAACTGTCCTATAAGATTCATTAAACACCTGTAGGAGATGCGGGAGCAAAACCTCTTGATGTTTTTTGTAGAATTCCCCAGGCAAACCATCTTCTCCAGGTGCTTTTCCGTTAGGACAGCCAATACCATCTCTTCCAATTGAATGTCCCCATCAAGTAATAACCTCTGATTATCAGATAGGCTGGGCATCTGGATATTATGCAGGTATTGCTCTCTGTCACTACAGTCAATCCCTAGTCTGGACTTATAGACTTCTGCATAGTGCTCATGGAATATGTTCATTATGTTATCATCTCCCGATACCTGTATGCCCATTTTATTAGTGATTCCCAATATACAAGAGGGGCCCGATTGGGTTTTAATAATAGTAGCTAGTAGGTGACCCGTACATTCCCCTTCCATAAAATAATGTTGAGTGTTAAAAAATTGTTGGTCCCCAGCTCTATTAATCAAATGTTCCTTCAGTAGATCTTGCGCCTCCATCCAGTGCGAGGAGTTTTCTAGGGAGGGGTCAGAGATCTATTTAGCTTCTGTAGTCCAAACTCTATCCAGCAGTTCTGTTGTTTTATGGGAACTAATCTGTTTAATGTATGTCCCTCTAATATAAGCTTTCATTGTATCCCAGATAATGGAGTGACTAGCTGAACCTTCATTATTGGTAAAAAAAAAAAAAAAGTCAGTCAGAGCAGCAGATATCACAGTACCAGTGTCAACTAACTGGATCCAAAAAAGGTTTAGTCGCCATGGTTGTCTCGGACCCAATAACTCTCTCCCTAAATCCAGTACTACCAATAACGGGGAGTGGTCAGAAATACTACGGGTAAGTACCTAACATCCTGGACCTTATCTAACACTCCCCTAGATCCCACAGTGAGATCTATCCCAGAAAGAGAACTATGTGATGACGAGTAGCAGGAGTACTGCTTCACACCCAGATTTCTGGACCTCCACAAATCATACAAGTCTATTTCAGCGAGCGTCTTGGCTAATGAGGATAGAGAAGGGCTGGAGGCCCCACTATCAGATTGGAATTTATCTAGGGATTTGTCCAAGAACATGCAAACCGGATTCCAAAAAAGTTGGGACACTAAACAAATTGTGAATAAAAACTGAATGCAATGATGTGGAGATGGCAAATGTCAATATTTTATTTGTAATAAAACGTAGATGACAGATCAAACGTTTAATCAGAGTAAATGTATCATTTTAAAGGAAAAATACGTTGATTCCAATTTTCACTGTGTCAACAAATCCCAAAAAAGTTGGGACAAGTAGCAATAAGAGGCTGGAAAAAGTAAATTTGAGCATAACGAAGAGCTGGAAGACCAATTAACACTAATTAGGTCAATTGGCAACATGATTGGGTATAAAAAGAGCTTCTCAGAGTGGCAGTGTCTCTCAGAAGCCAAGATGGGTAGAGGATCACCAATTCCCACAATGTTGCGCAGAAAGATAGTGGAGCAATATCAGAAAGGTGTTACCCAGCAAAAAATTGCAAAGACTTTGCATCTATCATCATCAACTGTGCATAACATCATCCGAAGATTCAGAGAATCTGGAACAATCTCTGTGCGTAAGGGTCAAGGCCGTAAAACCATACTGGATGCCCGTGATCTCCGGGCCCTTAAACGACACTGCACCACAAACAGGAATGCTACTGTAAAGGAAATCACAGAATAGGCTCAGGAATACTTCCAGAAACCATTGTCAGTGAACACAATCCACCGTGCCATCTGCCGTTGCCAGCTGAAACTCTACAGTGCAAAGAAGAAGCCATTTCTAAGCAAGAATTTCACTGGGCCAGGGATCATTTAAAATGGAGTGTGGCAAAATGGAAGACTGTTCTGTGGTCAGACGAGTCACAATTCGAAGTTCTTTTTGGAAATCTGGGACGCCATGTCATCCGGACCAAAGAGGACAAGGACAACCCAAGTTGTTATCAACGCTCAGTTCAGAAGCCTGCATCTCTGATGGTATGGGGTTGCATGAGTGCGTGTGGCATGGGCAGCTTGCATGTCTGGAAAGGCACCATCAATGCAGAAAAATATATTCAGGTTCTAGAACAACATATGCTCCCATCCAGACGTCATCTCTTTCAGGGAAGACCCTGCATTTTTCAACAAGATAATGCCAGACCGCATTCTGCATCAATCACAACATCATGGCTGCGTAGGAGAAGGATCCGGGTACTGAAATGGCTAGTCTGCAGTCCAGATCTTTCACCTATAGAGAACATTTGGCGCATCATAAAGAGGAAGGTGCAACAAAGAAGGCCCAAGACGATTGGACAGTTAGAGGCCTGTATTAGACAAGAATGGGAGAGCATTCCTATTTCTAAACTTGAGAAACTGGTCTCCTCGGTCCCCAGACGTCTGTTGAGTGTTGTACGAAGAAGGGGAGATGCCACACAGTGGTGAAAATGGCCTTGTCCCAACTTTTTGGGGATTTGTTGACACCATGAAATTCTGATTCAACATATTTTTCCCTTAAAATAGTACATTTTCTCAGTTTAAACTTTTGTTCCGTGATTTATGTTATATTCTGAATAAAATATTAGAAGTTGGCACCTCCACATCATTGCATTCAGTTTTTATTCACGATTTGTATAGTGTCCCAACTTTTTTGGAATCCAGTTTGTATTAAAATCACCAATTATGAGAACTGGCAGATCTGGAAATTTGGAAGTGAAGGATAATACTTTTTTGAGAACTTCACAGGAATATGGGGGGGGGGGGGATATAAACGGCCACTAGTATCATTTGGTAATGAAACACAGAACAGTTAATACATATAAAGCGACCCTCCTTATCCACATGTACCTCCCTCAATATAAAGGGAACATTTCTATGCACCAACACGCTCACCCCTCTCGATTGCGTGGAGTAGGAGGAATGAAACTTCTGTGCCACCCAAGCCTTATGAATAAGATGTGTTCTCTCAGAAGTGAGATGAGTTTCTGAGAGGCACAGAATTGCCGGTTGATACGTTTGCAAGGCATAAAAGACGGCATTGCGTTTAGCAGGTTGGTTCAGCCCCCTCATATTCCAGGCAATTATTCTAAGGGTACCCATTTATGTGTTTAAACCATAGCAGTACAGGACCGTAAGCAGCCTCGCCCCGGCCATACACATAGAACCACTGGTGTCTAGTCAATAAAGTCTCACACCCCCCCCCCCCCCCCCCCCCCTCCCCTTCTCAACCCATACATAACAAATAAAGACATTTCACATACACGTGAAACCCTGGGGAAAATAGTTTCCTGAACTTGGGGAATACAAACATATGCAATAGCAAACAAGGGGAACGTTAAATAAAAACTAGCAAGTGGCATACATTACCGGCTATGCTAGCATATATCAGATCTCCCCCCTTATAGTATAACACTCCTAACTGATGAAAAGGACATAGTGCAAACATTAATAAAGGCCGTCTCCGGTACTGTGTAGAGCCTTGACTCAAGCACTCAGTCTGCCCCCCACATTATTATGTGCAGGCATCTAAACAACAACATGACGCCGCATTTATCAACTGTCCATATAGACAAAAGGTAGAAGGTGACAGCATAATAACTTGTGGCAATCAGCAGATTAAGTGCCCTCCCTTACATCCTTTTCAGTGGAGTCCAACCACTGACATGCCGCACCCGGATCCTCAAACAAGTGCGTTTTATCTTTCGCCACGACTCGCAGTTTCGCAGGATATAGCATAAAATATGGAAGCTGTAATAGTCGCAGTCTGCGTTTAACATCAATAAAACGTGCACGCTTCTTTTGGACGTCAGGTGAGAAGTCAGGAAACAATGAGAAACCCGGTTCCCATCAATAGTCAGATCAGTGCAGTCTCTTGCTCCTCTCAAAATGGCATCCCGGTCAAGAAAATGGAGGACTCTAAGCAATAAAGGGCGCGGTGGTGCCCCTGGTGGTGGGGGGCGAAACGGCACCCTGTGTGCCCGTTCCACAGCAAACAGAGGAGACAGCTTTTCCTTTCCTATTTTTTCTGTTAGCCACTTTTCCACAAATGTAACAGCATCTGTTCCTTCGGTACGTTCTGGAACACCAATCATGCGCACGTTATTTCGCTGCAGCCTGTTTTCCAGGTCGTCAGTTTTGGAGATAAGCATGGTGACATTGTGAATCACCCGCTGCATGTCCCTTATAACTGGCGGCATTTGGTCTTCCAAATCACTTAAGCGGCCCTCCATTTCACTCATACGCTCTTTGACTTGCCTCATGTCTTGCCTTAGTAGCCCTATATCCTCTTTCAGGCCACCCACATTGGTAGTAAGCGCAGTGATTGCATTATTGCATTGTAACACCGCTGGAAAGACATCTTTGATAGTAGGCTCAAGCGCAGAGGCGGCCCTCCTGCCATTAAGATCACTGACCTCAGAGTCCTCTGAAATGTTGTCATCTTGCGATGAAGGCACTGGAGGATTCCTCTTAACAGCGGCAGCGTATGTGTTCAGGGCCGGCGCAGGATGAACAGATTCTGGTGTGAGCAATCTTTTCCAGTCGCGCTGCCACATCCAGCAGCTTCACGGACTGTCCGGCGCCATCTTGCCTTGCTGGGGTGGCTCTTTCACCGTCCTTTCCCGCCTTCTCTTTGGCCTTTTGACGGCGCATGGTGGAGCGGTACGGTAGCAGGACCCCTGGGGAAGCACTTAGTTGTATCGGTGAGCCGTTACAGCCCCAGATGGACGGGGAGAAGAATGGATTACAGGATGTTCAGCCGGGAGCTCAGCTCTGCATGTCCTCACATCCCCAGTCAGGCCACGCCCCTACTTCTCCATAATCTTACTTATGTTACTAACCCATGAGACACAGGGTTAATATTTACAGTTCTTGTACAGATGCTTGGCACTTACGAGCATATAGCACGTGACGATTTGATTGTGCTATATGCTTTTTGTCTACCGACTCTTGTGAGTAGAATAAAACCTTTTAAAAACAACTTGCAAAAGGGTGCTTCACTATTCTGCCAATCTTCTTTAACCCTGTAGAGGAGGAGGTCTGTGGAAGATCGGATCCTTTGGGTGAAGAGGAGAGGGGCTGGTGCCCTGTGTTATTGACTGTTGACCGGGGGACATAGTCTCAAGCAGCGCGGTTCCAAAACCTTCATTATTGGCACTTACAGATGCTTTGCATGCAGTTTGACAGTTAAAGTCCAGTACGAACCTGTTGGCTTATTAAGAGGCACAGATCTTATAGGAACAGTTCAAAACAAATTATGGGATGCTTGTGAGACACTGTAATGATAGCTGTCTATTGTTAATGATGCTGTGGATGGACTGGACAACACAAAATGATTGGCGACTTGGTCATCAGTAGAGAACAGGCCAACTGGGACAATGCTGGTGGTCTATGGAAGTGAATAGGTTAGACTACTTTCACACTCGCTCTTGGTGCGGATCCGTCATGGATCTGCACAGACGGATCCGTTCAGATAATACAACCACATGCATCCATTCAGAACGGATCTGTAACACCCCAGAGTTGTGTTACTAAACTCTTTTACCCCGCTACAATCTCTTAAAAGCATTTACATTGTCATCTAATGTAATTTTACATTATACCCTCACAAATGTGCATTGGAAGCCTTGTTAAATGTATATTGTTGTCATTCTTCATGTTCACCAGCAGGTGGCAGCAATGTTCTGGCAATGATTTAAGTTCAGTTTAGTGTTTCTAGGCTGGAATAGTTCATTCCAGCTTAGCTCCCCCCTCTGTGAGCAGAGTGGGTTGCACCCACATCCTGCCTCATGGGAGAAAAGGAAGTTAGAGTCAGTGTGCCAGCCACCCCTGCTAGGAGAAGGCTGTGTATGTAGGAGCTCCCAGATATAGGGAATCAAGCCAGGATCTTGTCTCGGCTGAGACATTGATCATTATCCCCAGCCTGAGCCCTTCAGCCTCAACTGGAAGAAGCAAGCAGACAACTCCAGTTCCAGGAAGTAGCCATACACTGTGAAGATAACTGTGAGTAAAGACCAGAGACCCAGGACAAGCCAAAGTCCTCCTCAGCTAGTCAGTCCGCATACAGCAGAAAATAGAAAGTGCAGAAGCCAAATTCCTGCCACAGTTTAGAGCTATAAAGCAGACGTCTTTTCCTGCAAAGCTCCAGGTTAATAGAGCAGAAGATAAATCCCTGCCAACCATTGCCAATACCTGCTGGGACCTAAGACTAAAGCTGTATCTTGTTTGGATGAAAGTTACAATCAGTAAAGACAAGTTTGAACTTTACCCAAGGTCTGGATCTCAATTTCTGCTGCAAATTCCTCTATTACTCCTACTAGCACTACACTCAATTTATTGCAAGTGAGCCAGGATTCAGGAGTCCAGCCGTACTCAGGTAGGAGACACCGTTGACACCATTATCATTACCATACAGAGACAATACACCACTCTGGCATTCCTAACCTGGGACGTAAGTTACAACACCTAAAAAGGGTCCTGTGGTTGTACCCTGCGCACGCTGCAATTGGCGTCACAAACAAAACTATAGACTATCACCCATATCCTGACCCACTGCATAGTTTGGCGTCAGAGTGCATATCCCGGTCCAGCTCACCGCAGATCCGTTTGTATTATCTTTAACATAGCCAAGACGGATCCGTCTTGAACACCATTGAAAGTCAAAGGAGGACGGATCAGTTTTCTGTTGTGCCAGATTGTGTCATAGAAAATGGATCTGTCCCCTTTGACTTACATTGTGTGTCAGAACGGATCCGTTTGGCTCAGTTCCGTCAGACGGACCCCCAAACGCTGCAAGAGGAATGGCGATGGAACGGAGGCAAACTGATGCATTCTGAGCGGGTCCTTTTCCATTCAGAATGCATTAGGGCAAACGGAAAGCCAAAACGCCAGTGTGAAAGTAGCCTTAGGGGGCACATAGCTGCATCGAGAACCTGGTGTCCAGTGCACCAATCACTACAACTAGGCTGAAAGGATCTGGAAGTTAAAAGGTTTTTTAATGGTTACATCAGGTTTTGAGATTCTGCAAAGCGGTGTGATAAGCATCACCTAAAAACATATGCCATTATTTACATACATCATGACCCCAAACACTGCTAACCTACTGCGTTCCAGTTACAAGTAGTTATTAAAGATTTTGTGGACCACTGTGGCTAAAACTGGAAAACACTGCAATAGAGGAATCCAGATGAAGGCAGCTGACCTACAGGGCAGGACAAATAGAGACATAGACATGGAACTTGTTCAGATTTGGATCAAGTCTTTAGGAATGCAGTCAAACAGAGACATGGGCTTGGAACTTGTTCAGACTTCAATCAAGCCTTCTGGAACCCAGGCAAACAGAGATATGGACTTTGAAGTTGTTCAGACTTGGATCCAGACCTCAGGAACCCAAACATACAGACAACCAGTCCAAACAGTAACAACTGCAGGGACCAGTGCACACATGACAGTAACTTCTGGAACCCAAACTTACTAGAAAAATACCAGGCATGGCAACGATTTCAGGAATCCAGACATGCTTTGCAGGAAGAGGCAGATGCAGGACAAAGCTTCAGGAACCAGGCTTTAGGAATCAGGAGCAGAAATCAGGAAACAGACTTCAGAAACAGACTTCAGCATACAGGCTTCAGGGTATAAGCCTTGTTGCACATCCAGAGTCTGGACAGACAGAACTCCAACCTGATACTGACACAACTCAGGAATGAAATAGCAGACGTAGGACTCATGCCCACGAACGTAACTGGCTCCGTGCCAGTAATGCGGACCGTAAATGGCTGGTCCAGAATATACGGGCACCTGCCATGTGCACTCCGTGTAACTTGGATGGGTCCACGACCCGCAAGTTACGACTGAAGATAAGACATCACCTATCTTTTGTGCGGCAGAGGTATAGATCGGAAGCTCACAGATGCATTACAAAGTGCTTTCATGGGATTTTGGGTCCACGCCTCCGCTCCACAAAATATGACATGTCCTATCTTTTGTCGTATTTTGTGGATCGCGGACTCATTAAAGTCAATGGGTCCGCATCCGCACCAGGAGTGTACACAGACAGTGCTTGTGGATTGCGAACTGCTATTTGCGGTCCGCAGCATGGGCACAGAGCCCTAACGTTCATGGGCATGAGCCCTTATTGGCACTTAGTTTCACAACCACAATCACAGATTACTGTACATGGGCATTTTATGAATCGAGTACACATGAATGTCAACTGCAAAAAAACATGACATTTATATCTATCTTTTGGGGACGGTTTTATCCTTACCATCAGGGATTGAGTCTTCACAGGTGGCATACTCATATGCATGTGTTTCAGGCTCAGTCACAATTATGTAAAAGGAAATTTACATTGAAATTTACATTGAACAAAAAAAAAAAATCACAAAAAGATTTTCTTACTAGTATCCCAGATCCAACTGTCCTGTGACTCAACACTTCTCCCCTGGAAGAAGTGATTTATCACAGACATTCTCCCATTGGCACAAAAACAGGAAGCTATAAATGACTTCCTATCTGCAGCTGTAGAGCTAGCAACATAGAAGAACTTGTGCTGACTGGGGTAGAGCAACTATTCAAAAAGCTCTAAAGGGATCACTCTCTCTTTCTAACAAAGTTAGAACCAGCCCTGTAGCTCCCATGTATCCAGTGATATCTCCATTCATTGTTCCAATTGCTCTAAACAGCCCCCCCCCCTTGATTGACAGCGCTATCCCAAGTTAAAGTTGTACTCTAGTGCTGTCAATGATTGGGAGGGGGTGTGTTTAGATGTTGGTAGGCGTTGCATAACGGTGTTCATACTCAACCTTTGGGCCTTCGGGTATCTGAACCCGGGCACAGCTGCTAGTTCTGGATTTTTTATGACTATGTCCCTGTGCTGAGTATAGAACATCAGATGGAGAACTATTTATGAGCATGATATTTTATGACCACCACCAAAATATTGTAGACCTACAGCACTGTGGATATGCAATGTTATAGTATAGAAGTATCTACAATAATATAATGTTGTGCGTGCACAAGCAGTCATTTTACCAGATGGTTTATATATAGTAATTTTACCAGATGGTTTATATATTGAAGGTTTCTTGGTGCGGTCTGGAATAGGCGGCCGGCTGTTTTCTGTTGTAGGACTGATGATGATTGTTGGCTGCTCAGTTTGGCCTTCACTGGTGGCATGATGTATGTTACTAGGTGAGAACGTACTTGGCATTCCTGAAACAAGAGTGATCAGAGGACCATACGGTGGCAGATGCATCTTATTATTCTTAATATAATCGCCATCAATGAGAGCAGACTGGAAAAGGTATTAGAAAAACATGCAATAAATCATGGTCAGAAGCTTTATAAATATGGTGCATGTATAATTTCAACTGGTGTTGGATTTCTTGTACTTGTTATGGTTAGGCTCTATTATAGTCCTAACCCTTGGTCCACTGGAAAATTGTCTGGTTATCTAACCCTGGAAATAACATCACTGTACTTGAGTTTGTAGGCATTTGTCTGCAAGAGGGAACAGAAGAAGGCGGCTTGCGGCCATCTAATTGTGTTGGTCGCAAGCCCATGTGTGTATTAGATGGAGAGAGCATGCAGTGTGGTTCATTGGGCTCTGAAAGGAAAACACAAGCAAAATTTATAAAAGTTATGACATATGGGAGACTGGCAATATGGTTTGATTACAACCCCTACATGGTCACCCAGCATGGCTAATGGTAATCTGTCTATTAATGGTGGATTTCAGGGGTGGACTAGGAACTTAAAGTGGTACTGCCCGAAAAAGCTGGCCCTCTGTGGTGGGCAGTGGCAATCAATAGCTGCCATCTTCTGTCCTCCTCCTCTAGTTGTCTATGGAGCAGGGGGCTTAGGAGGTGAGGTGCAGACCACAGCAGTTGAATTCAGGAGGGCATGTGCGGTCACTGGCCGGATACATAAGGACCTGATTTTCACAGCGTTAATTATCACTGATAGCTCAGTATGTACTAGGCCAGCGGCAGAGAGAAGGGCTTGGGTAGCCCCCGAGGCATTGGCTCACCGGGAAATTTCCCTGTAGGATCTATAACCAATCTGCCCCTGGTGGATTTATAGCCTCGTGCTCCCATATTAATGTATATTTACACTAAATGAGAGCAACAGAAGAGTAGAGAAGTTTAAGAGTCTAGATGGGGCACTTGAGAAGTTTAAGTAGTAAATACGACATAAAAAGAAATCAATAATAAAACAAAGCAATTTACAGAATGTAACCATGCAATATCTAGTCTATTGATCTATCTATCTCATTATCTATCAAATTATCTATGGATCTATCTGTCTGTCTGTTATCCGTCTGTATATCTATCAATCTCCCTAAACAGTCTATCTCTCTGTTCCAAATAGGACCAGACTGAAAAATATTGGCCATTACCAACAGGCAAAATGTATTTCCTGCATGCAAATGCCATGCATGTACTGCATTTTGCGTTAAGGGTTTAAAGACGTAAGTTGGGTATTTTAATTAAGTTCCAAAAAGGTTTGACCTGTCTCTTAAAGGGAATCTGCCCCCAGGTTTATGATGCCCTATTTGATGGCAGCAAAGTTACAGAGACCCTGATTCCAGGGCTGGGCACTCATGTTCATGAGCAGTGGGATCCCTCCGTCCAAGGCCAGTCAAACAAAACTGGTATTCATAAGTGACTGTTTTTATTAAATATGAATTTCAGGAGAGGCCACGGGCTCTATAGTGGCTTTCGATCAGGGTTATGAGCTCACACAATCACTAATAGCATTAGCTATCACAGTCACAGTAAGTTATGTTATGCCTTTGCTCCCAAGTCATGCCTTCTTGTGTGGCTCCACCAATCTGTCTTGCTCCACGCTAGAATGTACGTGTATATTAATACACGTACATTCTAGCGTGGAGCAAGACAGATTGGTGGAGCCACACAAGAAGGCATGACTTGGGAGCAAAGGCATAACATAACTTACTGTGACTGCTATTATTATTAGGTGGGGGGTTGATGAGGCATCTGAAAAAGTGGCATGCAAAAAATTTGCAACAGCATTAGCCACACGGCACATTACCGTCTCTGGTCCCTGGTTGGCAGAGAAAGTTATTGTGAGGCTCAAGCGTCGTTATAAATTATCTGCACTGCTGTCAATCCATGCACCATTGACCCCTGACTGGAGTAGTTTTTACTCTAATTTTTACAACTGATAGTAAATGTGTTGAGCCCAGTGTCCCAACCCCAGTCACTCCCTTGCCACTCCCATATGTCGAGCACAGTGTATTGTTAATGATTTATAATGCTATGTGTCCCTGCCCAGTTATAATTAATTGCATTGTCATAATGTCATGAGTAAAATGCATTATAGTTGAAGTAAGGCAGGGACATACAGCGTTATAAATGAATATAATGCAGTGAGGTCCCGGTTACAAGAGAGGAGTCCAAACCTGGAAATACAATTTCTGTACTTCCCCTTTAAGAGCAGGGATATGGTGTGTTAATCAACATACACTACTACTAATGTCCATTTGGACTGAATACCACCAATTTTCCTGCACCTACCTACTTAACTAAGACTTAACTTTTATTTCATATTAATTAATATTACTGGTGTGAATAGCAATTTTAAATTAAAAATTTCAGTGATCACTGGCCTTTATATGTCTGGTAGACCACCTTGTCAGGACTGTCATCTGACTAGGTAATGAGGGTTAATGCACACTTATGCCACCAGGTCGCGCGCTGCCTGTGTATTCAATATGCACTGTGCAATTCATTTCCCTAATAATACTAGGTCTCAGTGATTAGCTGTCATAAAACTTAGAGCTTCACGCTGCCCCCCGACATGTTTCGCCGTAACACGGCGTCTTCAGGGGTTAGGGCAGAGTGTGAGCGTGTCCTCCTCGCGGCTAGCTTATATAAGCTTCGTTTGTGACGTAGTTGCTAGGGGCCTCACTAGGGGGCGTGATCGAGAACCATAATTTAGAAGCTGATTGGATATACTGTGAGGTTCGGTCTGCTTGCGTCATAGGCACCGCCCCCCGACGTCATCTAGCTCCTATCTTCTTCCTTCACATTGGTCCGTGTCTTCGGGAAGCGCCTACTTTCGTCATAGCTCCGCCCCCCTGACGTCAGCTACCTCCTTTTACCTCCTTCTAATTGGTCCTCATCGACAAATAATGCGGCGCATGTCTAGTAGGCTTGGATGTTTTTCGGTGCCTATGTCCGTGCGCATGCCCTCCGACTTAGTTCCCAGTCTCTTTCATACTCTAGATCCTATACTTAGGCTACGGCGCATGCTCACAGACTCAGGCTCCGGCTGTGGCGATATCTCTGTCCATGTCCTTCCCACTGCAAGTTCTCTTCTGGTGATATTTCTTCATATCATTTGTTATTCTTTATTTTACTTTCTGCCTTGCCTTTGCCATAGTTTTTATTGATGATCATCCACTTAGTTGGGCATATTATTTCTTTGTATATTCCTCCTACTTTTACTCAGTCATAACTAGCTCTGGTATTAGTTTTTCGTCTTGAGATATCTCTCAACATCTCAATTTTCCCCTGCTAGTGACTGCCCCTAGATCTTACTTCTAGAATGATCCCCTATTCGGCCTAGTGTGTCTACCCACTGTCTTCTCCATTACTCCTCATGTTTATTATTAGTGAATACTATTATACTTTTACAGTACCTCCCTCTATTTAACTTAAAATTGGGAGAGAAGAGTGGGGGGGGGGGAAGGGGGAGACTCTCAATACTAGGGACAGCATAATTGATGAGACCTAGGGGAAGGGGGGGGGGGCAGACACTCCATTTATCTAGTCCCATTTCTTAGGGTTGGCAGAATATATACGGAAGCTAAGATGACCTTCCGTTATCTACCCTTTATACACTTCTACCTTCTGGTCTCAAAATGCCCCAGGACTAATTAGTCCCATTCTATTACTTTATTTTTCTATTTCTATGATATCTCTCACTTTTATCCCCTAGTATAGTGTAATTCGTATATATATGCCTTACCTTGTATATTCACTATACAAGTTGTGAATGAGGTTTCCTAAAGTGGCCATTTTTCTCCAATAGGGGGTCCTTTGCTTTATTTTCATTTTGTCTTTTTTTCAATAGATCTTCCCATAGAGGAGGTTGCTCTATTTTTTGTATACAAGATTATGTATTTTGCTATTTTAATTATTAATAGTACTATTTTGTTTTTATTCTCTTTTTTCCTAGACGGGGATAATGATACCTACAGGAAGGACGAGTATGTGAACCCTTCGTTTAGTCCTCTTGGGGCTAGACTATTTAATAGGTAAATCCATTTGGTTTCTTCTTGTTGGAGTCTTTTGTCTATATCTCCTTTCCGCGGTCCTGATTTAATTTTTATCAGTCCCCAGAATTTAAAATCGGTGTCATGGTCCTTATGTTTTTCTCTCATATGTCTGGCCAGGCTGGTGTCCTCTCCTGTATTAATACTACTCAGATGTTTTGATATCCTTCTTTTCAACTCCTGGATAGTCTTCCCTACATATAATTTGGGGCATTCGCAACTGATGACATATACGACCCCCTTTGTCTTACAATTAATGTAATCCCTGACTTCATAGTTTTTCCCATCCACTGGATTTGTGAAGGTTTTGGTAATTTTCATCTTGCTACAAAAGGTACAGTCTCCACAGGGATATGATCCATTGTGGGACAGCCATGTAGTTTTTTTAGCTGTTTGATGGGATTGATAATGGCTATGAACCAGCTTTTCTTTTAGGTTCTGTCCTCTTCTGAATGTTATAGCTGGGTATTTTGGTATTACTTGTTGTAGGTCTATATCGGCCTGCAAAATATGCCAATGGTGTTTCAGAATTGTTTGTATCGTGCTATGTTCTGTATCATACATTCCTATACACCGTATAATCCTCTCTCCCTCTTTTGTTTTTTTATTTGTCAACAGGTCCAATCTTTCTGTCCTTCTGGCTTTATTGTACGCTCGATGCAAGCATTTTTTGGAGTATCCCCTCTCATAGAATCGTAAGTATAATGTCCTACATTCTTTTTGGAATGCTTCCTCGGTGGAACAGTTCCGCCTAGCTCTAAGATACTGTCCCACCGGGATTCCTCTCTTGAGAGAGTCAGGATGGAAGCTTTGCCAGTGTAGCAGGTTATTTGTCGATGTTGCCTTCCGATGTATTTCGGTTTGGACTCTGCCGTCAGGTTGCAGGTTTATTTTTAAATCCAAGAAATTGAGGGTATTTTTATGTATTTCAGCCGTAAACTTCATACCAATCTGATTATCATTCAGTTGGCTTACAAAATCATAGAATTGTGCTTCAGTGTCATCCCAAAAAATCAAAATATCGTCGATATAACGACCCCAAAATAATATGTGTTGCGTGTATCTTTCCATAGTGTCCCTAAAAACTATACGATCTTCCCACCACCCTAAAAATAAATTAGCATAACTTGGTGCACAAATCGTGCCCATAGCGGTGCCAGTGACCTGTAAATAATATTTGCCGTTAAACATAAAGTAATTGTGCTCCAACAAAAACATTAATAGTGAAATAACAAAACTATTGTGCTCATAATACTGTGTCCCTTTTGTATTCAAATAATATTGTGTTGCTTGTATGCCAAGTTGGTGTTGAATGCTGGTATAAAGCGCCTCAACATCAAGACTCGCTATGAGTGTATGTGAATTTACTTGGATTTCCTGCAACCTGACGACAGTATCCTTGGTGTCTATAAGATACGACGGTAGTGTTTTGACAAATGGAGAAATAACCTGCTCCACATACTCACTGATGCTTTCGCATAAGCTTTGGTTACCTGAGACGATGGGTCTCCCTGGGATTGGTTCCCTTTGTTTGTGGATTTTTGGAATAGCGTAGAAGGTTGCTATGGTGGGTCGTGGTCTGTACATAATTTTATACTCTTCCTTGGTAATTAAATTACGATCCTTGGCATTCTTAAGAAGTTTTTTTAACTCTAGTACGTATTTTTCCGTGGGGTCTGTTCCTAGCTCCCTATAGGTGTTCCTCTCATTGAGGAGATCCATTATCATTTGTTCGTAGTCTTTTCTTTCCAGTAGGACAATGTTTCCTCCTTTGTCCGAAGGTTTTATGACTAGGTTGTCATTATTCATTAGGTCTTTCATAGCTATTTGCTCTTCTGTAGTTAGATTGCTATACTTATTCCTTTTAGGGGCTCAGATTTTTTGCAAGTCCCTAGTGACAACATCCACAAACGTTTGAATGTTTGCGTATTTACCAAATGGGGGGGTGAATCTGGACTTGGGAGTTAAAGTGCTAAATGGTGGACTGGGGGCTATTATTTCACCTTCTCCTTCTCTCTGCAGCAGTTCTAGAGTTTTAACTGCTTCCCTCTCACGCTTTTGTGCATTAAGTTCCACTTGTTCACTGGAATTAAATTCCTTATGCAGCGCTAGTTTCCTAGCGAATAGGTTAATGTCCTTCACCCACAGGAAGCAGTTGAAATGTGGTGCTGGGGTAAAGGAGAGACCTTTTTGTATCAGACTGATATGCTCTGTTGTTAAATTTATCTTAGTTTTATTAATAATCTGCATTGTCCCTTCATCACTTCTATTTAATACTGCACTTGGGTCCATACTCCCCTCTATTGTCTGTGGTGCTCTTACTGTCACATTCTTTGATTGTAACCCCATTTTTCCCTGTCGCGTAATTGTATTCCCATTCCTAGTCCTAAAAAACCCCCCTGTGTCACGTTCTGAGGTTGTTGAACAGTATTTGTGGATACAGGTAAGGAGGATGATTGCGGATATTGTGGAAATTGTGAGTACTGTGCTTGCAGATTTTGCCCTGGGTCTTGATTTATTACCCATGTTGTGTTTCCAGTTGGATTTGGATTACTATTGGGGGTGGCGTTTCTTTGGGAGTTTTTTCTCTGTGAGTAGGGTAATTTGTTTTTAGATTTTCGTTTAGTATTTCCTGCTGTTTGAATGTTACTGCCCTCTACTTCAGAGGTTTCTGATTCAGATATGTCTGTATACTCTCTCCAGTTCTCCTTTTGTCTAAACGGAAATCGCCCCCCTTGTTTCCTAGGATAAATATTGCCAGTATCGAAATCCTTTTTATCTCGATTATATTTTCTATGTTTCCGTTCTTTGATCTCTCCCTGAAGGCTTTCTACGTTTCTTTGCAGCTTTAGTTCGTACTCCACAAATTCCGGTTTAGTTCTAAATGTTTGGATCTCCTGAATCTCTTTTTGTAATTGCGTCGTAATCTTTGCCAGAGACTTTTGTTCGTAGTCTAACAGATACCCTTGCATCCGCAATGAGTTTTCAGTAAGGAGTATTTCCCACCCTTTTATAAATTCGCTATCTTCCTGATGAGAATTAGGAGTTATATTAACTCTCATCCCTCTATATACGATTTTTTGTTGGATATACGTTTCTAGGCTGGCTGTTTCCCAAACGCCTCGGATATATCGTCTGTACGTTTTATTAATTTCTTTGAAGGCCTGAGCAACATCCAGACAGTCCACTGGTAGACTTTCAGTAGAGAACACCTTCCCTGCCTCTGCCAAAAACGCTTGGGTGGTTGTCGGATTTGAGAGAAAACCTGCCATTTATTTATTCCACACCGATTGAGGTGTACTGTTGTCCCTCCTGTAGGTATATCTCTCCCCAGGTATTGGGAAATTAGTGGGATTTTGACCCTATTTTTGAACTACAATTTCTGTACTTCCCCTTTAAGAGCAGGGATATGGTGTGTTAATCAACATACACTACTACTAATGTCCATTTGGACTGAATACCACCAATTTTCCTGCACCTACCTACTTAACTAAGACTTAACTTTTATTTCATATTAATTAATATTACTGGTGTGAATAGCAATTTTAAATTAAAAATTTCAGTGATCACTGGCCTTTATATGTCTGGTAGACCACCTTGTCAGGACTGTCATCTGACTAGGTAATGAGGGTTAATGCACACTTATGCCACCAGGTCGCGCGCTGCCTGTGTATTCAATATGCACTGTGCAATTCATTTCCCTAATAATACTAGGTCTCAGTGATTAGCTGTCATAAAACTTAGAGCTTCACGCTGCCCCCCGACATGTTTCGCCGTAACACGGCGTCTTCAGGGGTTAGGGCAGAGTGTGAGCGTGTCCTCCTCGCGGCTAGCTTATATAAGCTTCGTTTGTGACGTAGTTGCTAGGGGCCTCACTAGGGGGCGTGATCGAGAACCATAATTTAGAAGCTGATTGGATATACTGTGAGGTTCGGTCTGCTTGCGTCATAGGCACCGCCCCCCGACGTCATCTAGCTCCTATCTTCTTCCTTCACATTGGTCCGTGTCGTCGGGAAGCGCCTACTTTCGTCATAGCTCCGCCCCCCTGACGTCAGCTACCTCCTTTTACCTGTGAAATCCGAAAGGTGCTCTTTGGAATGTGGGCCCCTTTGCCCACCTAGGCTTCAAAAAAGTGTCACACATCTGGTATCTCCGTACTCAGGAGAAGTTGGGCAATGTGTTTTGGGGTGTCATTTTACATATACCCATGCTGGGTGAGAGAAATATCTTGGCAAAAGACAACTTTTCCCATTTTTCTTATACAAAGTTGGCATTTGACCAAGATATTTATCTCACCCAGCATGGGTATATGTAAAATGACACCCCAAGATATTCGCTGATGGGCATAGTGAGTTCATGGAAGTTTTTATTTTTTGTCACAAGTTAGTGGAATATGAGACTTTGTAAGAAAAAAAAAATCATCATTTTCCGCTAACTTGTGACAAAAAAAAAAAAATTCTAGGAACTCGCCATGCCCATCAGCGAATACCTTGGGGTGTCTTCTTTCCAAAATGGGGTCACTTGTGGGGTAGTTATACTGCCCTGGCATTCTAGGGGCCCAAATGTGTGGTAAGAAGTTTGAAATCAAAATGTGTAAAAAATGACCGGTGAAATCCGAAAGGTGCTCTTTGGAATGTGGGCCCCTTTGCCCACCTAGGCTGCAAAAAAGTGTCACACATCTGGTATCTCCGTACTCAGGAGAAGTTGGGCAATGTGTTTTGGGGTGTTATTTTACATATACCCATGCTGGGTGAGAGAAATATCTTGGCAAAAGACAACTTTTCCCATTTTTTTATACAAAGTTGGCATTTGACCAAGATATTTATCTCACCCAGCATAGGTATATGTAAAATGACACCCCAAAACACATTGCCCAACTTCTCCTGAGTACGGAGATACCAGATGTGTGACACTTTTTTGCAGCCTAGGTGGGCAAAGAGGCCCACATTACAAAGAGCACCTTTCGGATTTCACCGGACATTTTTTACACATTTTGATTTCAAACTACTTACCACACATTTGGGCCCCTAGAATCCCAGGGCAGTATAACTACCCCACAAGTGACCCCATTTTGGAAAGAAGACACCCCAAGGTATTCGCTGATGGGCATAGTGAGTTCATAGAAGTTTTTATTTTTTGTCACAAGTTAGTGGAATATGAGACTTTGTAAGAAAAAAAAATAAAAATCATAATTTTCCGCTAACTTGTGACAAAAAATAAAAAGTTCTATGAACTCACTATGCCCATCAGCGAATACCTTAGGGTGTCTACTTTCCGAAATGGGGTCATTTGTGGGGTGTTTGTACTGTCTGGGCATTGTAGAACCTCAGGAAACATGACAGGTGCTCAGAAAGTCAGAGCTGCTTCAAAAAGCGGAAATTCACATTTTTGTACCATAGTTTGTAAACGCTATAACTTTTACCCAAACCATTTATTTTATTTTTTTTACCCAAACATTTTTTTTTATCAAAGACATGTAGAACAATAAATTTAGAGAAAAATTTATATATGGATGTCGTTTTTTTTTGCAAAATTTTACAACTGAAAGTGAAAAATGTCATTTTTTTGCAAAAAAATCGTTAAATTTCGATTAATAACAAAAAAAGTAAAAATGTCAGCAGCAATGAAATACCACCAAATGAAAGCTCTGTTAGTGAGAAGAAAAGGAGGTAAAATTCATTTGGGTGGTAAGTTGCATGACTGAGCAATAAACCGCTAAAGTTGTGGAGTGCCGATTTGTAAAAAAGGGCCTGGTCACTAGGGGGGTATAAACCTGTGGTCCTTAAGTGGTTAAGAATGCATATATTTTCCCTTATAACCATGTTATAAGGGAAAATAATAATGATCGGGTCCCCATCCCGATCGTCTCCTAGCAACCGTGCGTGAAAATCGCACCGCATCCGCACTTGCTTGTGGATGCTTGCGATTTTCATGCAGCCCCATTCACTTCTATGGGGCCTGCGTTGCGTGAAAAACGCAGAATATAGAACATGCTGCAATTTTCACGCAACGCACAGGTGATGCGTGAAAATCACCGCTCGTGTGCACAGCCCCATAGAAATGAATGGGTCGGGATTCAGTGCGAGTGCAATGCGTTCACCTCACGCATTGCACCCACGCGGAAAACTCGCTCGTGTGAAAGGGGCCTTACTGTTAGGGCTTAAAGCGAACCTTTCACCTCATTTTCACTTTATAAACTAGCAACAGTACCTTATAGATCATCTTCAGTGTGTTCTTATACATCCTTGTGCAGGACTCAGCGCGAAAGACGGGATCGAGCGGCGAATGAGGAGGACGGCGCATGCGCAGCCTTGACAAGCGCGGTCCCGGCGACTGAGCCGGCTGTCAATTACAGTGCATAGAGGCGGGGTTAGGGCAGGGGAGGTACAGCCAGAGGAGAGGGAAGGGCTACCCCCTTGACTTCTAGCGTGACTGTTGGAGCAGGAAATGATAACTTTATAAGACGATTTTTTCAGGCAGATACAGCGCATGAAAGCGGCACAAGGATGTATAAGAACACACTGAAGATGATCTATAAGGTACTGTTGCTAGTTTATAAAGTGAAAATGAGGTGAAAGGTTCGCTTTAAGTCTTCACAGGTGGCATAGTCATAGGTATTTGTTTCAGGTTCAGTCACACCTGTAAAAAATAGGAAAATTTAGTTTGAACTAAAAATGAACATAAATATTTTACCATGGAAGTGAGGATCATGTAGGAGGATAGAAAACACACAATGACGTGTGAGTGAAGTTGTTTTCACACATAGGGGCATATTTATTAGGCTAGCTTTTAGACGCCAGTCTTAATAAAGCCCTGCACTGGTGGTGCATCCGTCACAGTTATGTAGAGGCGCAACGCCTCCACATAACTACAGCAGATCCACCCCTGCTTCTAAATGTAAGACAGCTTCCAAGCTGGCCTACATTTAGACCATTTTCTATGCCTTAAAAGTTATCCAATCCTATAAAAGGCCCCCAATATGCCCTCCCTCCCCCTGAATATACTTACCTGGGTCCCCGCTCCCAGTGCTTCACATCTGAATACTACGGTGGGGTCCCCGCTGTTCACTATCCCTGAATCTGAATACTACGATGTGGTACCCGCTGCTCTATGAGGCAATAGAGCAGTGCAGACGAGTGCAATAATGTCACCAGCCACTACTGGCTTTAGGCACGACTAGGGCAACAGGCTCTACAGGAGGAAATAAGCACTATTGGGGAACATATAATTACTGGAAGCACTACTTGGTGCACATAACTACCAGGGGCACTACAGGTGGCAATATAACTAATGGGGTTGCTATAGGGGGCATTATAACTGCTGAGAGTACATTAGGGGGTGGATGATTGAAAATTGAAGTAAGATCTCTGTGTGGTAAACTCTGCAGAGACATAGCTGAGATAACATGGTGGTCTTCTTTCAGTGGAGAAGATGATGAAAGAGAGCATCTACATCAGAGGAGATGTCACTGGATCTAAGAGGTATGTATTGGCATGTTATCCTGTATGTTTGATAGTGCAGAATTCAATGTCCATCTAAATACATTATGTCTTTAGCATTATAGCTTGGGGGGGGGGGGGGATACTTTTTTCGTAGGGCCCAAGTTTGAGGAACAGTCTCAGGCCTTTGGGCCATTTAATAAGTCCATGAAACTGAGGGCTGCTCTCACCCAAACTGACTGTATCATAATAATTTATGGTGCGGCCAGTTGCTATCTGATGGAGGGGCTATTGTACTGTATGCACATGATGATGTGAGTACAGTACTTGAGACTGATGATGACATAGGATCACAAATCACTATGATGCAGTCAGCTTGGGTCAGGGGAGCCACTGTTGGTCAGCAAATGCAACAACAAAAGGCCCATGTTTCCCAGGCCGACCACAGTCATGTGAATCAGCCCTTAGTCATACTCTCTAGACCTGCACCAGATTTATTACAAGGGCTTAGGCTGGATGATAAATCTGGTGCAGGGATAGACACATTTCACTGAATCTATACCAAGCATTGGTTGGCTTTTTTGAGACAGAATTTTATGCCATAATTGGGGCACATATTTGACACAAATGCCGCATATTAGACCACGCCCCTACCCACAATGTTCTGCCCTACTTACATAAAGCCCTGCCTGTTTTCGAGGAAGTTGGAAAAAGCTGTAGAAACCCTAGTTGTGCCAAACTATACCAAAATTGCACCGATTTGTGCAACTTTTTAGACAGATTTTAGGCACCAATACATTAATAACTTCAGGTCACTGTGCAAAAACTTTAAAAAAAACATCATGAAAACTACAACAAAAAATGCAGGTGGCAAAAAAAAATGTGCTTATTCTGGCAGTTTGTTACAGATTTAAAAAAAAATTCAAGTTCATGTGGGAAAGGACATCAAATTAAGAGTTCATATTGCATATTGTTAGAGGTAAGCTGTGTAGGGATGAAGACTACCCTATAATAAGGCACCTAATTCATAGAGATTCATAGCATAGTCTCCCATATTCAGCAGGACAGCCTCTCTGGACCAGGGGTTTGGTTATCTACATGAGCAGAGGAATGGCACTAGAATTCTGGAGCAATTTGTGCCAAAAAACTGAAGTACATTCCTTGTACCACAATAATTGTTTAGACTCTTTTTATGCCTCATCCAAAAAGGGACTGTGACTTAAATAAAGGAGACGTGGCTTCGCTAGAAAAGGGAGTGGTTTGAAAGGTGACTGTGCACCAAAAAAGTGCCAACAATTAGCAAATTTTTGCCATAAAGCAAACCAACCAGTTGGTGGTGCAAAATTAGAATAGATAGTCTAAAGATGTACCAGATTTATCAGCCACTGTGATAAATCTGGTGCAGTTTAAGACTGTCCAGGTTTACACTGTCTAACTATTAGAAAGTATTAGTAAATATGCCCCATAATCTTATGTTACTGGACCGTGAGGGACATGGTTTGTATAGATGCTTGGTGCTTACAAATGGTATACAGTTTGGCAGTTAAAGAGAGTCTGTCACCTCCATATTGCCATACACAGTGCTTACATTGCCCTATAGCTCACCTATACATGAATGTAATGGTACCTTTGTCTTTACACTTGCAGAAGCTGGAAAAACGAACTTTGATTGATATGCAAATGAGCACTCGCAAGTGCCCAGGGGCGGCGTCCACTGTGTTGGTGCCCAGGCTGCCCTGCCTTTTTTCATTGTTCCCCCGCCCCAGCCTCTGCATATGCCCGCCCTCCTATTCCCTTGCGTTCATCCTAAGGTCCGGCCGAGATTCCCTTGCGTCATCCTAAGGTCCGACTGTGCTTAGCCTCGCCGGGCTGGAGCATGCGCACTGCGATGCCCATTGTGGGCATTGCATCGCTTTAACTACTGCGCATGCATCGGCAAATGCCACATTGCCGCTGGTTTTGCGCCGTTCGCCGGAGCATGCGCAGGGCAATATAAGCACTGTATATGGCTATATGGAGGTGACAGACTCCCTTTAAAGTTGAGGTGACAGACTCCCTTTAAAGTCAAGTCCAAACTTTCTGGTTACCGTCGTCAGCAATAAATGAATAACAGTTTCTCTTACAGGAAGGTTCTGAGTGCACTAACAGTTCAAAACAAATTTTGGGATGCTTGTGAGACACTATAATGATAGCTATCTATTCAGCTTTGTTTGCGGTACAGTGGATTGATCCTCCACTTGTCAGGGCAGGACTGTGTTGGTGCCCAGGCTGCCCTGCCTTTTTTCATTGTTCCCCCGCCCCAGCCTATGCATATGCCCTCCTATTCCCTTGCGTCATCCTAAGGTCCGGCCGAGATCCCGCGACTGTGCTTAGCCTCGCCCGGGCCGGAGCATGCGCACTGCGATGCCCATTGTGGGCATTGCATTGCTTTAACTACTGCGCATGCGTCGGCAAACGCCACATTGCCGCTGGTTTTGCGCCGTTCGCCGGTGCATGCGCAGGGCAATATAAGCACTGTATATGGCCATATGGAGGTGACAGACTCTCTTTAAAGTCAAGTCCAAACTTTCTGGTTACCGTCGTCAGCAATAAATGCATAACAGTTTCTCTTACAGGAAGGTTCTGAGTGCACTAACAGTTCAAAACAAATTTTGGGATGCTTGTGAGACACTATAATGATAGCTGTCTATTCAGCTTTGTTTGCGGTACAGTCGATTGATCCTCCACTTGTCAGGGCTGGCACAAGGCAAAATGATTGGGGACAACTCTGGTGGTCTATGGAAGTGGTCTATGGAAGTGAATAGGTTAGTGGGCACATAGTTGAATTGAGTACCTGGTGTCCAGTGCCCCAACCACTACCACTAGCTGAAAGGATCTGGGAATACAGGGATCGTGCTATACAATCACAGAAATAAGATAATAATGCACTCAGTAAAGTAGATGCAAGCATTCAGGGCTGGGACAAGGCCATTTGGTGCCCAGGGCGAAGATGGCAAACTGCGCCCCCCCCCCCGTTTTTAAGAAAGAATCAATGTTGTTTCAAAACAAGAATATACTTAAAGCAATAGAACAAAGGACTGTGGGACTTTGAAAGTCACAGACACTATAAAGTTCCCCCCCATCATCATGTGCCAGTATAAAGTCCCCCCCATCATCATGTGCCAGTTTTGTAATAAGCCCCCCCAATGTGCCAGTAACACTATTGTAAAAAAAAACAAAAAAAAAACACCTATACTTACCTAAGTGTCAGCGATGCGATGCAGCCTCTTCCTGTGTCCCACGCTGTAATGTAAGGCTCAGGCGGCACGATGACGTCATTGCGCCGGCCTCTGATAGGCTGCCGGCCTAGTGCCTGCAGCCAGGGGCGTACATAAAAATCACTGGGCCCCATAGCAGGAATCTAAATTGGGCCCCCATTCCCCTTTTATAGCCCCTCCCTTTGTTCCATGAACTATTCTTGCTGCTGCGTTTTATAATTTATGCCATCAGGGCCGGAATGGGATTACAAAACAGCCCTGGCACACAAAAGAGGTATAATAGATGCAGATGTATATTATATACAGCAGTGTACAGTTATGTGAGGTACGCGGTATAATAGATGCAGTGTGTACAGGTATATAGTATATTCCCTAGTGTTCTGATATGTGAGGTACAGGGTATAATAGATGCAGTGTGTACAGGTATATAGTATATACAGCAGTGTACTGATATGTGAGGTACGGGGTATAATATATTCAGTGTATACAGTATATACAGTAGTGTAATATGTGAGGTACGAGGTATAATAGATGCAGTGTGTACAGGTATATAGTAAATACAGCAGTGTATTGACACCTCGTACCTCACATATCAGTACACTGCTCTATATACTATATATCTGTACACACTGCATCTATTATACCTCGTACCTCACATATATAGTATATACAGAAGTGTACTGATATCTGTACACACAGCATCTATTATACCTCATACCTCACATATCAGTGCACTGCGGTATATACTATATATCTGTACATATTGCATGTATAATACTGTGTAATATATGCAGTGTGTGTGCATGTATGTGTGTATATATATATATATATATATATATATACAGAGCAGTGTATTGATGTGACACATAGAAGGTATAATACTGTAGATGCAGTGTTTATAGAAATATGTGGTCAGTTATGCATTATAGTCACTGTGAGGTACATGAGGTAGTGGTAACTGTCTGAAGTAGTATACATGAGTGAGCAATGAGTAAAAACAGGGCATGGAGGGGGGGGGGGGGTAAATGATGAAAAGTGGAGGACCTCCTCTTACCTCTCCATTCCAGTCTGTATGGATCAATACAGAGCTGCTTGTGAACTTTTAATACTTGCTGTTAGGGGTTGAAGGACCTGTGATGATGTCATCACAGGTCCTGGCAGATGTACCTTTGAAACCTAGGAACTACACCATTTTTGGTGCAGTTCCTTTGCTAGATTCTGCAGGACCTGTGATGTTGAAGATGATGTCATCACAGGTCCTGGCAGATGCACTGTTCTAACCTGGGAACTACACTTTACACTGTGCAGTTCCCTTACAGGACCTGTGATGACATCATCAAAGGTCCTTTAGCTTTAGAAAGGTAAACAGGAGTAATTAGGGGGCGGGGCCTCTCCTCCACTTCGGTGCCTGCCTGCAGCCTATCAGAGGAAAGGGAAGGGACACGCCTCTCCCTCCCCTGCACCTCCGCTGGCACAGACAGTTTACAATGGAGATGAGCGCAATGGAAGCCCACTTGGGGGGGGGGGGGGTCATTTTAGTTGGGGGGGCACATGGGGGGGGCACAGCATGATGTAGGGGGGGCCGCCGCCGTGGCCCCCTCTGGCCCCCCCCTGGCGACGCCACTGCTGCTGGCACTTCACCTGCGCCCCCCTCCTGTCCGCAAATGGTAGCGCCCAGGGCACCCGCTCCTTCGGCCCCTGCCTTGTACCGGCCCTGGTCTCAGGTCAGGCGGGTCCTACGCTAAACCTACATAAGCCATTGGGCTTCTATGTTCAGGAGCGCAGACGCCGCACATATGGTGTGCTGCTCCTAGTCACCTCCATGTGCATCAAGCAACCAATGGGAGGAGGAGCCAGCACACCCATATGTACCACCTAATCAAGGCGCTCTATTGGATAGGAAGGGCAAAAGTGCAGAGGAATGCTTTTCCCAAGATAAAATAGGTGCGCATTCACACTTGAAGGTGCCACTCCCTCAAGCAAATACTACATAGACAAAAAAATCACAGAAAAAACTAAGATAAAAACATCCTGTTTTTCTGTTCACTATGCGTTTTTTATGCGTTTTTTTGTGATAAATCACTTTGTGCTTCAATATACCTTTCCCAATACATTTGTGGTTGTTGCAGTTCACTTTTGTAACATCCAAATACCATCAATATAAAGAGGTTGCTATACATCTTCTACTTCCCATCATTTAAATGAAAATGTAACCCATGTGTTAGCCAAATTTGCCAAATTTATTAAGATTTGTTAATAATTTTGGATCCTAAACTGAGCCTGACTTTCGGCGGGGTTGATTTTAAATATAGTTTATTTGCCAGTTGTTGGCATAAATTATAGTAAAAATGCCTTACCACCATGAAGCCTCTGGTGCCAGTTCTTGTAAACAAAAAAGAGCAACAGCCCATGATATATCAGGCAGTAAATCTCAAAAGTGCAATCTGACATAAAATGGGGGCTCCTTTGTAGCCCATGTATAGCTATTTTTAGACAGGTTTACATGTTACATATGTTTGGTCACCTCTAGGGTGAGTTTCTATTATAAACAACCAACATTCTCCTGTCCTTTACTGAAATGCTCCACACTCCTATTACTGAGGCTGCTCATCTCTGTACCCTTCCCATGTCACCTATGTCCTGTAGATTCATTCCTGCCGAACCTTAAAAAAAAATTGGACTGTCTGGTATATAGCCATAGATTTCTATATTTGGTGCTGTCAAAGGCATAACATGAAGCTAATGGGCCTCAAGGCAAAATCTGTAACGGGGCCCCCAAATAACATGTGCCATCAATAACAATAGAGGCTTTTGGGCATTCAGGCATCTGAACCCAGGCGCAGCTGGTACTTCGGCATTACTTATGGCTATGTCCCTGTCTTGTGTAGAAAACTAGTGTGAGTAGAACATCAGATGTAGAACTATTTATGGCTAGTGTTGAGCGAACTTGTGTTATCAAGTTCGATATGGTTTATATATTGAAGGTTTCTTGGTACGGTCTGGAATAGGTGTCCGGCTGTTTTCTATTGTAGGACTAATGATGATTGTTGGCTGCTCAGTTTGGCCTTCACTGGTGGCATGATGCATGCTACTAGGTAAGAACGTACTTGGCATTCTTGAAACAAACGTGATCAGAGGACCATAGGTTGGTGGATTCATATTATAATTTTTTATATAATTACCATTATAATCCTAACCTTTGGTCCACTGGAAAATTGTCTGGTTATCAAACCCTGGAAATAACATCACTGTACCTGTTTTTGCAGCCATTTGTCTGCGAGCGGGAACAGGAGGTGGTGTCTCCTGGCCATGTAACTGCACAGGAGACTTTGGTCGCAAGCCCATGTGTGTATTAGGTTCTGGAGGGAGTCTGCAGTGTGGCTGATTGGGATCTGAAAACAGAAGCAAAATATGCAAAAGTTATGACATATGGCAATATAGTTGTGATTATAAACCCCTACATGGTCACCCACCATGGCTGAAGGTCAATCCGTCTACTTTTATAGCCTTGTGCTCTTTCACACGAGCGATACAGATTGTGTCGGGATCTATTCTGGAACCAACTGATGGTTTGCACACAAGTTTAATCAGTTTTTTCTGTGATTGTATTCAGTGTTTCATTTTTTTTTGCATTTTTAACACATGTGAAGAAAACCTGAAGAATAACACTCAACATCTCCTAGCAACCATCAGTGAAAAATGCATTACATCCGGACGCCTTCCGCTTTTCACGCAAGCCTCAATAACTTCTATAGGACCAGGGCTGCGTGAAAAATGCCTCTTTCACAGGAGCGAGTTTTCCGTCTAGATGTGATGCGTGTAGAGAATGCATTGCATCCGGACTGAATCCTGACCCATTAATTTCAATGGATCTGTTTACTTGAACGTCGTTTTTCACGCACCATCTCTGCGTTCAGGAAAAATCCTAGCATGTTCTATATTGTGCATTTTTCACACAGCCCTGGTACAATAGAAGTTAATGTGGCTTACGTGAAAAGCGGAAGGAAATGCGTTTTTCACTTATGGTAGCTAGCAGATGTTGAGTGTTATTCTTCAGTTTTATTTCACTCGCTTTAAAAACGCATCAAAGCTGATTGCACCCGTGTAGAAAAAAACTTGCCTGTAAAACCATCAGTTATTTCCTGAGCAGATCCTGACACAATCCGTATTGCTTGTGTGAAAGAAGCCTTAAGAATCTAGCTTGGGCACTTGAGAAGTTTAGGAAGTAAATATGACGGAAAAGAAAAACATTGGGAGGCAATGGCACCGTATTTCGTTAGGATGGCTTCTCCCCCCACCCCCCCCCCCCCCCCCTCCTTCTCTCTCCTTTTTTCCTGCTTTTTCTTTCCAGGTTTACCTCGAGCTGTTGTAGTCCGGTGGCAGCTGGTTTTTGGTTTTGATTTACCTGTGAGCCGTAGGGACAGCTGGGGCCTCAGCTGGTTGGCCGCTGCTGCTGCTGAGGGTGATTCATGGACCCTGGTTGCGGGAAGTGCCCGGTCTTTATATTGCAGGTGCGGCTGCGCTTCTGGGCCAGTTTCAAGACCAGATCGTCTTCCCCCCCCCCCCCCCCCCCACCCTTTTTATTGCTTTTGTCGCTTTGCTTTGTTAGAGGGGGGCTATTGCTGAGTGGATTTCGGGGATTATTTCGATTTCAAATGGTTTTATTTAATGAACTGTTGGTTTTAATTGTTGATTTACCGTAAATTATTTATTAAAGTATGTATTTTAAGGTTACCCTTAATAAAGCATTGCGGCCATTTTTATTCCACAGCGCATTGTTTGTCTTTATTTATTAGACGTTAAGAATTTTGTTATGTTAATGAATGATGTCATTTGCATCCATGTAACCATGCAATATATGAATATAAGTGATGGAGGGATAGCATTAAAATCTATCATTCTTATCTCTCTGTATATCCTTACTTATCTGTCTATCTCATATCTATTTGTCTGTCTGTCTGTCTCTACCAAATAAAACCAGACTGGAAAATATTGGTCATTAGAAAAACAAGCAATATATGGTGGTCAGATGCTTTATAAATATGGTGCATGCATAATTTAAAGTGTTTCTGTCATCAGAAAAATCGTTACATAGCTGGCTGGCATTAGCCATGTGCTAATGTCAGCAGAACATAACTGTATTACTTATATCTCCCTGCCGCCGTTCACGCTAAATAATGACTTTTATAATATGCAAATGAGCCTCTAGGTGCTAGTGTGGCGTTGCTACAGCACCTAGAGGATCTGTCCTCTCACCGTTTGGCACGCCCTTGTAAAGGTGATTGACATCCTTGATCTCCTCCGTGTCCTGCGAATCCAGCGCCTGCGCAGTCTATTTTAGTATTCGCCACAGTGAGTGAAGGACGGCAGCAGGCGAGCGTCCTTCACTCATTGCGCCTAATACTAAAATGGACGGTGCGGGATTTGCGGGGCACGGAGGAGACGAAGGATGTCAATCACCTTTACAAGGGCGTGCCACCTTTACAAGGCGTGTGAGAGGGCAGGTCCCTGGGAAAAGAGGATACAGGGTAGTCTCCGTACCTAGAAGTCATCTCAGCCACCTGATGTATCTATAATAATAAACTTGGTAGTTTGTTAGATCTACCCAGTTTTTATATGAACACCGGCTGGTTGAGGTGCTGTACATTGAATATATGTATGTAGTGCAGTAAGTCTACTGTGTTATGTGCCACTTGTGCAGGGGGTGGGAGACTAGGGGCCCACCTTGCTAAGGCTACTTTCACACTTGCGTTTGGTGCGGATCCGTCATGGATCTGCACAAACGCATCTGTTCAGATAATACAACCGCATGCATCCGTTCAGAACGGATCCGTTTGTGTTATCTTTAACATAGCCAAAATGGATCCGTCTTGAACACCATTGAAAGTCAATGGGGGACGGATCCGTTTTCTATTGTGTCAGGATCCGTTTGGCTCAGTTTCGTCAGACGGACACCAAAACGCTGCAAGTAGCGTTTTGGTGTCTGCCTCCAAAGCGGAATGGAGGTGCAACGGAGGCAAACTGATGCATTCTGAGCGGATCCTTATCCATTCAGAATGCATTAAGGGCAAAAATGATCTGTTTTGGACCGCTTGTGAGAGCCCTGAACGGATCTCACAAACAGAAACCAAAACGCCAGTGTGAAAGTAGCCTTAGGGGCCCACCGGAGGATTCACCTGTACCCCTGTGGGCCAGTCCAGGCCTGATTACAACCCCTACATGGTCACCCACACTGGCTAATGGTCAATCTGTCTACTACTGGTAGATTTATAGCTTGTGCTCCCATATTAATGTATATTTACACTGACTGATAGCAACAGAAGGGCAGAGACGTTTAAGGGTCTAGCTGGGGCACTTGAGAAGTTTAAGTAGTAAATACCACAGTAAAGAAAGCCATTAGTAAAACAAAGGAAATATCACAGCCCACTCGCTGTTTCCAGTCCCACGCACCTCTGGCTCGCACCCAAGCTGGGGTGGGGTCAGAAGGGTCTCTGTTCTAAAGATACATATGTGTAAGTCCCAGAAGTCTATAAAAAATGTATGGCACATCCTGTGAATATGCCATAAATATCTGAGATTGGAATAACCCTTAAGTATCATACTAGAAGAATATTATTGTTCACTAAATAGAAAGTCAGTAGTGAACAGCAATATGTATTTGTAGAGACATTGGTGGATGCAAGTACTACATGCAATAGCTGTACCAGGAGGTGCGGACACTGTGGATTTTTTCCTTCTTTGTGGAACAGGAGGAGATGTCTTCTGATCTTCTAATTGTGCAGGAGATATTGGCTGCAAGTCCTGGAGTACATTAGATTCCGGGGAGACAGTGCAATGTTGTAACCCTGTAAAGAAAACATGAAAGAAAAATAACATCAGGGAAGGATGACTTCAGCATTAGTCCAATATATTTGGTCTCAGAGGGCATGGAACCCTTAAAACATAACAGGACTATCCCTGTGGGACCCCTGACTATCCCTCCGCACAGAGATGCACCCAGGTGGTAGGTGCACTTCGTGTACGTACCTACCCCTAATTGACTCTAATATATCCTACGTCATTCCCGCGCGTTTCCCCCAATTTATGGGTTCTTCAGGGGATAATGCGTTAATGGGTACACTATACTAAAAATAAATGCATAAGATAAACCCCAGTGGAGAAACTACCAATGAATAAAAAATATATGTGAGGGTAAATGGTAATCAAAATATAAAGAACCGCAAGGGACCAATGCTCAAAGATGCAAATAGATAACAACCGGTCCAGAGGACCACTCACGTGTGATGGTAGCTGAGGGGTGAGGCGACCACACAGCTGAACTGCACAGCTAGATAATGGTGGAGCAGCAGAATGGCATGGTGTGTTAGGAGATTAAATAGTGGCGGCGAGGCGGGAATTTCCTCCACGCTAGTCATGTGCATATGGCATCTGGAACGCATATGGTAATGTTTGCTTTCCAGAAATGGAGGTGAGGTATAGGAAGGTGTAAAAATAATGGCGCATGTAAATGATAGCATGCTTAAATTTAAGCACCGCCCATGTGAACACCCCTATCTAGCGAGGTACTGCTATGGTAGCGGAGACATTGCTTACATAACCACCTGGGTTCCAGTCAGGTAGAGTGCATCTTCGGGTTGGAGCGCTCCAAAAGCCGGGCTGTGAGCTCCGCCCGTCTCTCGCGCGAGATGCCGCTAATGGAGCGGATACACTTCCCACATAACAGAGGTAGCTTCCAGTCACATACATAATGGAGAGGACTCAAAGAGGAATCCTCTCAGTGCATTTTACTGCTGGTTTTTGGGAGCATAGGGTCAAAATGCAAGTGAGTATGACGATAAAAATTACATATCCGGACTGAGCATCACTTACACTATACGCCACTTACTATAGTTTGGGAGGGTGTTTGGGAACTGACAGATTCCCTTCAATCTACACCCTTACCTTCTGCCTGATGGATGTTGTCATAGACATGAGGCCTAAGGGACAGGAACACACATTTAAGGGGTAGCGAAGGAAGTGCCTAACTAGCTATCTGTGTGCAGTCTTAGGCTACTTTCACACTTGCGTTCAGAGAGGATCCGTCTGGTGTCTGCACAGACGGATCCTCTCCTATAATGCAGACGTTTGGATCCGTTCAGAACGGATCCGTCTGCATTATAGTTTTGAAAAAATTCTAAGTGTGAAAGTAGTTCAGACGGATCCGTCCAGACTTTACATTGTTAGAGGTGGGAGTGGGGGCTGTGCTGTCTCAGGGTCCGTCTCCTGGCAAATGGCGTCCTTGTGCTTTCTTTTCTAAAAAAACTATCTGCAGCAGAGAAGAACTATGATATCGGCAATAGGGAACTATTAGCTATTAAACTAGCGTTTGAAGAATGGCGTCACTTTTTAGAGGGGGCAATCCACCCCGTCCCTGTGATTACGGACCACAAAAACCTTATGTACCTCGAATCAGCTAAGCGTCTCCCCCCTAGACAAGCTAGGTGGTCGCTATTTTTTACCAGGTTTAACTTTGTTATTACCTATCGTCCTGGGGCAAAAAATACCAAGGCAGATGCATTATCTCGTTGTTGCCCTGGAGGGAGTAATGTGAGTGATCCGGTACCCATTCTACAAAGAGGAGTGGTTGTCACTGCGGTACACTCTGTTCTGGAGGGGAAGGTGTTAGAGGCCCAGGGGGACGCCCCGGTCTCTTGCCCCTCAGAGAAATTGTTTGTACCGTTGAACCTGCTTCTCGAATTATTAAAGGAACATCATAATTCGGCACTTGCTGGGCACCCGGGTAGTAAAGCAACCTTGGAGCTATTGTCTCGTCGTTTTTGGTGGCCAAGGTTGCGTCAGGATGTAATTGATTTTGTGTCTACTTGTTCTATTTGTGCATGCGCGAAAGTCTCTCATACACGTCCTGCAGGGTCTTTATTGCCACTTGTCATTCCCAATAGGCCATGGACACCTCTGTCAATGGATTTTATCACTGACTTACCTTTGTCTGCGGGTAAAACAGTTATCTTGGTAGTAGTAGACAGGTTTAGTAAAATGGTACACTTCATTGCGTTACCCGCACTACCTAATGCTAAGACTCTTGCTCAGGTATTCATCAGTGAAATCGTGAAGCTTCACGGGGCCCCTTCCGATGTTGTTTCGGATCGGGGAACCCAGTTTATTTCTACGTTTTGGAAAGCTTTTTGTTCCCGTTTGGGGGTACACTTGTCTTTTTCCTCGGCTTTCCATCCTCAGTTAAATGGACAGACTGAGCGTACCAACCAAAACCTTGAGACATATCTAAGGTGTTTTGTGTCTGAGAACCAGGAGGTGTGGTCATCATATTTACCGTTAGCCGAGTTTGCCATAAATAATCGCCGTCAGGAATCCACTGGCAAGTCACCATTTCTTGGTGCATATGGTTTTCATCCCCAATTCTGTACTTTCAAAGAGGGGGGGTCTTCTGGGGTTCCTGAAGAGGAACGGTTCTCTTTCATCTGTATGGCAGAAGGTGCAAGCTAACTTGAAAAATATGGGAGGTAAATATAAATGCATGGCTGATAAGAGACGGTCGCCAGGTCCGGACCTAGGAATGAATGACTATGTGTGGTTGTCTACTAGGAATATTAAATTAAAGGTTCCCTCTTGGAAACTGGGTCCTAGGTTTATTGGCCCTTACAAAATAGTAGCCATCATTAACCCCGTGGCTTTTCGCCTGGAGCTACCTCAGACTTTTAAAATCCATAACGTCTTCCATAAGTCGTTACTCAAGAAGTATGCTCCACCTCTAGAACCGTCACCGCTGCCGCCCCCTCCTGTTGTTGTGGATGGTAATCTAGAGTTTCAAATATCCAAAATTGTTGATTCTCGTCGGGTCCGCCGCTCTCTTCAATATCTGGTGCATTGGAGGGGTTACGGTCCAGAGGAAAGAATGTGGGTTCCAGTGTCTGAGGTAAACGCCGACAGGTTAGTTCGGGCTTTTCATGCCTCTCATCCTGAGAGACCTAGTCCTGAGTGTCCGGAGGCCCCTCGTAGAGAGGGGGGTACTGTCACGAGGGTGTCAAGAGCCACGCCTGACTCCGTTATACCCGGGGTCAGGAAGTCGCAGCAGGTGGCTGCGCGCTCTGTGTATAAAGATAGGGCTGATTCTTAATGGTAACTTTCTGGGTTTGCCTTGCAACCCTTTTTGGCTCACTCAGGGATCCGTAGCTCCTTCTCCTCAGCTGTTTCTTGTCCAGCAATCCCAACCTCCTTATATTCCCCTCTCCCACTTCTCTGGTTGCCAGATATAGAGCTTCCTGCCTGGACTTCTATACTGACCCACTGGAGCTGAGTAGCTGTGATCCCTGGTTGTTGTTCCAGAGCGTTACCCTCCAGATCCCTGTTGGGTTTTTGTTGTCTGCTGTTGTCACCCACCTGGGATTATATGTTTTGTCTGTATTGTCTGTCCTCTCCTTGGTGTTTTCCTTTAGTGTCAGTGGTGTGGACTAGTGATCCCACCGCCCTGTTCACTACGTAGGGCTCATCTTAGGGAAAGCCAGGGTTTAGGCACGTGATCGGCGTACGGGTGAGGAACCCGTCTAGGAACGTCAGGGCAGTCAGGTGCCAGCCTCAAGGTGAGTCAGGGATCACCACCTTTCCCTCTCCCTTGGACAGGGCCTTCCCATTTCCCTCCCTTTGCGTGACGCCGGTCATGACATACATGCACCGTCGGACATTTCGGCGGAATTTAGATCTTACTACTCAACTCTATATAATTTGCACAAGGCGGAGGGTGTACACGGCTCTCACTCAGATGAAAATACGTGACTATATCTATCCTGCTTCAGCCCCAAACAAATATCTAGTGAATCAGCGTCCTCTTTGGAGGGAGATTTCACTCATTTGGAGGTCATACGTGCTATTAACGATTTGAAAGTTGGTAAATGCCCCGTTTTTACAAGGTTCTTTCAGACGACCTTACTCCAACCCTCGCGAACACTTTAAACTCTATATCTAGGGACTGCCGCTTTCCGCCGCAGGCCCTACAAGCGCATATTACAGTTATCCCCAAGCCGGGACGGGACCACACTGCTTGTTCAAATTACAGACCTATCTCCATCCTGAATGTGAACCTCAAACTCTATGCCAAACTCCTCGCCTTGAGACTACATCCCTTTGTCCCGGAGTGTATACATAGGGAGCAGGTGGGATTCGTCCCAGGCCGGGAAGCCCGTGATAATACCCTTAAATCTCTAAGCCTAATAGCCAGAGCGAAATCACTCAAAGCCCCCCTGTGCCTCCTTCCGGTCGATGCCGAGAAGGCATTCGATAGGGTCAATTGGCGTTTTCTTGAAGAAACATTAATTCACATGGGTCTGGGTACCAACATGCTCCAAAAGATCATGGCACTATACTCCGCTCCCTCAGCCTGCGTAAGAGTTAATGGATTGTTATCATCCCCTTTTCTGATACGGAACGGGACACGCCAGGGATGCCCCTTATCGCCATTTTTATACATCGTAGTGATGGAATCAATTGTGAATTCCCTCCAAGCGAACCCCTCCATTAGTGGTTTTATAGTTGGTAACACCGAACACAAATTATCATTATTTGCTGATGATCTGCTCATCTATCTAACAGCACCCAGAGTAGGTTTACCGTCTGTACTTAAAGAATTTGAGATGTTCGGCCGCCTCAGTAATTTCAAAGTTAAAGTCCAAAAGTCAGAGATACTAAATGTTTCATTACCTAAGTGGGAGGAGACGTCTCTTAAAGAATCCTTCTCTTTCCGTTGGGCCCCCCAGTCCATTAAACATCTGGGTGTTCATATCCCAGCAAACCTTGCCCATCTTTTTAAACTGAATTACCAACCCATGCTTAAAATGGTGGAGGCTGATCTCCAGAAGTGGTCTCCCCTCTACATATCCTGGTTTGGTAAAATCAACACCATAAAGATGGATATTTTACCTCGAGTTTTGTACATATTCCAAACAATTCCCTGTGAGGTCCCCCTCGCCTACTTTAACAGACTAAAAAGCCTGATATTCCACTTCATTTGGCATAACTCTAAGGCAAGACTAAGCTATGCGACACTCACAAGAGCTAAATCGGCGGGAGGTGTAGGTCTTCCCAATCTGCTCACTTACTACAGAGTTACGATTATGAATTGTATTCTAGACTTACACAATAACCGTGCATCAAAGCTGTGGGTAGACCTGGAACTAGAGGAGGCCCCTAATTTGGCGATTGGAATATTCTGGCTTCCAAAACCGGCATTTTATAGGTTACCCCTATGCAAATCCGACCAGTTTATTTATTCTCTTGCCAGGACATGGTTTAGATTCGCAGCTAAGCTCCGCCTGGCACATTTACCAGGACCTCTTACTACGTTGTCAGATCACCCGGACCTACCACACGGTCTCAAAAACATCCCGTCTTTAGGCCCACTCAGCGCTTGTCCTGTCAGGATATGAGATATCAATAATCAACAGGGAATCCAGCCCCTGAACACTATTCCACATATCATCCCTCCAGCACCTGGGCAATGGTTCCTTTATTTTCAGCTTCGTAGTTTTGTATCCTCCCTGGTGCCTGACATGCAAACACGCCTCAGGTTATCTGACTTTGAGAAACTCTGCATGGCAGGCAGTGTGCCCAGACATGCCATTTCCTTGCTTTATACTATGCTGAATACCGAGGAGTCTGGGGGATCTGCTTCGGATCCCATCCACACTAAACTTAAATTTATGACAGATTGGGAGGCTGAGCTGGGTTCTTCGTACTCTATTGATCAATGCAAAAGGTCTTTGCTTTTTTCCCATGCACTGTCGATATCCTGCAATCTACAAGAACTTAACTACAAAGTTATGACTCGATGGTACAGGTTAAACTTCACCAATTCTACCCAGTAGTACCTACTACATGTTGGAGGTGCTCATCGGGTATTGGCACCATGTTGCATATCTGGTGGGAATGTCCAGGAGTAGCGCACCTTTGGGACGATGTGTTTTCCCTTTACAATTATATCTACAGAACTAACGTGGTTGCTTCACCTTCCATAGCCCTGCTGTCCATTTTCCCGGGACGCGTGGCTCAGGTGAAAAAGGGATCTCTGTGCCTGTTTATACTTGCCGTAAAACAAATAATCCCACGTAAGTGGAGATCGGCCGAGAGCTTGGAGAGGTCCCATTGGGTTACTGCCCTTGACTCCCTGGTACATATAGAAGAATTGGGTGCTGCGGATCGCAACGCTTCTCAGGCCTTTTTCAGGATCTGGGATCCCTGGAGTCAGTTCCGTTCTTCAGCTGCATTCTTGACGTGGGTAGCCTCTGGTACGTTACCCTCAGATTCCACTAGAGCTGTTTGATTGATATCTTGACCTACGGACACTCCCCTCCCCTCCTCCCCTCCCTATGACCCTTCGTTGTTGTCCTTCCCCTTTCACGTTTATTCTGTTTTGTTTAGATACCACTTGGAATATCTTCCGGATCCTCTATTTATTTCCTTTAGTGAAAAAAACGTTTAATGTTGTCTCGCATTGCAAAATATGTGTTGGTTACTAATCCGGTACTCTCACTTGCTCCGTTACACATGAGAGTTTGCTCTGAATTGGAATTGTATGTTTCAACCAACAGGTGCTGGAATTATTTATTTTTTGTATACCTGTATTGCATTGTACTATTCTTTTTTCTGACTTCTCAGATTTGTTAGTGTATATGCATTCAATATCCTAGAAGTCTCTTGTACATGCTCATCACAAGACATTCAAACGTTTGTAACGCTTTATTGTTTAAAAATGTTTCAATAAAAAAGAGATTGAACCATAAATAAAATTAATAATTGGAAACTTTATTGTACATTTTAAGACAGAGGTACTTATAAAGGCTTGGTTGTGATGGGCAACTGGGGCAGTAAAAGTGGGTTTCTCTCCTTCTTCTATGCTTGCTACAAACCTGGCATCTTTTTTAAGGATATTTCTGGGTGCCAGGGACAGGGGGAAGAAACTTTCTGATAGCATTCGAACATCCTCAGATTCAAAGGACTGTTCAAGGGCAGGGGATTCAAACGGGAGATGCTCAACTCCCTTCTTCTGTAATTCGAGGAAGCTGAGCGTTCTTTGGGATTTTTAAACAAAAACAAACCAATCGGAATTAGATAATTGGCTACCTTTTTGTACCAGGCCCTGTTTTTTCGCTTCATTAGGTAGGTTTTCGGCACTTGGTCAGAGAGATCTGCTCCTTCCATAAATTTAGTATAGTCTGTTACACAGACCAATTTACACTTTTCAGCAGTAGCCCCCCCCCCCTCCCTAATTGTCATGTGGTGTCTGCATGCACAGTGGTGAGCATGTAGACATCCTTCCTGTGCTTCCAGTTCACTGCAAGTAGCTGGTCACTTGCAAGTGTGAATAATGTTCCTCTTTCCAAATACTTGGACACCAGTTGTTGTGGTAATCTCATTCCGTTTCTGTGTTCTGCCCAACAAGCCTCTCTGTTTGCAGCATGAAGGGGTTTAAAAATGGTTACAGTAGTATAAGTATTATCGGTATAGAAGTGGTACCTTTTGTGCAGGAATGTAACACTTAAAAAAATAAATAAAGAGGTGTACAAAGTAAAACAAGCTCAGCAACGGTGTGATGGACAGTAACTATGTGTGCATGTGAGCGGAGCAGGGGGGCTACAGAGGGAGAGACACTGGGGACCTGATCTGAACACTGGGGTACCAGATCTGGGCATTGGAGGCTCCCTTTCTCCTCTTATGTGAGAGGAGAGGAAAAAGAAACCCTCCTGCCAGCAGCTCCTTGCTGGCATTTTCAGTGAGCGCTGTGATACAGTGTATCACAGCAATCACATGATCAGAGACCACTCCTTACAGTCTCTGACCATTACTCCAAGCCCTCAGCTAACTTCAGTAGCTGATGGCACAGATCTTAGTGCTTTGTTTTTGTGCTAGCTTAGACTAAAGCATCACAGTTAAAAGGTGGCATCCTAGCCCATATAGTCAATAAATGGTTAAACATACATTTCCGAGGGGCGTGGTCTGAGAGCGCATGGAGTAAGTCGCACCGCTCATAGCTCCTGCCGGCATCCTGATCATTAGAGTGGTAGCAACGTCTGATTCGCTTATTTTACATTACCTGGTGGGTGAGAAGTGACCGGAGAGTGCGGGGGTGACTTTGAGAGCTCCGACATGCCGAGAAAGTCCAGCAAGGGGCCGCGATCCGACAGGCCAGAGGTGAGCCAGCATGGCGCCGAGGAGGAAGAGGGGCCGGCCTTACAGTCAAAGCTGAGCCAGAGTGCGGCCGCAAAGCTGAGCAAGTTTGCCCGCGCAGATAGCGGTGTGGGCGACTGGGCAGAGGGAAAGGAGACAGACGCACATACCTCCTCTGAACAAGAGGACGGATCCCTTGATGGGGAGGCCCTGGATGCGGTGGATTGGCCGCCATTGACCCCTGCACGTCCAGCTAAAAGAGCGGTAGGCCCCAAAGCTGCGGCTAATGAAGAGCCCACTTTAAAAGATATTATGGCTGCTGTGGCCAGCTGTAACAGTACCCTGAAGGTGCTCTCTGTGCAAGTTGGTAGCCTGAGGTCAGATGTGTCTATAATTAGGCACGACTTACACAAGATCTCTGAGCGCACCTCTGAATTGGAGAAGAGGGTGTCCACCATAGAGGATGATGTTCGGCCTCTGCAAATGGCGGCAAAAACAACTGCTAAGGACATAGCTGCTTTATATGCCAAAACAGATGATCTGGAGAACAGGTCCAGAAGGAACAACCTGTGGATTGTGGGAATGCCAGAAAAGACGGAGGGGGATAACGCTACGGAGTTCGTGGAAAAATGGTTGCATCAGCTATTTCATGAGAAAGGTCTATCTTCCCTGTATGCGGTGGAGCGGGCGCACAGAGTCCCCTTGCGGCCGCTTTTTTTGCTATCAATACAGGGACGGCCTCGGTACCGGGTGTCTGGGACGCCATGAAAGCATTCCTGAGGGGAGTCTTGATGAAAGAAATTAACAAGCATAAATCTAGGTCTAGGGAGGCGGATGTTAAGGCGCATGTCTTAGTGGCTGAGGCAGAGAGAGAGTTTGGTAGATCCCCCACCCTGATTAATAGTGAGGCGCTGGCGGTAGCTCAGGAGCAGCTGAGATGTCATTTAGTCCAGGCCGCAGAGAGAAAGAGAAGTTTTTATCGTCAGAGATCCTTTGAAGAAGGTGAGAAGGTGGGTCATCTGTTGTCGGTGGTTTCACAGGCTCAGAGAGGCTCCTCTTGTATTCAGGAACTGAGAGATGACATGGGGAATAGTAGCCAGGACACGAAAGGAATATTAGATATTCTAAAAAGCTTTTATGTATCTCTATATGCTTCCACCGGTTCTAGTTCTGAGGAGGCTCTTAATGATTTCCTAGGGGAGGCACAGTTATCGATGCTGTCAGAGGAGGATAGAGTAAGGCTGGAGTAGCCGCTTTCACTTGAGGAACTGGAAGCTGAGCTTGGGGGTATGGCGAATGGTAAGGCGCCTGGAGCTGATGGCCTCCCAGTAGAGGTTTATAAAAAGCTGCAAGGGATATTACTTCCTGAATTACTTAAGGTGCTTGAGCACTCATTGGAGGCAGGTTCGTTACCACATTCGATGCAGGAAGCTATAATTGTGGTTATACCTAAACCTGGGAAGGATCCTAAAATACCGGATTCCTACAGACCAATTTCGCTCCTCACGGCTGATGTTAAGCTCCTGGCGAAGGTGTTGGCGAACAGGCTGTCCAAAGTGATTCTGACTATAGTACACCCGGACCAGACGGGTTTTATGCCTGGGAAATCGACGGCTATTAATCTCCGTAGGCTGTATGCTAGTTTAAACATCCCGGCGGATAATTGTGGAGACAGGGCCTTGCTTGCTCTTGACGCCGCCAAGGCGTTTGATAGTGTGGAATGGAGCTATTTGTGGGGGGTCTTGAAAACCATGGGCTTTGGAGCGCGGTTCATTCAGTGGGTAAAGGTCCTGTACTCTAGTCCTAAGGCGAGAATTAGAGCTAATGGAGGGTTGTCAGATTGTTTTGCTCTTGCCAGGGGCACCAGACAGGGATGCCCATTGTCGCCCTTATTGTTTGCTCTCGCAATAGAGCCGCTTGCGCCGCATATCTGCTTATCAACAAATATAGAGGGGTTTAGATATGGTGGGCTGCATAATAAAGTGGCTATTTACGCTGATGACACTCTGCTTTTTATGGGTGATACTGGTGCGTCCCTGGATGCGGCCATGGCATTGATTGACAGATTTGGTTACTTCTCTGGACTTCAGATAAATTGGCAAAAATCCTCTTTGATGCCAATTGATGGGCAGGCCCTGTCAGGCAGACAAGTAGATAGCCTGGTGCCTTGGGTGGATAAATTTAAATATCTGGGTCTGTATATAACACCGAGACTATCAGATTTTGAAGACCTTAATCTGTCCCCATTGCTGGCTACTTTCAGGCTTAAAGTGAGGTCATGGTGTAGACTCTTTCTTTCGGTGGTAGGTAGAGTCAACCTTTTAAAAATGGTTATGATGCCCCAGTTGCTTTATGTACTGAATAATGCTCCCGTATGGATCCCCCTGGATAGATTCAAGAAAATTCACTCTATATTTAGGGATCTTACTTGGAAATATGGGCAGGCTAGGATTAAACTGGAGACATTGCAGTATCCTAAGTCGGAAGGAGGCCTGGCTGTCCCTAATGCATGGATTTATTTTCTGGCTTCCCAATGTCAGCATTTCAAGGGATGGATTGATTTACAAGCACCGGATATGACTGGGCAGATATTGCAGCATTGGCTGGGCAGTCGTGACCTCATGGGCATTCTGGAAGGCTCAGGAATGCATGCTGGCAGGGAAAAACTCCCTCTTATTGAACTTATGAAAAGAGTTTGGGCAAAGGTGAAGCAGCTAAGAGGTGTAGGTGGAATCAGTGAACTTTCCCCTATTGGAAAGAATCACCTGTTGCCCGAATTTTTTGCCATACCAGGACTTAGGAACTGGGAAACTTATGGAGTGACGAGAATTGGCCAATTAATTAAGGACAAGATATGTAAGTCATTTCAAAATCTGCAGCAGGAATTTAATATTCCTAGGGGGTGGTTCTATAAATATCTCCAAATGAGGCATGCCCTTGAGGTCACACTGCGGAAAGGATGTGTGATAGCTCAAATGGAGGTGGTTCATAAGCTTGTTCTCCCGACAGGGGGGGGGGGGGGGGAAGAGGGCTGATATCTCAGTTGTATGCTCTTTTATTGGAAAAATTCCTAGAGGGGTATCCGCTTTCAAGAATGAAAATATGGGAGGCTGACGTGGGGGATATGTCTAAAGATAAGTGGGAAGATATATTGGAAGGGGTCCCCAAGGTGTCCTTGAGCGAACAGGGCAAACTGTTCCAGTTATTTATTATACATAGAGTGTACAAAACACCGGTGTTTCTAAAAAAGGTTGGAGTAAGAATTGATGACAAGTGTCCAAAGTGTATGGAAGATGGTGCGGATTTGTTGCATATGCTGTGGTCTTGTCCAGTAATTAGTAATTATTGGGAGGATGTAAGAAATATGATTAATAGCAGAATGACATTGAAAATTCAAAAAGACCCTAAGGTGTGTGTATTGGGGTATGTGTCTGAGATTGGTGGGACTGAATCGGTCAAGGTAGCTGTGGGGAGGTTGCTGTATGTGGCCAGGAAACTGGTGGCTATGAGGTGGATCCAGGGAAGTCCGCCTACACTGAGTGAGTTTGAACGGAAAGTGCATGACATGCTGATACTTGAAAAAGGGGTGTATGTGAAGAGAGGGTGTCCTCAGAAGTTTGATAAAATGTGGAGTTATTGGTTATCTCATACTCACGTGGTTATATAGGCTCGTGAAGGTCAAGACTAGTTGTCAGGGAGGGGGGTGTTAGGGTAGGGTGGGGGAGGGGTTTTGGGAGGGTTAAGATATATGTAATTCTTTGTTTCAAGTATTTGTTTTAACATGTGTACACGCTATGTATAGATACTTGATAAAACTGTGTGTTGGAATTTCTACGGTTACTGTTGTACACTGATTCCACATGGTGGATAAAGCAGAAAAAAAACAACGTATTGTTTTTGTAATAATCTGTATTTATTGATTCAATAAAAACGATTTGATTTAAAAAAAAACATACATTTCCACAAACACACTGAACACTGGTATTGACAATTTACAATGGTATATTGATGCAATAAAATGCACTGAATTTACACTGGTATATTGATGCAATAAAATACACTGAATTAAACTGGTTTATTGACACACTAAAATGCTTTGAGTTATCCCCTTCAGGACCCTGCAATTTTCAGTTTTTGAGTTTTCATATTTCACTCCCTGCCTTCTTTGAGCCATAGCTTTTTTATATTTCCTTTCACACAGCTGTATGAGGACTTTTAATGGCACCATATACTATTGCATACAATGTAGTGGAAAGCTGGAAAAAAATGGGGTGGTATTGTAAAAAAATGCAATTCCGCCACAGTTTTATGGCTTTTATGGAATTCCCTATGCGGTAAAACTGACCAGTTACCTTCCCTCCATTTATGTAGCTTACTTGTGCTTTAATACTGAAAATAAAATACTTTTTTACAGTTTTGTCTATGGAGTTGTAGTTTGTAGATCTGTAGTTTGTAGATCCGTAGTTTCACTTTTTTTAGGCTAATTTCACACTGGAGGTAGGGGACTCCGGCAGGCTGTTCCGGTGAGTGAACAGCCTGTCGGATCCGTCCTGCCACTAGTTCACGTGTGCCCCCGGACTGCCGCTCCGTAAATGCAATACTTTTAGTCCGGCTGCCTCTCGGCGTGCACTGCCGTGCTGTCGCTGGAACTCCGCCCCTGCCCCCGCATCTGACATACAGGGAGTGCAGAATTATTAGGCAAGTTGTATTTTTGAGGATTAATTTTATTATTGAACAACAACCATGTTCTCAATGAACCCAAAAAAACTCATTAATATCAAAGCTGAATATTTTTGGAAGTAGTTTTTAGTTTGTTTTTAGTTTTAGCTATTTTAGGGGGATATCTGTGTGTGCAGGTGACTATTACTGTGCATAATTATTAGGCAACTTAACAAAAAACAAATATATACCCATTTCAATTATTTATTTTTACCAGTGAAACCAATATAACATCTCAACATTCACAAATATACATTTCTGACATTCAAAAACAAAACAAAAACAAATCAGTGACCAATATAGCCACCTTTCTTTGCAAGGACACTCAAAAGCCTGCCATCCATGGATTCTGTCAGTGTTTTGATCTGTTCAGAGAGGTGTACTGTTTTCCCTCCTTGTAAATCTCACATTTGATGATGGACCACAGGTTCTCAATGGTGTTCAGATCAGGTGAACAAGGAGGCCATGTCATTAGATTTTCTTCTTTTATACCCTTTCTTGCCAGCCACGCTGTGGAGTACTTGGACGCGTGTGATGGAGCATTGTCCTGCATGAAAATCATGTTTTTCTTGAAGGATGCAGACTTCTTCCTGTACCACTGCTTGAAGAAGGTGTCTTCCAGAAACTGGCAGTAGGACTGGGAGTTGAGCTTGACTCCATCCTCAACCCGAAAAGGCCCCACAAGCTCATCTTTGATGATACCAGCCCAAACCAGTACTCCACCTTGATGGCGTCTGAGTCGGACTGGAGCTCTCTGCCCTTTACCAATCCAGCCACGGGCCCATCCATCTGGCCCATCAAGACTCACTCTCATTTCATCAGTCCATAAAACCTTAGAAAAATCAGTCTTGAGATATTTCTTGGCCCAGTCTTGACGTTTCAGCTTGTGTGTCTTGTTCAGTGGTGGTCGTCTTTCAGCCTTTCTTACCTTGGCCATGTCTCTGAGTATTGCACACCTTGTGCTTTTGGGCACTCCAGTGATGTTGCAGCTCTGAAATATGGCCAAACTGGTGGCAAGTGGCATCTTGGCAGCTGCACGCTTGACTTTTCTCAGTTCATGGGCAGTTATTTTGCGCCTTGGTTTTTCCACACGCTTCTTGCGACCCTGTTGACTATTTTGAATGAAACGCTTGATTGTTCGATGATCACGCTTCAGAAGCTTTGCAATTTTAAGAGTTCTGCATCCCTCTGCAAGATATCTCACTATTTTTGACTTTTCTGAGCCTGTCAAGTCCTTCTTTTGACCCATTTTGCCAAAGGAAAGGAAGTTGCCTAATAATTATGCACACCTAATATAGGGTGTTGATGTCATTAGACCACACCCCTTCTCATTACAGAGATGCACATCACCTAATATGCTTAATTGGTAGTAGGCTTTCGAGCCTATACAGCTTGGAGTAAGACAACATGCATAAAGAGGATGATGTGGTCAAAATACTCATTTGCCTAATAATTCTGCACGCAGTGTATAGATCTAAAGAGACTGAAGCAGCAAAGTTTCTGACAACCAAAACTTCTGTTAGGGCTCATTCACACGGCCGTAGGTGGGCTGTTCCGTGCATTGGGGACCTCCGTACGGTCGCCGGGATGAATCCAGACCCAATCAACTTGAACTCTGCATTCTTCCTTTCCGCAAAAAGATAGAGCAAGTTCTATCTTTTTGCGGAACGGAAGTACGGAAAAGAACCCCACTTCGTAGTGCTTCCGTAGTGTTCCGTTCCATGATTCTGTTCTTCACCGTTCCACACACTTGCAGACCCATTGAAGTGAGATTATTGACTTAAATAAAGACCAGGAACTTTTCATTACGTCCTTCTGGTGCCGGAGCTTTCTTTCTATCGTGCATCTACCTCTGGACTGGCTTGTGTCCGCCCCGTGCACCGTCACACAGGATCGGAAGGTGAGCTGGCTGTAACCTTTTACCATCCATTGAAGTGAGGGCTTGTTCACACGACCGTTGCCCCTCCGTGCCCGTGCTGTGGACCACAAATTGCAGTCCACAATGCACAGGCACCGACCGTGGGCCAGCCGCATACGGATCGCAGACCCATTCACTTGAATGGGTCCACGATCTGTCCGTTACGCAAAAAGATATCGCAAGTTCTATCTTTTTGCAGTGCGGAGGAACGGAACGGAACCCCAGGAAGCACTCCATAGTGCTTCCGTGGGGTTCCGTTCCATGCTTCCGTTCTGTTCCGCACCGCATCTCCGGATTTGCGGACCCATTGAAGTGAATGGGTCCGCATCCGTGATGCAGAATGCACACGGCCTGTGCCCATTGTATTGCGGACCCGCAATATGGCAACGGAGGGGCAACCGTCGTGTGAATGAGCCCTGAATGGGTACGCATCCGTGATGTGGAATGCACACGGAACGGTGCCCGTATATTGCGGATCCGCAAATGCAGGCCGCAATACTGCAACGGAGGGGCAACGGTCGTGTGAACGAGCCCTTAGTCTTAAGACTTTTGGCCGTGACTGTACTTTTATTTGCAGTTAAGACCCACTAAAATGGATATACACTTACACTAACATTGGAGTTACATTTCAGATCTAGCAGATCAGAAATTAAGTGCTATTGTTTTTAAGTGGAAGCATCTAGGAATAGCAAAAACTCAGCCACAAAACAAATCAAAATCACCTATCGTCTTTTGAATCACTGACTACAGGGTTCCAAACCTCTCTAAAAGAGACATTAGCACAAAATTTGTGCGTTGAAAGCCTCTGCAATTCAAGAAATTAGATGTGGAAGATCAAGGGGCCCACAGACTGTAGACCACGGAAGGCAGTGTTCCTCAACTCCGGTCCTCAGGGCTCACCTACCGCACAGGATTTGAGAATATCCCACAGAATAAATACCTGGGGTAATTCCTGCTGCATGGACACTAATTATATCACCTGCTCAATACTAAGGAAATTCTGAAAATAGTCCTCAGGTGGGCCCTGAGGACTGGAGTTGAGGAACCCTGGTCTAAGGGGTCCTCTGCTCTTTTTGTTTTCCATTGTTCTTACCATCAACTTCTGCATCATTTCTGGGTTTCTCTTCAGGATGGAAATGGTCATATAAATGTGGGCTAAGGACGGCACCTGCAAATGCATATAAAAAAATAAAAGCTCTAAAGATGGATTTACACTTACCAATAATAGGCCAGATTATCGGGAACGACCGTTTCTGCAAACACTCGTCCACGATAATCTGGCCATCTAAATGTGCCGTCAATCATCGGATAAACGAGCGAAGCGCTTGTTCATCAGGTGATCCTGTTGTTCGTGCAGACACTACAATCATCGTTCCTGAGCAGCAGATTCTGTATGGGGACGAGGGATAGCTATAGCAATCCCTCGTCCTTATACTGTCAAGGAGATTTCTGCATGTAAATGGAGCGGTCTCCTTCAGTGAGCGAGCAGCTGACTGTCAGGAAGGAATGCTTCCTTCCCGTCAATCCCATATAAACTCGCCTTTAGAAATAAAGACAAATATGAGGCAACATGTCATCAGGGTTAAAATTCTGCACAGTGAACAAATAGTGGAATCTTCTAAGAACTGAAAATACAATCAAGGAGTGTAAAAAGTCAAGTGCCACTGCACATGGATAGGCAAGTTTTAGATGACTGCACACCATATGGTTGAGTGGTGAAGAAATGCATTATGGATGAAACAGGAAAAACTGTTTTCTACGTACATAAAAGTCCAAATAAAGTCACACAAACTTTGGGGAAAAAATCTTAGGTTGACTGCAAGGATTGTAACCACATCTTATGATTGATGTGAATATTGAGTTGTGTGACAGTCAGGGTAATCAAAAATGTTACCAGAACCATTGCATCAAAATTCACAGTGAAGCCCCAGCTTGAATGTTGAAGGTTATGTTATTTGTACCTACCATTCTGGGACACTGGTACTGGAGACAGGTGGCTTTCTAGCTGCACATTATTATCACCTCTGGAATCATCTACATAAATGTATCTACAGCCAAACTCCATTCCACAGGCCTGAAATAAAAATGATTTTATAAAAATATTGGAAAAAACACCATCTTAAAGGGAAGGTATCATCACAAGATTACATATTGTTTCAATATTATTCAAAAGATGTCTTATAAATATTTGCTGATTTTTTATGTTGCTATCCACATAAAAAAGCCCAGCTTTGCTGTGTCAACTGGAACAGGATTAGCAGAGGGTGGAGGATTTAATGATACAGTAGCTCTGTTGTACTTCAGGAGGACTAGAAGCAGATATTACCACTATTCACTGTAGACACATGTTCTATATGCATTTCACTTGCCATTTTCTGAGGTGGCCTATTCTTTATCACTCAAGATTGTAATCTATAACATTTCTCTGTCAATTGACTCCAGTGGCTCCATGCTGTAGACGGGTCCAAATTGCTAGAAGGTGTGGCCAATACAAAAAAAATTGGGCCAACACAAGTAGTCAAAGCCAGCAGTACCATATTGTAGCACAAAACACAGCCACAGCAGAACCAAATACCACAGTACAAGATATAATACCGCCCCAGCAGGACAAAATACCACAGTGCAGCACAAAATACTGCCTCAGCAGCACAAACTACCTCCCCAGAAGTTGCCCCTCTGTGGTGGCCAGTACTAGCTGTCATGTTCTATCCTTCTACTGTTGTCTCTAATTAAGATATGGAGGAGGAGGCTGAGGAAATGAGATGTGGACCACAGCCCTATGCAGTTCCCCAGAATATTATAATTGCAAAGTGTTTTTGTTGCATAATGTCTTTTAATGTAATTTAATATAATAATGTCTTGTAATGCAACAGAATAGTTTTGTATAGATCAGTCAGGGTGAACGATCCTGACTCTATCCCTGTAGAAAACTAGGAGAGGGAATTAAGTCTGCCCATGTAGAGAGTCAGTACATGGAACTGACCCTCACACATTAGTGGCAGTGGCATGATGCAATGTAGGCACCAACTTTGCTTGGGCTGTGACAAAATGGCGGTATTGATGCAGTAATCCACTAAAATTATGCGCTGCCAGTGTGCCTTCCAAAAACTTTAACGGGGGGGGGGGGGGGGGGGGGACACAGAAATAAAAGGAAACTGATTTAGGACTAATTATCCCTCACAGATACTTTGTTGTCCCAAAAAACATTTAAATTGTGACCGTGTGGAAATTGAAAATACATAAAATACATAACTGAAGCTTGACGCTGAATTTCTCATTAAAGTGGTTGTCCCACGTAAAATATTCTACGATTTTCAAACCAGCACCTGGATCTGAATATTTTTGTAATTGCATGTAATTAAATATTTAGTATAGTCACTGAGTTATTCAATAAAATGTATCTGTATAGCGCCACCTGCTGTTTTTTTTCTTATTTCTTTGTCCTGCTCACTGAGAAGGCCGCACATGCTCAGTTTCATCCTCCAACTGCCTCCTGAGTTGTGATAGGGCAAGCATGGACATGCCCCCCTAAGCTGCAACAGAGCTGTCAGCTTGATATAAATCTAGCAGAACAATAAATGGGGAAATCTCTGGATCCATGTGAAGTACAGGGCTGGTTCTTGCTTTGTTAGAAAGAGGTTGGCATGTACTATATGATGTCAAATTTTCATTTTTTACATTAGTCATGGGATAACCCCTTTAATACACACAGGTAGATTGTTGCTATACCTTGTGTCTTGAAGTAATCACCTATATATGCTGGCTTAATAACTTTTAAAAATCCCCCAAAAAATTTAAATTCCAACCGTGTTGAAACTTAAAGTACGTAAATGGATGAGGCGTGATACTCAATTTCAACTTAACACACACAGGTAGATTGCTGCCACACCATGGGTATTGCTGCAGTTATCATGTATATTTGTTGTTTCATTAAATTAAAAGCACCCCTCCAAAAAAAAAATCATTGTAACGTGTGGAAACTGAAAATACTTAAATGGACAATTGAGGCTTGAGGCTGAATTTCAACTTAACACACACAGGAAGATTGCTGCCACACTGTGGGTATTGCTGCAGTAATCATGTATATATGCTGCTTAATTAAATTGAAAGCACCCCCCCCCCCCAAAAAAAAAAATGAAATTGCGACCGTGTGGAAACTGAAAATATGTAAATGGAGAATGGACGATTAAGGCGTGACCCTCAATTTTAACTTAACACACACAGGTAGATTGCTGCCACACTGTAGGTATTGCTGCAGTAAGTATGTTTATATGCTGCTTAATTAAATTGAAAGCACCCCTCCAAAAACACCCAGTAAGTGGGTAGAAAATTGGGGGGGGGGGGGATATTTTCCTGTTATCTTTTGTGAAAAAGAAAGTTTGGGCCTAAAGCACCCAAGTATTACAAATTCTATGAAACAGCTGTTGAGTGAAGTGCTCGCTACACCCCTTAAAAATTCCTTGGGTGGTGTAGTTTACAAAATGTGGTCACTTTTTGGGGGTTTTCACTGTGGGGATACCTCAGGGCCTCTTCAAATGCAAAATGGTGTCCAAAGACCATTCCAGAAAAATCTGCCCTCCAAAAACCATATGGCGCTCCTTGCCTTCTGTGCCCTGCCGTGTGCCCAAACAGCGGTATACGACCACATATGGGGTGTTTCTGCAAACTGAAAAATCAAGGTAATAAATATTGAGGTTTGTTTTGTTGTTAACCCCTTATGTGTTCCAGGAACAAATTGATAAAATTGGAAAATCTGCAAAAAAAGTGACATTTTGAAATTTCACCTCTATTTTGCTTTAATATCTAAAGGGTTAACAACATTTCTAAAACCAGTTTTGAATAGTTTGAGGGGTGTCGTTTCTAAAATGGGCTCATTTATGGGTGGGTTCTACTATGTAAGGCCCACAAAGTGACTTCAGAACTGAACTGGTCCTTAAAAAGGGAATTGCTTCTAAAATTTTAAGCCTTCTAATGTCCTAAAAAAATAAAATGACATTTACTAAATGATGCTTAAATAAAGTAGACATATGGGGAATGTTAAGTAATAAATATTTTATGAGGTTTCACTTTCAGTTTTAAAAGCAGAGAAATTGCAATTTAGAAAATTTTGGGTAAATTTGGGATTTTTTCAAAAATAAAGGTGAAATATATTGACTCAAATTTATGACTATCATGAAGTACAATGTGTCACGAGAAAACAATCTCAGAATGGCTTGGATAAGTAAAAGCGTTCCAAAGTTATTACCACATAAAGTGACACATGTCAAATTTGCAAAATTAGGCCTGGTCAGGAAAGGAGTAAATGGCCTGGCCTGAAAGTGGAAGTTTAAAGGCATAGTAATCTAAGTGTATGTAAACTTTTGACATTGCAAAAAGTAATAAAAATGCCTTAAAACATTCTCTCTCTCATTTTTATGGCATTTGGCAAATAATAATAATTATGGTAATCCTAATTGACCAAAAACAGGAAAGGTTTATTCTGATTTCATGTCAGATATTGATAACAACATTCATATGTGTCTTTTGATAAAGTGTATGTAAACTTCTGGTTTCAAATATAAACATATATATATATATATATATATACACACACCGCTTAATTATATTTTAGATCCCACAAAAGGAAAAAGAAAAGGGAAAAATGGGGAAACAAAATGAAAGTATTTGCTTGCAGGTAGCTGCTTTTGAGGTACACCTGCACTTCTGACAGCAGGCACAGCCACAGGTCCTGTCTCCTCTCTCCCGGTCTGTCAGCTGCCCTGCTTCTCTCTGTTGTACACAACACACACAATTCTTCTGTGCAATCCTAGACTTTCCCTTCACTTTCTCTGTAAATAAGCTTGATTGATTGATTTCTGACTGTCCGGATTGGTTATTCACTGTTCTGACTCCCTAAGGTCATTTTTTGGATTACCAGGGATAGAGGCCTGTTCAGTTAAATCTAAAATTTTTGTTAATGGAGCGACAACGTCCAATAGTCTATCCTGGATCGACCTGAAGGAACCATCGAGTCCTTTTTTTTTTTTTGCCAGGGTTGGATCTGTTGAAAAAGCTTTAGACTTATCCTGATCCCATTTATCATGTAATTTTTGTAATTTTTTAGGAGTGGGATCGGTAAAAAAAAGAGTCTTTTAAGGGTGGCTTTACCCCTTTTCATACCTTCCGCTAAACGGGAAGTGGATTCCTCCGTAGACCAAAATTGTTTGGACGGAGTAGCAGGGTCTTTAGAATTTTGCGTGGTTTGTGCATTAGTAATAGCCATGGCCACAGATTGTGCAATAACATTTTGTAGTGAAGACATGGTGGAATCAACCGCACATTGTACAGATTTTGCCACTGTATCATTGACTATGGCTTGAAGGAAATCTTCCTCCACAATGATTGAACCTGGAGTGCCAGGTATTTTATTAGAATCCTCAGCGCACATGGTGGAGGAAAAGTATATAGATAATTAATAAGGAAAATAATGAAAAATGTGATGAAATTAAAACATATCATATAAAAATATAGATATGTATTTATTTGATCAATACTAATGAAAATATATGAAAACTGAAATATGCATAGAAGACCATAAGTAGAAGGATATTGTGTTAGTAATAACACTAGGGGGCAGCAAAGAACTGTAGAGGAGCCGAGCTGGAAGCAGTTGACTAGAGGTGAAACTGGCAGGAATGCCGAGCGTGTCTGACAGAAACTTGTGTGAGAGAAAAAAGCGCACAGGCTGAGGACCAGCTAGCGCGTGCGCACTGAAGGGAACGGAGCGATGAGGTAAACCGAAAGTAAACAGTGACGAGGGTAAGAGGTGAGGGCAATGGAGAGAAATCTCAGCGAAAACGTGACTGACCAAATCTCCAATAGAGAGTGAGGAGCGCAGGAATATATATTTATATCTCAAAACCACAGAAGAGTCCAATATAAAATATAAGCGCTATATATATATATATATATAAAAAAAGAAAAAAGATGGCAGCACCGTCACAGAGAAAAGGGAATGGAGGGTGCAAAAAGCCCAATGTGGATAAAAGCCAATCCAATGATGCAGACGTAGAAAAAGGGCAGCACTCCAATAAATAAAATAGCAAAAAACTTTATTTACCCATAAGGCTGTAGCGACGTTTCGGCTCTAACACAGGAGCCTTCCTCAAGCAGTGTGTACAGATCAAGATCCAAACATATATAGTGTTATAGCTAGCCATAGCCAATTACATGTTAAGTGAACATAATTAATAAATAAAACAAAATACAGAATACATCATACATGTGAATACAGATAAAATCAGCAATACAATGTGGTTCAATCGTGGTGCACCTGATTGCTTAAAAACTATTACCATAAATATAAAACTTAGTGAGATATTTCTATAATTACATAGTTGATAGTATAATCAGTGTCAACTGTAGATGATTAAATAAAGTGTCACGTGCTTACTATTACCGGTGGTGCATATTGAGGATGCAGGATGAGGGTCGGTTGTGGTCGCTGCTGACATGTGCGGTCCGGCGTGCCCAGGTCCCCACTGCGCATGCCAATACGACGTGTAAAACATGTTGCCGGCCAGTATCAATACGACGTGTAATACATGCTGCCGGCCAGTATCAATCTCGTCACCTGACGCATATGCTCCTACGTCACCGCACCAAGACGGCCATTATGGATAAGGGCAAACAGCCCATTCTGTCGCCCTGACGATCATGCTGACAATTTAATCCGATGCAGTGTACTCCTACGTCACCGCACCAAGACGGCCATTATGGATAAGGGCAAACAGCCCATTCTGTCACCCTGATGATCATGCTGACAGTTTAATCCGGTGCAGTGTGGAATCGGGATGTACTGGCATGGGACAATGCCAGAGTGTCAAGAGTGGCTGAGTGGGCTCGGCTGAGGGATACCACAACAATAAAGAGTGGATCCGCCAGCCGTGACCACAGAGCGGCCGCGCATCCGCACGCAAATACAGAGTCGCGGCCGCTCCGATCAAACCCACCTGTCGCCACAACCTGTCGCCACAACATTCAGAGGGCTCTCCTCTTAACCCCTACCACACATGCAACGGAAAATAACAAAAACAAAAACAGTCTTCTGGAGGGAACATGGAAGTCGCTTTTCGCATAGACAATGGTATCAAGGCATCACGATCGCACCGTCAGCATGAAGGCCACACCGCCCATCATCACCCCAAACTCGCAGCATAACACCTGTAAATATAAAGATAAAGTGTGAGCATAAGTGCACGGAAGGGAATACAAAACATACAATATTAAAAGACTATTAGAATAAACGAAGATTTATGTATAGTACACACAAGTCACATAATCAACACTGGGACAATCGACATTAAAAAATACAAAGATAGAGGGCAAGACACGCCACTAACCGACCCCAACCTTGTAATCCACATTGAGACCCTGTGGATGGAGGGAGTCCAACGTGTAGATCCATTTTAATTCTCGCTTTTTTAAAAGGCTAGTTTTATATTTATGGTAATAGTTTTTAAGCAATCAGGTGCACCACGATTGAACCACATTGTATTGCTGATTTTATCTGTATTCACATGTATGATGTATTCTGTATTTTGTTTTATTTATTAATTATGTTCACTTAACATGTAATTGGCTATGGCTAGCTATAACACTATATATGTTTGGATCTTGATCTGTACACACTGCTTGAGGAAGGCTCCTGTGTTACAGCCGAAACGTCGCTACAGCCTTATGGGTAAATAAAGTTTTTTGCTATTTTATTTATTGGAGTGCTGCCCTTTTTCTACGTATATATATATATATATATATATATATACATATACATATATCCATGAATGTGTATATACACAAACCAAATGCAGCAATGTCAAAAACGATATATATATATATATATATATATATATATATATATATATATCCACAATCACATGAGAAGAAAAATCAATACATATCTTTCTGGGAGTCAGCAGCAAGAAAGAAGGACGTTATTATGATGGGTTAAACCTTATATGACCTACGCTGCCTGTTGATTGGCTGTTCCTGAACACTGATTTACATATCTTGTAAAGAATTTTTTCTGTTTTACGTTGTTAACTATTTGCTGCTGGGAGTAGATCTTAAAGCATAATGGAGTCTCCTGTCTTAATTTAAAATCATATTTATGGCACATCCCTGTGACCTTTCATAAAATGTTGGCCATATGCATGTGGGAGTTCCTCAGATTCCAAGAATGGGCCCGTGCCCATCACTACCTTTACTAGAGAAATGGACACTCCGAGTCAGTGGGAATGATGATAACTATCATTCACTTTGGTGGAGAGTGATCACACATACTTGGCCCCATCCTTATTGATTGCCACAAGCTTTCATCATAACCCATCCTCATCACTTGCCTAAACTAGTTTATGAGACAATAACATCACTTTGTATCAGATGTAAGGGTTGCATCTATTAGAAAAGGGGGTCTTCACTGCTGTTATTAGATGTTTTTGCTCATAATGGAAGCCCACATAATACCACTACATAGTGCAAAGATAATTCTGCCATACACAGTTCACAGTATAGAGGCTCAAAACTTTGCGGTATTTAAATAGATCTCAAATAATACTGAAATATAGATCCATATAATAACACCATGCACCACCAGTTTGCTCCTGGGGTTCCCATCTTTGGCGGGCCCACTACTGAATAGGTGCCCAGTTTGCCACTTCTTAAAAATCAGCCCTGGGCACAGACATGTTATTATCCATATATATACAGTCAGGTCCATAAATATTGGGACATCGACACAATTCTAACATTTTTGGCTCTATACACCACCACAATGGATTTAAAATGAAACGAACTAGATGTGCTTTACCTGCAGACTGTCAGCTTTAATTTGAGGATATTTACATCCAAATCAGGTGAACGGTGTAGGAATTACAACAGTTTGCATATGTGCCTCCCACTTGTTAAGGGACCAAAAGTAATGGGACATAATAATAATCATAAATCAAACTTTCACTTTTTAATACTTGGTTGCAAATCCTTTGCAGTCAATTACAGCCTGAAGTCTGGAGTGGAGCTTGGTATGCCAGCGGAAAGAATCAGCCTAAGCTCTGGTGGGGTGAGGGACAAAAACAAGTCCTGAAACATAGAAGTTTCTCTTCCTTTGGATTCGAATATGGGACAGAACAGGATCAAATATGACAATATTTTATTTTGCTTGCAACTATAGTGGCTTCTCTAAAGACAAAGGGATGTATCGTAATAAAAGTGAATTATGTAGAAATGTAATTTATGTATAACATGGCATATTCTGTAAGTGTACAGAAGCCGCTCCCTTGTAATAGGTGAGGTCCTATAGTGGAGAGAATACATTTTGTGTTTACTTATTAGAATGGGGCTCTATGAATACCATGTTGCATAATCATATCCATAAGGCTACTTTCACACTAGCGTTCGGAGCGGATCCGTCTGATGTTTCATCAGACGGATCCGCTCCGATAATGCAGACGTTCGCATCCGTTCAGAACGGATGCGTCTGCATTAAAACTTAGAAAATTTTCTAAGTGTGAAAGTTGTCTGAGCGGATCCGTTCAGACTTTACATTGTAAGTCAATGGGGAACGGATCCGCTTGAAGATTGAGCCATATGGTGTCATCTTCAAGCGGATCCGTCCCCATTGACTTACATTGTAAGTGTGGACGGATCCGCTCGCCTCCGCACGGCCAGGCGGACACCCGAACGCTGCAAGCAGCGTTCAGGTGTCCGCTCACTGAGCGGAGCGGAGGCTGAACGCTGGCAGGCGGATGCATTCTCAGTGGATCCGCCTCCACTGAGAATGCATTGGGGCCAGACGGATGCGTTCGGGGCCGCTCGTGAGCCCCTTCAAACGGTGCGCACGAGCGGACACCCGAACGCTAGTGTGAAAGTAGCCTTACATGGTAAAGGGACATTGCATGTATTCATTGGGTTTGCCTTCCCTAAAATGCTGTGTACACTGTGCTTGGAATACAAAATTTGGTAAAGAGAGCATTCCTTTATACACCATTTATACACCTCTGACAAGTGACGTGAATTACATTTGCACCCGTCAGGGGGTGGCATATATTAGACAGCAAGTAGAAAAAAAGGGGTTTTAGTCCAGCTTCTAAAAAAGTTGTGCTTTATTTCATGCGGTAAAAACTTGCAAACACAAGACTGGTACGCGGTCTACGCGTTTTGGACCTATCAATCACGGTCCTTACTCATGACAATACTACCATAAACTCTTGAAGCCAGGGCCGGCGCTACCATAGAGGCAAGGGGGGCAATTGCCCCCGGGCCCCCGACTCCTTAGGGGCCCCCAGCGCCGGCCCGGCCGCAACTACTATTATATCTATAATTCTATTGTGTGCCTGTGTGGCGCCGTGCCGCAGTAATGTAATTAAAACTGGGCTGGAGGCTGGAGTGGAGGGGCCCCCCGCCGGACGCCGGCGGCTGCGCTGCGCTGCTTGTCTCTTTAAGAGATCCGAGACTGGAGCAGCGGCATGCACAGCACAGGCAAGGCAGGCACGTCTAGCGTCTGGCTGACGTATGTTATGTTGCCACAGGCTCCGCCCCCCCTGCCCAGAGCAGAGAACTTGTATTGAAGGAGAAGCAAAGCAGTGGCGTACCTACCATAGGCAGACCACGCAGCTGCTATGGGGCCCGTGAGGAAGGGGGGCCCCCAGTGGAGGAGAGTCCCCCCCCCATCTATCTTCCTAACTTTCTCCCGTCTGCTAGCCCCGCCTCCTAGCTCCGCCTCCCGCCTCCTAGCTCCGCCTCCCGCCTGATTCCTCTGGATTGCCACAAGCCCACCAGTAATGAAGTGACTACTTGTAGTTGAGGACTGTGCAGAGGTGTATGTGTGGAGGGAGGGGGGGGTCACTCAGCTTTCCCAGGCTATTCCTCTGCACATATGCCATTCAGAACAGGAGGAAAGCTGGGTGCTATTATGTAATGTGACTCAGCTTTCCTGATGTCCTGTATGGCACAAGTGCAGAGGTAGGAGAAGATATGAAGGGAGGTGGGAGTTGTAAGGCTACTTTCACACCTGCGTTCGGGGTTCCGCTTGTGAGCTCCGTTTGAAGGGTCTCACAAGCGGCCCCGAACGCATCCGTACGGCCCCAATGCATTCTGAGTGGACGCGGATCCGCTGAGAATGCATCCGTCTGCCAGCGTTCGGGTGTCCGCCTGGCCGTGCGGAGGCAAGCGGATCCGTCCTGACTTACAATGTAAGTCAATGGGGACGGATCCGTTTGAAGATGACACAATATGGCTCAATTTCAAACAGATCCGTCCCCCATTGACTTTCAATGTAAAGTCTGGACGGATCCGTCTGACTAACTTTCACACTTAGATTTTTTTCTGAAATACAATGCAGACGGATCCGTTCTGAACGGATCCCATCGTCTGCATTATAGGAGCGGATCCGTCTGAGCAGACATCAGACGGACCCGCTCTGAACGCTAGTGTGAAAGTAGCCTTATACTCAGCTTTCTCAGACTATTCTCATGTCTCTCCACATGTGCCATGCAGGACAGCAGAAAAGCTGGGTGCTATTACATCATGTAATGTCACTCAGATTTCCTGCTATCCTGCAAGGCATAAATGCAGATAATAAGAACATGGAAAGGCAGAGGGGAGGGGGTCACCCAGCTTTCCCAGAGACTCCTGTCTCTGCACATGTGTCATGCAGGATAGCAAGTAGAGATGAGCGAACTTCTGTTTTAAGTTCGGCGTCTAAAGTTCGGCTTCCGGTTAGCGGAGGATCCCGATATGGATTCCGAATTTCGTTGTGGTCCGTGGTAGCGGAATCAATAATGGCCATTATTGATTCCGCTACCACGGACCACAACGGAATTCGGAATCCATATCGGGATCCTCCGCTAACCGGAAGCCGAACTTTAGACGCCGAACTTAAAACAGAAGTTCGCTCATCTCTAATAGCAAGTAATGTCAGTGTCTCCCAGCTGTCCTGCATGACACAGGGGATGGGGGAGGGGGGGCACTCACTTCCTCACACTTTTCTCATGTCTCTGCGCATGTGCAATGCTGGACAGTAGGAAAGTTGGGTGGTATTACATCATGTAATGCCCCAGATTCTTGTCAATATATGCTGAACACCGCCGGGAGCCAGGGTTGGCGGGGCATACTGGCACTGGGACGGGTGAGATGGTGCCTGGGATGGATAGATCCGACCCAGTTTAATCAACCAACCTACCAGTAACTGGTTGATTAAAATGGATCGGGATCCATCCCAGTCTGGTAGATTGGTTGATTAAACTGGGTCGGATCTATCCCAGGCACCATCTCACCCGTGCCAGTGTACTAGCCCGCCCTGGTTCTGTTTGGAGTCAGTTGGACTGGAGAAATGTGCATTTAGGGGGATTTTTACTTGTACATCTTGCTTTGCCACTTGCATTTGTTTACAATAAGGGACGTTAAAGTCAGCAAGTGTCATGTGGGGGGGGGGGGGGGGCCTTTTTTTTTTCCGCCCCAGGGCCCCATTTCACCTAGAACCGGCCCTGCTTGAAGCTTATGAGTCCCCGCTCTGCCAATCCAATAGGAGTACAGAATCACGTGACTCACAAGGATCAGGAGAAAACCTGGGATGAAATTCCCTTAAAATTAACACCTCATGTGCCAAAAAATACAAAACACTGTGATCTTATCCCATTATAAAAACAGTAAACTATAAAGACAAGAAGCATATATCTCACATCTTTCCCTTAAACATATGAATGGTACTGCAAAATAAGATCATACTTTTTGTTAAGTTCTGTGGGGAAACAAGTACCTAGCTCAAACATCCAGACTGAGAAGTTTACGTCTATTATCACCCCCTCTGACAGATAGAGACACCCTTTCGATTCCCTGTACAGAGAACGAAGAGGTGTTTCCTTGGTGCACTACGGCAAAATGCAAACTCACCACAGAAACATTATGGGTTAGATAATGCGGCATATCAGATAGATGTTTCCGAACTCTGGTTTTAATAGAGTTTGTTGTGCAGCCTACATACTGCAGATGACAGATCGTGCAGGTAATTAAATACACTGCATGATCTGTGTTGCAATTCTGATATTTCTTAATATCATGATCTCTGTCACTTGCTAAAGAATGGAAAGTTTTACTGACTACCATATGATTACAATAGATACACTTCGTATGGCCACACTTATAGCTGCCTTTACATGTAAGCCATGTGGGTTTAACTTTTGGTAACTATCAGTATGTCTTTGGAGTGTGGGAAGAAACCGGAGTACCCGGAGGAAACCCACGCAAACACAGGGAGAACGAACATACAAACTCCATGCAGATGTTGCCCTTGGTCGGATTCGAACCTAGGACCCCAGCACTGCCCCGTGGAATAAACTAGGACTAATTATTTGACCCAAAGTAGGTGCTCTACGAGCCGTACATCGAATACCAGCGGTCACTATTCCACTCCGCTCTCTATCAAAATCAAGTACTGGCGGATGACGCTTTACTATTTTACAGATTTCTTGATATTATTTACTGTATCCTGTAGCAAAGGTGACCTGCCTGCTTTTAGGCCTGACCGCTATAGCTTCCTAAACTTATTAGGAAATACTAGGGAATTCCTATCTAGTGAGCGAGCCCATTTCTTAGCTCCCTGTACCCATTGTGCAGCATAAAATCTCTGATGCAATCTGCTGCTAATTTGTTCTGTTTCCTGTAAGAAACCTTCCATACTGGAGCAGTTGCATCTGGCTCTCACTAATTCCCCTTTGGGTATATTGTGAATGACATGTGACGGATAGCATGAAGTTGCCAATAATATGGTATTCCCTACTGTTTCTTTCCTGTACATAGAGGTACACACTTTCAAAGCTAGCATATCTCCCTCTAACCTTAAATCCAGAAAAAAGATAGACCGCATATCATGATGTAAGCTGAAGGAGATCGAATCTAGACGACTATTGATGTAAGTATAAAAATGGGGTATCTGTTCTATGTCTATGTTCTAAGTCGTCTATATAACGCCCATACCATTATATTTCCTGAAAGAATAGATTGGATTCAGTGAACAAAAAATGTTTCTCCCACCATGCCATAAAAATATTGGCTATGGACGGAGAAAATGTAGCACCCAGATATCTGTAGAAAAAATTGCCCATTAAACATAAAAAAAATTGCGTTTTAACAAAAAATCAACTGACTGACCGATAAACTCCTGGAGAGCCGATGAGTATTCACTGTAAATCAATAGAAACCATTGTAGAGCTTTCAGTGCCTGATCATGAGGTATATTAGTGTACAAGGACACCACATCTGCAGTTATCCATGTATAGTTGCTATACCATTGAAAATCTATAAATGACTGCAGGACTCGTCTGGTATCCTTATTATAACCTGGGATGGAAGGAACTAGGGGTTGAAGAAGGGAATCCACCCACTCCGACAATCTTTCGGAATAAGAGCCAATTCCCGCAACAATAAGTCTGATGGAGGGTGGAAACCCCCTTTATGTATTTTGGGTAAAGAGTGAAATATAGAGATAACCGGGTGTTCCACATACAGTCAGGTCCATAAATTTTGGGACATCGACACAATTCTAACATTTTTGGCTCTATACACCACCACAATGGATTTGAAATGAAACAAACAAGATGTGCTTTAACTTAAGACTGTCAGCTTTAATTTGAGGGTATTTACATCCAAATCAGGTGAACGGTGTAGGAATTACAACAGGTTGCATATGTGCCTCCCACTTGTTAAGGAACAAAAAGTAATGGGACATAATAATAATCATATATCAAACTTTCACTTTTTAATACTTGGTTGCAAATCCTTTGCAGTCAATTACAGCCTGAAGTCTGGAACGCATAGACATCACCAGACGCTGGGTTTCGTCCCTGGTGATGCTCTGTCAGGCCTCTACTGCAACTGTCTTCAGTTCCTGCTTGTTCTTGGGGCATTTTCCTTTCAGTTTTGTCTTCAGCAAGTGAAATGCATGCTGAATCGGATTCAGGTCAGGTGATTAACTTGGCCATTGCATAACATTCCACTTCTTTCCCTTAAAAAACTCTTTGGTTGCTTTTGCAGTATGCTTTGGGTCATTGTCCATCTCTAACTGTGAAGCGCCGTCTAATGAGTTCTGAAGCATTTGGCTGAATATGAGCAGATAATATTGCCCGAAACACTTCAGAATTCATCCTGCTGCTTTTGTCAGCAGTCACATCATCAATAAATACAAGAGAAGCAGTTCCATTGGCAGCCATACATGCCCACGCCATGACACTACCACCACCATGCTTCACTGATGAGGTGGTATGCTTAGGATCATGAGCAGTTCCTTTCCTTCTCCATACTCTTCTTTTCCCATCACTCTGGTACAAGTTGATCTTGGTCTCATCTGTCCATAGGATGTTGTTCCAGAACTGTGAAGGCTTTTTTAGATGTTGTTTGGCAAACTCTAATCTGGCCTTCCTGTTTTTGAGGCTCACCAATGGTTTCCATCTTGTGGTGAACCCTCTGTATTCACTCTGATGAAGTCTTCTCTTGATTGTTGACTTTGACACACATACACCTACCTCCTCGAGAGTGTTCTTGATCTGGCCAACTGTTGTGAAGGGTGTTTTCTTCACCAGGGATAGAATTCTTTGGTCATCCACCACAGTTGTTTTCCGTGGTCTTCCGGGTCTTTTGGTGTTGCTGAGCTCACCGGTGCGTTCCTTCTTTTTAAGAATGTTCCAAACAGTTGCTATCTCTCTGATGGGTTTGTTGTGTTTTTTCAGCCTAATGATGGCTTGCTTCACTGATAGTGACAGCTCTTTGGATCTCATCTTACGAGTAGACAGCAACAGATTCCAAATGCAAATAGCACACTTGAAATGAACTCTGGACCTTTTATCTACTCATTGTAATTGGGATAGGGAGGGAATAACACACACCTGGCCATGGAACAGCTGAGAAGCCAATTTTCCCATTACTTTTGGTCCCTTAACAAGTGGGAGGCACATATGCAAACTGTTGTAATTCCTACACCGTTCACCAGATTTGGATGTAAATACCCTCAAATTAAAGCTGACAGTCTGCAGGTAACTTATGACTCATCACCACCCAAGGGACCACTGACAGCATACCTGGCCCACTGTCATCTTTCAAATAAAATCTGTGGTTAGCCCAATCGCAACTGGAGCAATAATACAATCAATTATGAACCCCCTGACAGTTGCACCCATAGTCACATTCATATTTACAGCTTTATTCTATTATTATTTTTTATTCTTTATTTTTTGTTTTTAATCATAATATTATATTAGTCCATCCGTTCTCTCTGTACCTAGACCACCACGTCAACCACGGCTTCCTCTTGCATTTTTTATTTTTTACCGTATATTTTATACCGCAAATTTTAATCCCACATCTATCTGATCTATTATTATTATGATCTGCTATTATTGTCATTTACATACCTATATATATATGTGTATATATATATCTATATATATATATATATTGTTTTTCGTTATGTTTTATCCTTATGTATTATTTTCTGATACCATCACTTCACATACTACTGTTTCTTTTAGACTTGATAAAGGAGTATTTCTACTCCGAAACGCGTTGTCACCTGAACAAATAAATATTTCTAAAAAGACGACTTTCGCTATTGTGGTTTTGCGCCAAAAGGTATCACAGTGTGTACAAGCTAGTACACAGCCCTTTTACAGCATTCTATATCACTCCTCTGGAGTACTGGCGACTCCAAGGATTGAGAAAGATACCGGCGGCATACCTCATCTGGATCGAATTTTTACTCCCCCCGCCTTTGCAAGTGTTGTGCTGACACAAGCACAAACATCAGAAGGTGAGTGTAATTACTGATACAGTACTCTATCTAACACTATCTACCAGAAACTACTACCCTATGAGCGCCTTGTTTCCCGTTTATCTCGCCAAAATAGTCTGCAGGTAAAGCCAATCTTGTTTGTTTCATTTCAAATCCATTGTGGTGGTGTATAGAGCCAAAAATGTTAGAATTGTGTTGATGTCCCAATATTTATGGGCCTGACTGTATATGTACTCTACTTCTTTTTTATTCAAAATTCCCAAAGAAAAACCTTTTTGTAAGATCTGCGACAATTTAGTCTGATACAAGGGGAGAGGGTTGTGTGCTAATGGAAGATAAGTAGTAGTGTCTTCCAATATATGCAAAACCTGTGTCTTATATATGTAGCTATCCAAAACCACAACCGCACCCCCCTTGTCCGCCTCCTTTATCACCAGATCTGACCTTTGTGCTAATTCTCTCAAAGCCCTCAACTCGCTCCTATTCATATTATTAGTTCTGCTGGACTTTACCCTAGTTCCACCTATTTGTTGTGATTTGTGTAATTCACATAGATCTTTTTCAATCAACTCCTGAAAGCGGTCTAGGGCTGGAGATCTAGACTGAATTGACTAAAAATCCTTATTGGAGTCCAGGCCGTGTCCACGCTTCTCAAGTTGTTGGCTGCAGGTGAGCGCTGCTTTGCTTTCTTCAAGTTTCTACCATTAGACAGCAAGTGTACTGTCAGGTGATGGCTTGTAAGCAAGAAAACAACTGTTATAGGTAGACAACTGGGTCAAAGAATCAGAGTATGCAGATATTAGGACCTGCCATGGTCTACATAAGGACAACTGATGACCAGAGACAGGGTCATGTGTGCCCAAAGGTCACAGGTAGTGTTGGGCGAGCATGCTCGGCCGAACACCATTTTTACTCAAGCATCACACCGCGTGTGCTCGAGCACGATGCTCGACTTTCCTCCCCGCACGTTTGTTGGCTGCAACGCAGCCAATAAGTGTGTAGCGAGGTACTGGCCCTCACTGTAATGCCGTAGCCATGTTGGTTACTGGCATTACAGTGATTGGCTGGCCGGAACGCTATATAGCACCCGATGACAAGTTGTTCAGCTCAGTCTTAGGGAGAGCTGCAGCAGAAGGGACAGATAGTGTAGGGACAGGAATTGTTTAGTGTTGAAAGGTGTTAGAGACCCAAAAGTCCTTTTAAGGACTATTGTTTTATCTGGCTGCAATATATTTTATTAGCACAACCTGTGCTAAATTTTGTGCAATTGTTTGGCAGTGATACAACCTCTGCTACATCTCCTGTATAACGTTTGCGCATCCTAAATATCAGTGACAGTCAAATTTTTTCCCCGCTGGTAACAGCGACATTACCTGCGCTACATCTCCTGTATAACGTTTGCGCATCCTAAATATCTGTGACATTCAGTGTTAATATGCTCAAGGCGAGCAGTAAGGGACGGGTAAGTGGCCGTGCTGCTGATGGTGCACGCAGAGGCCGTAGTCCTGGGCACGGTGAAACTGTGCCTGCTGCAAGAGCACAAGAAACACACTCATCCACGATACCTAGCTTCATGTCCCAGTTTGCAAGGCGGCGCAGGACACCACTCTCAAAGTCACACTAGTGCGACCAGGTGGTCAGTTGGATTGCAGCAGATAATGCTTTCAGTCGGTTAAGCACCACCCTGTCTTCCACAAAGTCCAGTCTCAGTAGTCAAGATTCTGGTCAACAGAATCCTCACCCTGATCCTCCTTCCTCCCACCATGGAGAGTCTTGGCAAACAAGTGATCCCACACTTGGATATTCCGAGGAGCTCTTTTTAGCACCATTCCTTGATTTGGGTCTCTCGCCAAGACCGCTTTAAGAGGGACATGAGGAGATCTAGTGCACTGATTCCCAAACTCTTGAGCATCCACAGTCAGAAGAAGATGACGGTGGGGAACAGCAATTAGTGTTTCACAATGTGGATGATGATGATGAGACACAGTTGCCAACGGCAATTAGTGTCTCAAGAGGTTAATGATGAGGATGAGACACAGTTGTGAAGGTGAGGTTCTTGTTAGGTAAACAAGTCAAAGTGAGGAAGTGGAAGAGGAGGTGGTGGACGATGAAATCACTGACCCAACCTGGGAAGGTGGCAAGCTGAGCAAGGACAGCAGTACAGAGGGGGAGGGATCCGCAGCACTGCAACAGGCTGGAACAGGCAGTGGGGTGGCAAAAGAGAGAAGGTGGGCCACACCAAAAAGGCATGCAACTGTTTCCCTTAACACCCCCTTGCGGTAATCTACCTTGCCAAGGGGTAGGTGTTCCGCAGTCTGCCGCTTTTTTGAGTAAAGTACGAACGATAAAAGAATTGTCATTTGCAACCTGTGCCGTACCAAAATGAGCAGGGGCGTCACCACTAGCAACCTCACCACCACCAGCATGATCCGCCCCATGGCATCAAAGCAGCGTAATAGGTGGGCTGAACGCCTGGGTCCACAATCAGTGTCTGCGGTTCACACCACTGCCTTCTCTTCCCCTGTGTTACGTGGTGGCCAATTCCCTTTCCAAGACACAGGCAAAGACACAGGGATGCCTCCCGCCCTGCACCTGGACCTTCGCAAGCACCATCAGCTAGCACATCCAGTTCTGTGTCCCATCGCAGCATACAGATGTCCATACCCCAGGCCTTTGAACGAAAGCGCAAATACCAGGCCACCCACCCACAGGCCATAGCACTAAATGCGCACCTTTCCAAATTGTTGGCCCTGGAAATGTTGCCATTTAGGCTTGTGGACACTGAGGCTTTCCGCAGCCTGATGGCGGCGGCCGTCTCCCGTTACTCAGTCCAGAGCCGCCACTATTTTTCCCAGTGTGCCGTCCCCACCTTACACCAGCATGTGTCCCGTAACATCACCCGTGCCCTGACCAACGCAGTTATTGGGAAGGTCCACTTAACAACTGACACATGGACAAGTGCTATTGGCCAGAGACGCTACATTTCCCTGACGGCACACTGGGTGAACGTTGTGGAGGCCGGGAGCGAGTCATACCCTGGGATGGCACAGGTGCTACCGACGCCAAGGATTGTGGGCCCTACTTCCATCAGGATTTCAGCCACCACCTACATTAGTGGCTGCAAGTGGTTCAGTGGTTTCTCAAAACCTACCCCAATTTGCCTGAGCTACTGCTGAAGGTGCGCCATGTGTGTGCTCATTTCCGAAAGTTATCTACAGCTGCCGCCGGTCTGGCAACGCTGCAGCAGCGCTTGCAATTGCCAGCTCACCGACTGTTGTGCGACATGAGCACGCGCTGGAAGTCCACGTTCCACATGTTGGCCAGGCTTTGTCAGCAGAGGGCAGTAGTGGAATACCAGCTGCAACATGGTCATTGCCTTTCTAGTCAGCTTCCGCTTTTCACAAGCGATAAGTGTACATGGATGTCTGACCTCTGTGAGGTTTTACGCAACTTTGAGGAATCAACACAGATGGTGAGCAGCGATAACGCTATTATCAGCGTAACCATCCCACTTCTGTGTCTACTGAAATGCTCGCTGCTCACAATGAAGACGGACGCTTTGCATGTGGAAGAGGTGGAAATGGGGGAAGAAAGTACACAGGGTGATAGCCAGACCACCCTCCGTTCGTCTTCTCAGCGTGAATGATGATGATGAGGAGGAGAAGGAGGAGGAGGAGGAGGAGCAGTTGACGGTTGCCTCTGCTACATAGTAGGTTTATTCCATCTGTTCAGCATGGATGGGACTAAGAGGAGGAAGAGGATAAGGAGATTGAGAGTCATCCTCCTGATGAGGACAGCGAAGTCTTGTCTGTTGGGACTCTGGCACACATGGCTGACTTTATGTTATGCTGCCTTTCCTGTGACCCTCGCGTTATACGCATTTTGGCCAACACCAATTACTGGTTGTTCACCCTTCTGAACCCCCGCTACAAATAGAACTTCTCATCTCTCATTCCTGTGGTGGAGAGGACTAGCAAAATGGTGCAATACCAGAAGGTCCTTGTGGAAAAATTGATCCAAAAATTTCCAGCTGACAAAGCTGGCGGCAGAGTACGTAGTTCCTTGGGCAACCGAGGAGGGGAGACGAGGGGAACACACAGCAGTTCCAACACTCTCCAAGACCTGGGACAGTTTCATGACACCCCGCCAGCACCCTCACCCTGATGCGCAGCCTTGTGTCATAAGGAGGAAAAAGTTTTGGAAGATGGTGAAGGAGTAAATAGCAGACCGTGTCAGCGTCCTCAGTGATCCCTCAGTGCCTTACAACTATTGGGTGTCCAAGCTGAACATGTGGCACAAACTGGCGCTCTATGCCTTGGAGGTGCTGGCCTGCCCTGCCGCCAGCGTTTTGTCAGAGCAGGTATTTAGTGCTGCTGGGGGCATAATAACTGACAAGCACATCCGCCTGTCAACTGAAAATGCTGACAGGTTGAGTCTTATCAAAATAAACAAGGCCTGGATTGCCCCTGACTTCTCTACTCCACCAGAGGAAAGCAGCTGAACATAAAGGCACTCTAAATGTGGCTTTTATGGTGTATTGAATACACTGTATTCCCATGCACCACTTCCACCACAAAAAAAGGGTATATGGTTCAATCTTCCTTTTCTCGTCCTCCTCCTCCTCCATTATATCAACATGTTTATTAGTATGCCCTAGCTCCTAATGTTTTAGAGGGTCAGCTCAGCAGCAGACCCTCACCCCTAATGTTTTAGAGGGTCACCAGCAGGCCCTCGCCTATAATATTTTAGATGGTCAGATCAGCAGCAGGCCCTTGCCCCTGATGTTTTAGAGGGTCAGCTCAGCAGCAGACCCTCAGCCCTAATGTTTTAGAGGGTCACCAGCAGGCCATCAATCATAATTTTTCAAGGGTGTGTATGATGCCCTCCTTTATGTGTAATAAAGGGTGTATTGGAGTGTCGGTTCCTTGTAATTGTTGGCAGCCCTTTCACTTAGTGCATAGGCTTTATGAGTGTAGGAGTTCCACTAACTGAACAATTGTACCACAATGTGAATGAGGCCCTCCTTTATGTGATATACAGGTTGTATCGGAGTGCCTCTTCCTTGTAATTTTTGGCAGCACTTGCACTTTATATACAAGTAAATATACAGGAAAGAATGTTTGCTAACAATTTTTACTCTAAAATCTATTTTATCTTCGGTTTCGTGCGTATCATTGTCAGTCTGCAAAAGTGGAGTACTACTCGGACAACATCATTCCCAGCAGCGACCTGGGAGTCCAAGATGCATGCAGACATCCACCCCATGGTTTTCCCGAAACATTTCAGTGGTATTTCCATCAATTTCTGACCTTTTCCTGTGAACCAGACACCCTACCCTCTTCAGAGCAGGGGGTGCCTGGTTTAATGCTCAGATTCTCCCATTGACTTTCATTGTGCTTCCCAAAGTGTTCTACTTGAGCACCCAAGCACTTTGGTGCTCGATCAACACTAGTCACAGGTGTTCTTGGTGAGTGAAGGCTAGACTGTCTGGTCCAATGCCAGAGAAGAGTTACTGTAGCACAAAATGTTGAAAAAATGATATTGATGGCTATGATAAAGAGGTCGCAGAACAGTACCTAGAAAAACACTGCTGAAAGCGCTTACCATATGGATGCAAGCATCAGAGCTGGACCATGGAGGAACAATTTCTTTTACATGATGTAGACCACCAGGTGTTTGTGCATGGCATATCTGAGAAAGAGATGGCACCAGGATGCACTATAGGCAAAAGTTATGCCGGTGGCAGTGTGAGGATCTGGGCCATGCTCTGCTGGGTCCTAGCATTAAGGTGGCTGTTACTTTGACACACTCTACCTTCCTAAATATTGCTGCAGATTGCATACACCCCTTCATGGTACTGGTATTACATATTCAATGTTGTTTTTAGCATGACAATGATACCTGCCACGCTGCAAAAATTGTTCAGCAATGGTTAAGAAACATGATTTAAGAGCTGAAGGTGTTGACTTGATTTCCATATTCCCCAAATTTCAATCCAATGGAGAATCTGTGGGACGTGTTGGAAAGACAAGTCTGATAGATGGGGTTTCCACCTCAAAACTTCCAGGACCTCTCCATCTTGATTGACAGGGCCAAGAAAGATGATTATGCAGGAACCTAGCTGCCATCAAGAAGAAGAGGAAGGTGTTGCAATTCAAAGCAGGAGGATCAAGGGTGTACAGAGTGGCTTGGGTCCTCCCTTGGTGCACTTAGCTAATTTGCATATGGATTAAAAGTAGTTTTTCTACAAAAAAAAAGAAAAAGATCACTTAAGTGAAATGTATCATTACATTCAACTTAGTTAGCCCTACAAAACATTGAGCCTGATTTCTCAGTGAACTTCCAGATGATAGACTGCCTTTAAGAATCCTCCTTTTTAACTGCTGATAAATCTACTGCAGGGGTACACCACCAATGAGGCCAGGTGAGGCGATCGCCTCAGGCAGCCCCAGGTAGGGGCAAGAGGGGGGCAGCAGAAGGGCCATAGACAATGAGCGCTTTCATTGTGGCAAAGGGGTTAGGTTAAGAAATTAGCATGAGGGGGCGATGTTTCAGTTTTCGCCTCAGACAGCAGAAAGGCTGATCTACTGTGTTATTTAATCAAAGAAAACTGCTCCAGGTCCAGGTTTTATTGTTTTAATTGAGTTGAGTATCTGGTATGTTTCACAAGGACTTATTTAGTTTTGAGCTACATATAAGATTCTAGGTAAATATAGGCTATATCTTTGTTTATTTGTTAACATATTTTGGCTAGGGATGAGCAAACTTTAAGTTTTGAAGTTCAAGTGTGGGTTCGGGCATATGCTGAATTGCGTTATGGATTCCGTTACCAAGAACCATAATGCAATTCCATGATGGAATGCATAATGGAATGGCTTTAGAGCAGGGGTTCACAACCTGCAGCCTGGGGGCCACATGTGGCCCTCAATACCATTCTGTGCAGCCCCTAACCATCTGGTAACAGACATGTATGTCTGTGTCTAGTGGCTGCTCACATGTATCTTTCATGTATTCTCCTATTAGATGGGAATACTAGAAGTGTAACTAAACATTTATGATTATATACTGTATTTTCAATATGCCATAAATATAGTATTTCAGTTGGTAATACCCCTTTAAGTTTTATTTTCAGCCCTTGGAATTGGTTCAGGCTGACAATGTGGCCCCCAACCATAAAAGGTTGTGCACCCTTGCTTTAGAGGCATTCCGTCATAATAGAAGTCTGTGGCCAGCATAACGGATCTGTCATGGAATTGCTTTATGATCTGTGGTAATGGAATCCATAATGCAATTCAGCATATACCCCAACTTCAAAACTTAAAGTTCACTCATCCCAAATTTTAGCCCTAGTGGCCAGTGTGAAAACTGCACAATTTTAGGATTTCTTTTTTAAATACAGTGACATGAAAAAAAAAAATTCAACAATTCTAAAAATAAAAAAAATAAAAAAAAATGTTTAACATAAAAACTTGTTTTAAACAATAGGTGATGTTCTGATAACACATTCCCTTTAAAGGGTTTCTATCACTTCGTTTCACATAATTAGCTGTCAGACACTAGCGATCCGCTAGTGTCTGCTCTACCAAACCATCCTAATATAATAGCTTTTGGGGCAGCCGTTTTGCTAAAAAAAGAACTTATATCGATATGCTAATGAGCCTCTAGGTGCTATGGGGGCGTCATTAGCACCTAGAGGCTCGGCCTACCTTCACAAACTGCCGCCGCCCAGCGCGTCCCTCCAGCCCGCCCATCTCCTCCAGAATGCGATCCTCCCTGTGAACGTATGTATTCGGCGCATGCGCAGTGAATGTCTGACCGCTTCCCTGCTCAGACATCTCCACTGCGCCTGCGCCGATGACGTCATAGTGCTCCGAGGAACAGGCGCAGTGGAGATGTCTGAGCAGGGAAGCGGTCAGACATTCACTGCGCATGCGCCGAATACATACGTTCACAGGGAGGATCGCATTCTGGAGGAGATGGGCGGGCTGGAAGGACGCGCTGGGCGGCGGCAGTTTGTGAAGGTAGACCGAGCCTCTAGGTGCTAATGACGCCCCCATAGCACCTAGAGGCTCATTAGCATATCGATATAAGTTCTTTTTTTAGAAAAACGGCTGCCACAAAACCTATTATATTAGGATGGTTTGGTAGAGCAGACACTAGCGGATCACTAGTGCCTGACAGCTAATTATGTGAAACAAAGTGGTAGAAACCCTTTAAGGGTCCATTCACACGTCCGCAACGTTGTGGAACGAACGGTTCCAGACTTATTTATTTTCAATGGGGCCATAAAAGATGCTGTCCGCACTTCCGTTCCGCAAAAAATAGAACAGGTCCTATTCTTGCCTGCAGTTACGGACAAAAAAAAGGCATTTCAATTAAAGTGCCGGCCATGTGCAGTCCGCAAAATGTGGAACGCATATGGCCGGTGTCCGTGTTTTGCAGATCTGAAATTTGCAGACAACAAAACACTTGCGGACATGTGAATAGACCTTAAGATTGTTGGTGCCTTATATATAAAGGATGTTCAGTTTCGGGTCAGTTTAATCTTAGTATTTAGTAATTACATTTTCTCCAAAAGACCAGTATAAAATAGAATGGAAAATGATTTACTTACTGCCCTCACATGATTACTGAGTAACACATATCAGTCAGAGACAATCTGTTGGCGCATTAACAGCTGCAGTGTATATATAAATATATGCAGGGGTCAAGTCCTGGGGAAAAAAGTGTGGGAACTCACCCAAGATCCACTGCAACCCCCCCCCCCCCCCCAAAAAAAAAATATATATATTTCGCTGAAAATTCAGTGCAAAATTTATTGTAAAGCGCCAGTTTACACAAACAACTGCAAAATTAACATGAAATAAACATGGAGATCCCAGTGCCAGCTGCCTTGCTGGTGGACGATTGGCATATACTTCTGCTGTGGCCCACAGCATAGGTATATGCCAATCGTCCACCAGCAAGGCAGCTGGCACTGGGATCTCCATGTTATTGGTCAGTTAATACATCAGGGACCCCCTGGCATGGGGCCTGGGCATAGCTAAGTGCAAACTGGGTGATCCATAGGCAGGACCGGGTGGCTGCCCTCATCCACCAGCCCGTCCCTAATGCCAGTCAATACCCCCTTAGGAAATCTCTCATCAGATGTGAGAGCAGCAGCGATCGATCAGCCAGGATTAATGTGCACAGTGGGAGGCCTCGCTTAGGCAAGTGACAAACTGCCCCCCTCATTCTTAGGCAAGTGACAAACTCAGCTCTGCTACATCTACAATGAGCAACTACAACAAATGTAATGCCAAACTGCAGTTCCTCTATGTGATGCCTTGGATAGCTTCCACTGGACCCACAGGCTGTGGGTCCAGTGGAAGCTATCTGAGGCATCACAATCGCATAGAGGAACTGCAGTTTGGCATTACATTTGTTGTAGTTGCTCATTGTAGATGTAGCAGAGCTGGGTTTGTCACTTGCCTAAGATTGAGGAGGGGGGGGGGCAGTTTGTCACTTGCCTAAGGCCAGGGTAAGGGGGGCCTCCCACCCAGGCTGTGCACATTAATCCTGGCTGATCGATCTCTTCTGGCCTGCTGCTGTGCTGCCTGCAGTCACATCTGATGAGAGTACTGACTGAGATAAAAGAGGGGGTATTGACTGGTCTGGTCTGGGGCTGCTGGTCACCGGCGCTCCCACCAGGCGGGTTAGGGCCCCCGGACTCACTCAGGGACAGTCACAGACACTTAGACTGGTCTGGACCGGACCACCAGGACCCTGGTCCGGTCGGATGGTCCAGCCACGCTCACCTCAGCAGACAGTCAGGCAGGGGCGTACACAGAAATCATTGGGCCCCATAGCTTTTATGCCTTGCAGGATAGCAGGAAATCTGAGTGACATTACATGATGTAATAGCACCCAGCTTTTCTGCTCTCCTGCATGGCACATGTGGAGAGACATGAGAAAGCTGAGTAACACAACCCTCATATCTTCTCCTGCCTCTGCACTTGTGCCATGCAGGACATCAGGAAAGCTGAGTCACATTACATAATGTAGTGACACCCAGCTTCCCTCCTGTTCTGAATGGCATATGTGCAGAGGAATAGCCTGGGAAAGCTGAGTGACCTTGCCCCCTTCCACACACATACACCTCTGCACTGTCCTCACCTACAAGTCCTCACTTACTTCATTACTGGTTGTGGCAATCCAGAGGAATCAGGCGGGCGGATCTAACAGGCAGGAGGCGGAGCTAGGAGGCGGGGCTAGCAGACGGGAGACAGTTAGGAAGATAGACAGGGGCGGGGACTCTCCTCCACTGCAGGGCCCCCCCTTCCTCACGGGCCCCATAGCAGCTGCGTGGTCTGCCTATATGGTAGGTACGCCACTGAGTCAGGCAGTCGCAGGCTCAGGATAGGAGGAGGGGAGCTCTCAGCCAGGAGGGGGGGGAGCCAGTCAGTGAGTCTTCCGTCCTCAACTGAAGCCGCTCCCCTTCCCTCCTCACTTAGCCTGCCCTGCACAGTGCGAGTCACGCAGGGCCTCGCCTCCGCTCCGCCCCCTGTGAATCTGATTTCACCGCTTCCCCTCCTGGTCCTTTTGCCCTGAAAGGGAACGGCGTTCCTGCCATGAAAAAAGTGCAGGAACGCCGTTCCCACGCGTTCCACCTCGACTCGACCCCTGAATATATGTTTGAAAAATGCATAAATCACACTACATAAAGGTCTTCTAAAAAGTTAGGCTAGTTTCACATTAGCATCCAGATCCAGAGCTCTCTGGATCCGGCATTGCCGGATACTACCCAAATGCCTGCTGGTTCCATTAACTATATTGGGGACCGGCAGAGATCCGGCCGCAACCTGGCAGATGTGCCGAGAATTGGCCGGGCAAATGTGAAAGTGTGAAACTAGCCTAACTATCCCAACAGAAAAAAAATCTGCGGAATCATCTTTTCAGCTTTCTTTCTTTTCAGCTTCCCATTCATTTCAATGGGAGAATCAGGGAGGATTTTGCTCAAAGATAGAGCGTGCTGCTGCTGCTGCTTTTTTCCACACAGTTTTTTTTCAGTGTGAAAAAAAAAAAAGGAAAGTTCTGCCTCCCACTGAAATGAACGGAAGTCTTTTTAGAGGCATTTTTTTGGCCCGGATTCTGCTTGGAAAACGCGTGAAAAACCCTGCCAAAAAAATTCATGTGAACAAGCCCAAAGGGTGGCTGCACATAATGCACATTCGTGTGCAGAAAATCTTCATAAAATCCGCACCAAAACTGCCGAAAAATGCACATGAATTCACGCTATTTATCGCATTTTTGGTGCAGATTTGATGCAGTTTTGCCATTGAAAAGGGTGACAATTGATGGATGTCAAAATCTATACAGCACGTCGATTTCCACACCCAAGAAAAAAAAACAAAGATTTGTCTAATCTCATAGACTTTGCTGGTACTGTATTATGCAGCGGGTTCTTTTATGCACATAATTTGCGCTGAAAAAATCTTCGTAATCCAGGCTCTGTTACCTGGATTAACGCTAGTGTTGATGACGCTGAGAAAAGCTATAGGTCTAGCCAGGGGCGTTGCTGGGTTAAAACCTTCGGGGCCTGGGCCCCTGATGTTTTGTCGCAGGCTTCGAATGTCCTGCCTGCCTGCTACATACAACCGTATTGCCGCCAATTAAATCTAATACACTGGAAGAGCTGAAGGACCTGTGGTGACATCACAGGTCATGTGACCAGCAAAACAGGCAGTGGTTGGGAAGGACCTGCGATGATGTCACCATCATGTGACCAATGCAGGAGAGGATGGCAATGAAGAGGAGAAGTTCTGGGGGGAAGAAGCTGTGGTGAGGTCTGCTACATGAGGAGAGATAAGTGAAGGGAGAGGCAGAGCAATGCTGGGAGTTGTGGTTATTTAACTGGGACTGTATGTTAGGACTGAAGGGAGGGATGTTATTTACATGGAACTGAGCGTTGGAGGTGGCTGGAGCGGGGGTCATGTTATTTACATGGGACTGTTTGATGGCGGCTGTAAGAGGGAGTGATGTTACTTATATGGGACTGAATGTTGGAGGGGGCTGGGGCACGGTGATCTTATTTACATGGGACTGTATGTTGAAGGTGGCTGTGGGAGATTATATTATTATTTATATGGGACTGTATGTTGATGGCGGCTGTGGGAGGGAGTGATGTTATTTACATGGGACTGAATGTTACAGGGGTCTGAGGGAGGGAGTGATGTTATTTACATGGGACTGAATTTTGGGGGGGCAATGTTATTTACATGGGACTGTATGTTGAAAGTGGTTGGTGGGGGGGAATGATGTTATTTTCATGGGACTGAATGTTGAGGGGGTGATGTTTAGATGGGATTGCACGTTGGAGGCGGCTGGGAAGGAGGTGATGTTATTTACATGGGACTGTATTTTGGAGGGGACTGTATATAGAGAGGGATGTTATTTACATGGGACTGTATTTTGGAAGGGGCTGAAGAGATGGTGTGATGTTATTTACATGGGACTCTATGGCGGAGGGTGGGAAATAGTGTTATTACATAGGACTGTATGTTGGAGGGGCTGAGAGGAGTGGTTATTTACAGTTGCAAGAAAAAGTATGTGAACCCTTTGGAGTGATATGGATTTCTGCACAAATTGGTCATAAAATGTGATCTGATCTTCATCTAAGTCCCAACAATAGACAATCACAGTCTGCTTAACCGCCTCCGGACCGCCTAACGCAGGATCGCGTTCCGGAGGCGACAGCCCTGCGCACAGTCACGCATCTACGCGTCATCTCACGAGACGCGAGATTTCCTGTGAATGCGCGCACACAGGCACGCGCGCTCACAGGATCGGAAGGTAAGCGAGTGGATCTCCAGCCTGCCAGCGGCGATCGTTCGCTGGCAGGCTGTAGATGTGATTTTTTTAACCCCTAACAGGTATATTAGACGCTGTTTTGATAACAGCGTCTAATATACCTGCTACCTGGTCCTCTGGTGGTCCCTTTTGTTTGGATCGACCACCAGAGGACACAGGCAGCTCAGTAATATGTAGCACCAAACACCACTACACTACACCCCACCTGTCACTTATTAACCCCTTATTAACCCCTGATCACCCCCCTGTCATTGATCACCCCCCTGTCATTGCTCACCCCCCTGTAAGGCTCTATTCAGACATCCGTATGTTTTTTACGGATCCACGGATACATGGATCAGATCCGCAAAACACATACGGACGTCTGAATTGAGCCTTACAGGGGGGTGATCAATGACAGGGGGGTGATCACCCCATATAGACTCCCTGATCACCCCCCTGTCATTGATCACCCCCCTGTAAGGCTCCATTCAGACGTCCGTATGTGTTTTGCGGATCCGATCCATGGATCCGTGGATCCGCAAAACACATACGGACCTCTGAATGGAGCCTGACAGGGGGGTGATCAATGACAGGGGGGGTGATCAATGACAGGGGGGTGATCAGGGAGTCTATATGGGGTGATCACCCCCCTGTCATTGATCACCCCCCTGTCAGGCTCCATTCAGATGTCCGTATGTGTTTTGCGGATCCACGGATCCATGGATCGGATCCGCAAAACACATATCGACATCTGAATGGAGCCTTACAGGGGGGTGATCAATGACAGGGGGGTGATCACCCCATATAGACTCCCTGATCACCCCCCTGTCATTGACCACCCCCCTGTCATTGCTCACCCCCCTGTAAGGCTCCATTCAGACGTCCGTGTGTTTTTTACGGATCCACGGATACATGGATCGGATCCGCAAAACACATACGGACATCTGAATGGAGCCTTACAGGGGGTGATCACCCCATATAGACTCCCTGATCACCCCCCTGTCATTGATCACCCCCCTGTCATTGATCACCCCCCTGTAAGGCTCCATTCAGACATTTTTTTGGCCCAAGTTAGCGGAAATTGTTTTTTTTTTTCTTTTTTTTTTCTTACAAAGTCTCATATTCCACTAACTTGTGTCAAAAAATAAAATCTCACATGAACTCACCATACACCTCACAGAATCCAAATGCGTAAAATATTTTAGACATTTATATTCCAGACTTCTTCTCACGCTTTAGGGCCCCTAAAATGCCAGGGCAGTATAAATACCCCACATGTGACCCCATTTCGGAAAGAAGACACCCCAAGGTATTCGCTGAGGGGCATATTGAGTCCATGAAAGATTGAAATTTTTGTCCCAAGTTAGCGGAAAGGGAGACTTTGTGAGAAAAAACAAAAAAAAATCAATTTCCGCTAACTTGTGCCAAAAAAAAAAAATAATTCTATGAACTCGCCATGCCCCTCATTGAATACCTTGGGGTGTCTTCTTTCCAAAATGGGGTCACATGTGGGGTATTTATACTGCCCTGGCATTTTAGGGGCCCTAAAGCGTGAGTCAAGTCTGGGATCCAAATGTCTAAAAATGCCCTCATAAAAGGAATGTGGGCCCCTTTGCGCATCTAGGCTGCAAAAAAGTGTCACACATCTGGTATTGCCGTACTCAGGAGAAGTTGGGCAATGTGTTTTGGGGTGTCATTTTACATATACCCATGCTGGGTGAGAGAAATATCTTGGTCAAATGCCAACTTTGTATAAAAAAATTGGAAAAGTTGTCTTTTGCCGAGATATTTCTCTCACCCAGCATGAGTATATGTAAAATGACACCCCAAAACACATTCCCCAACTTCTCCTAAATACGGCGATACCACATGTGTGACAATTTTTTGCAGCCTAGGTAGGCAAAGGGGCCCACATTCCAAAGAGCACCTTTCGGATTTCACCGGCCATTTTTTACAGATTTTGATTTCAAATCTACTTACCACACATTTGTGCCCCTAGAATGCCAGGGCAGTATAACTATCCCACAAGTAACCCCATTTTGGAAAGAAGGCACCCCAAGGTATTCGCTGATGGGCATAGTGAGTTCATAGAACTTTTTATTTTTTGTCACAAGTTAGTGGAATATGAGACTTTGTAAGAAAAAAAAAAAATCATCATTTTCTGCTAACTTGTGACAAAAAATAAAAAAGTTCTATGAACTCACTATGCCCATCAGCGAATACCTTAGGGTGTCTACTTTCCGAAATGGGGTCATTTGTGGGGTTATTCTACTGTCTGGCCATTGTAGAACCTCAGGAAACATGACAGGTGCTCAGAAAGTCAGAGCTGCTTCAAAAAGCGGAAATTCACATTTTTGTACTATAGTTTGTAAACGCTCTAACTTTTACCCAAACCATTTTTTTTTTTTACCCAAACATTTTTTTTTAATCAAAGACATGTAGAACAATAAATTTAGAGAAAAATTTATATATGGATGTCGTTTTTTTTGCAAAATTTTACAACTGAAAGTGAAAAATGTCATTTTTTTGCAAAAAAAAATCGTTAAATTTCGATTAATAACAAAAAAAGTAAAAATGACAGCAGCAATGAAATACCACCAAATGAAAGCTCTATTAGTCAGAAGAAAAGGAGGTAAAATTCATTTGGGTGGTAAGTTGCATGACCGAGCAATAAACGGTGAAAGTAGTGTATTGCAGAAGTGTAAAAAGTGGCCTGGTCATTAAGGGTGTTTAAGCTAGGGGGGCTGAAGTGGTTAAACTAATAACACACAAAGAATTAAATGTTACCATGTTTTTATTGAACACACCATGTAAACATTCACAGTGCAGGTGGAAAAAGTATGTGAACCCTTGGATTTAATAACTGGTTGAACCTCCTTTGGCAGCAATAACTTCAACCAAACGTTTCCTGTAGTTGCAGATCAGACGTGCACAATGGTCAGGAGTAATTCTTGACCATTCCTCTTTACAGAACTGTTTCAGTTCAGCAATATTCTTGGGATGTCTGGTGTGAATCATTTTCTTGAGGTCATGCCATGGCATCTCAATCGGGTTGAGGTCAGGACTCTGACTGGGCCACTCCAGAAGACGTATTTTCTTCTGTTTAAGCCATTCTGTTGTTGATTTACTTCTATGCTTTGGGTCGTTGTCCTGTTGCAACACCCATCTTCTGTTGAGCTTCAGCTGGTGGACAGATGGCCTTAAGTTCTTCTACAAAATGTCTTGATAAACTTGGGAATTTATTTTTCCTTCGATGTTAGCAATCCGTCCAAGCCCTGACGCAGCAAAGCAGCCCCAAACCATGATGCCCCCACCACCATTATACTTCACAGTTGGGATGAGGTTTTGATGTTGGTGTGCTGTGCCTCTTTTTCTCCACACATAGTGTTGTGTGTTTCTTCCAAACAACTCAACTTTGGTTTCATCTGTCCACAGAATATTTTGCCAGTACTGCTGTGGAACATCCAGGTGCTCTTGTGCAAACTGTAAACTTGCAGGAATGTTTTTTTTTGGACAGCAGTGGCTTCCTCTGTGGTATCCTCCCATGAAGTCCTTTCTTGTTTAGTGTTTTATGTATCGTTGATTTGCTAACAGGGATGTTAGCATATGCCACAGACTTTTGTAAGTCTTTAGCTGACACTCTAGGATTCTTCTTCACCTCATTGAGCAGTCTGCACTGTGCTCTTGCAGTCATCTTTACAGGACGGCCACTCCTAGGGGAAGTAGCAGCAGTGCTGAACTTTCTCCATTTATAGACAATTTGTCTTACCGTGGACTGATGAACAGCAAGGCTTTTGGAGATACTTTTATAACCCTTTCCAGCTTTATGCAAGTCAACAATTCTTAATCGTAGGTCTTCTGAGAGCTCTTTTGTGCAAGGCATCATTCACATCAGGCAATGCTTCTTGTGAAAAGCAAACCCAGAACTGGTGTGTGTTTTTTATAGGGCAAGGCAGCTGTAACCAACACCTCCAATCTAATCTCATTGATTGGACTCCAGTTGGCTGACACCTCACTCCAATTAACTCGTGGAGAGGTCATTAGTCTAGGGGTTCACACACTTTTTTCACCTGCACTGTGAATGTATACATGGTGTGTTCAATAAAAACATTGTAACATTTTATTCTTTGTGTGTTATTAGTTTAAGCAGACTGTGATTGTCTATTGTTGTGACTTAGATGAAGATCAGATCACATTTTATGACCAATTTGTGCAGAAATCCATATCATTTCAAAGGGTTCACATACTTTTTCTTGCAACTGTACATAGGACTGTATTTTGGAGGGGTTAGGAGAGATGGTGTGATGTTATTTACATGGGACTGTATGATGAAGGAAGGAATATAACTACAGGGGGCACTGAAAATCCAGGGGACATTTTAGGCGCTCTTATTACTACTGGGGGCTCTATAGGAGGGACCTATAGATCCACCTAATTTAGAGCTTTATGGGGGCCTTATTACTACTGAGGGGTCTGTAGAGAGTTTAATTACTACTGGGGGAACAATAGGGTGCCTTATTTCTACTGGGGGGCTCTGTGAGGGTATTATTAATACTGGAGGGCTCTTCCACTAATGGCCATTCCTTTGTTGATTTGGATGTATGCTTTGGGTTGTTCCTCTTCATGTTCAGCTTTCTAGCAGAGAAGGTTTTGTGCCAATATTGACTGGTATTTGGAACTGTTCATAATTCTCTCTAGCTTAACTAAGGCTCCAGTTCCAGCTGAAGAAAAACAGCCCCAAAGCATGATGCTGCCACCACCATGCTTCACTGTGGGTATGATGTTCTTTTGGTGATGTGCAGTGTTGTTTTTGCGCCAAACATATCTTTTGGAATTATGGCCAAAAAGTTGAACCTTGGTTTCATCAGACCAGAACACCTTTTCCCACATACTTTTGGGAGACTTCAGATGTGTTTTTGCAAAATGTAGCCTGGCTTGGATGTTTTTCTTTGTAAGAAAAGGCTTTGGTCTTGCCACTCTACCCCATAGCCCAGACATATGAAGAATATGGGAGATTGTTGTCACATGTACCACACAGCCAGTACTTGCCAGATATTCCTGCAGCTCCTTTAATGTTGCTGTAGGCCTCTTGGTAGCCTCCCAGACCAGTTTTCTTCTCGTCTTTTCATCAATTTTGGAGGGACGTCCAGTTCTTGGTAATGTCACTGTTGTGCCATATTTTCTCCACTTGATGAGGACTGTCTTCACTGTGTTCTATGGTATATCTAATGCCTTGGAAATTCTTTTGTACCCTTCTCCTGACTGATACTTTTTAACAATGAGATCCCTCTGATGCTTTGGAAGCTCTCTGTGGACCATGGCTTTTGCTGTGGGATGCAACTAAGAATTTCAGGAAAGACCAACTAGAGCAGCTGAACTTTATTTGGGGTTAATCAGAGGCACTTTACATGATGGCAGGTGTATGCTGACTCCTATTTAACATGATTTTGAATATGATTGCTTAATTCTGAACACAGCTACATCCCCAGTTATAAGAGGGTGTGCACACTTATGCAACCACAATATTTTCGTGTTTTTTTTTTCCTCCCTCCACCTAAAAGATTTCAGTTTGTTTTTCAATTGAGTGGTACAGTATATAGGTCACATTAAAGGTGGAAAAAGTTCTGAAATTATTTATCTTCTGTCTAATTTTTTTACAGCACAGAAACCTGACATTTTAACAGGGGTGTGTAGACTTTTTATATCCACTGTATATTCACTTCTGTTTTTTACACTGAGCATCTTTCTATTCAGAGAAAGTCGCAGCATGTTATATCCTTATCTGTTTTTCACACAGGACTGGTCCATTCAATTCAATGGATCAGTAAGAAAACAGAAAAAAATATATAAATTGACAACATATAATGCCATCCATGTTCGGTGCGTTTTTCACTGATGGAGACTGAGTTTGCATTCTTCAGGGTTTTTTTTCACCGACATGAAAAACTGAAGAGTAGAGATACTGACAGGAGAAAATGGAAACAGGGGCTGGAAAATTACCAGTTTGCCACAGAAAGGACTCAAACGAGTTACATATCGCTCCTTTAAAAGGGTCCTTAGAAGTCTGGAAATGACTGGTTGTACCTGTCATGTGATCTTCCTGCTTCTTAAAGGGAACCTGTCATCAACATTATGCTGACCTCACTGAGGGCAGCATAAAATAGTGAGAGAAATGCTGATTTCAGTGGTGTGTTACTCATGAGCTAAAAGTAAGAGGTTGCCGAGAACCAACATCACAAGCATTGCAGCCCAGGCCTTGAAAAGAGTCAAATCTACCTGAGAAGAGTCCTGGTTATTATAATCTCCAGCTCTCCCCGTCCATCTGCTGATGGTTGGCAGTTCTCTCCTAGAGACAAAGGGAGAAAATTAGGTAGAGGACGGTCAGTCATCAGCAGGTGGGCAGGGAGAGCAGGAATTCATGAATAACCATGACTCTTCTCAGGTGGCCGTGACTCTTTTCCAAGTCCAGTCTAATGATTGTGATGTTGGTTCTCGGCAACCACTTACTTTTAAAAGACAGATCGCTGAAATCACCTCCCCTGTCACTACTTTATGTTGCCGTTAGTATGGGCAGCATAAAGTTGATGACAGGGTCCCTTTTAAAGGGGGTTTTCCCTCAGGACAGCAACAGAGACTGTTGGAAATACCATTGCTGAAAGAGATAACCTGCCACTAGACTGTCTGGAGGTTTCTTATGGCTTCTGTTAAGTAATAACACTGATGCGTTTAACTAACAGGAAATCTGATGTGTATGGATGCTTTAACCCCTTAAGGACACGGCCATATTTCACCTTAAGGACCAGGCCATTTTTTGCAAATCTGACCAATCTGTCACTTTATGTGGTGATAACTTTAAAACGCTTCGACTTATCCATGCCATTCTGAGATTGTTTTTTCATCACATATTGTACCTTATGACACTGGTAAAATGAAGTTAAAAAAATTCTTTTATAAAAAAAAATACCAAATTTGCCAAAAATTTAGAAAAATTAGCAAATTTCCAAGTTTCAATTTCTCCACTTCTATAATACATAGTAATACCTACAAAAATAGTTATTACTTTACATTCCCCATATGTCTACTTCATGTTTTGATCATTTTGGGAATTACATTTTATTTTTGGGGGACGTTACAAGGCTTAGAAGTTTAGAAGTAAATCTTGAAATTTCTCTGAAATTTTCAAAAGCCAACTTTTTAAGGACCAGTTCAGGTCTGAAGTCACTTTGTGAGGCTTACATAATAGGAACCATCCACAAATGACCCCATTCTAGAAACTACACCCCTCAAGGTATTCAAAACTGATTTTACAAACATCGTTAACCCTTTAGGTGTTCCACAAGAATTAATGGAATATAGAGATACAATTTCAAAATTTCACTTTTTTGGCAGATTCTCCATTTTAATATTTTTTTTTTCAGTTACAAAGCAAGGGTTAACAGCCAAACCAAACTCAATATTTATGGCCCTGATTCTGTAGTTTACAGAAACACCCCATATGTGGTCGTAAACAGCTGTACGGGCACACGGCAGGGCGCAGAAGTAAAGGAATGCCATACGGTTTTTGGAAGGCAGATTTTGCTGGACAGTTTTTTTGACACCATGTCCCATTTGAAGCCCCCCCTGATGCACCCCTAGAGTAGAAACTACAAAAAAGTTACCCCATTTTAGAAACTACGGGATAGGGTGGAAGTTTTGTTGGTACTAGTTTAGGGTACATATGATTTTTGGTTGCTCTAGATTACACTTTTTGTGAGGCAAGGTAACAAAAAATAGCTGTTTTGGCATCTTTTTTTTTGTTATTTACAACATTCATCTGACAGGTTAGATCATGTGGTATTTTTATAGAGCAGGTTGTCACGGACGAGGCGATACCCAATATGTATGCTTTTTTTTTATTATTTATGTAAGTTTTACACAATGATTTCATTTTTGAAACAAAAAAAATCATGTTTTAGTGTCTCCATAGTCTGAGAGCCATAGTTTTTCAGTTTTTGGGCGATTATCTTGGGTAGGGTATGATTTTTGAGGGATGAGATGATTGTTTGATTGGCACTATTTTGGGGTGCGTATGACTTTTTGATCGCTCGCTATTACACTTTTTGTGATGCAAGATGACAAAAAAATGGCTTTTTTTAACACTGTTCACCTGAGGGGGTGGGTCATGTGATATTTTTATAGAGCCGGTCGATACGGACGTGGCGATACCTAATATGAATACTTTTTTTTTTTATTTATGTAAGTTTTACACAATAACAGCTTTTTTAAAACAAAAAAATGATGTTTTAGTGTCTCCATATTCTGAGCCATAATTTCTTTATTTTTTGGGCGATTGTCTTAGGTAGGGTCGAGGTGACAGTTATATTGGTACTATTTTGGTGGGCATATGACTTTTTGATCGCTTACTGTTGTACTTTTTGTGATGTAAGGTGACCAAATTTTTTTTATTTAGCACAGTTTTTGTTTTTTACGGTGTTCATCTGAGGGGTTAGGTCATGAGATATGTTTACAGAGCCAGTCGATACGGACACGGCGATACCTAATATGTCAACTTTTTTTTTTCTCTATTTTTTACCAATTATTTTTTACTTTATTTGGGGAAAATGCAGTTTTTGTTTATTTTTACTTGAAACGTAATTTTTTTGGGGAAAACTATTTTTTTTTAACTAAATTTTTTGTCCCACTTTGGGATTTCAACTTTTGGGGGTCTAATCCCTTTTACAATGCATTTCAATACTTCTGTATTGGAATGCATTGGCTGTATGAGTAATACAGTGTGTATTACTCATACAGCTTCCGGCCTGTGAGATCCAGGGGGCTGAATCTCACAGGCTCGTCACCGGAAGGCAGCGCAGATGCCTAAGGAAGGCATCGCGCTGCCTTCCATGCCATCGGGTCCCCTCTACAGCCCCACGGGGACCTGATAGCACAGCTGCCCGCAACATGAAAAGCCGCAAACCGCAGGTCTGAATTGACCTGCGGTTTGCGGCGATCGCCAACATGGGGGGGTGTCACGGGACCCCCCCTCGCATTTAGCCAAGGTGCCTGCTCAATGATTTGCCCGCCGGTGATCGGAACTACACAGGACGTACACCCTGTGTCCTTAAGGGGTTAAAGGGGTTGTCCAGGACATTTATAGCATATCGTTAAGATATACCGTAAACGTCAGATAGGAGCCGATCCCAGATGTGGTACCCGCATCTATCTCCAGAATGGGGCCCCAGAGTGAACAAAGAACGCACCGAGTATGCCCACGAACTTTCCATTCACTGCTATGGCATTCAAAACAATAGTCGAGCGAGCATGCTCAGCTATTTTTGGAAGTCCCATAATATTGAAGGAAGTGACAAGCGCACCCATCGATATGAAACCTCACACAACAGCCAAGACATCCTCACACAAATAACCTCCTACAGCCATGACATTCATTGTGGTTAGGAAGGGATGCAAATGAGCTCTTAACTAGCTCTGCCACTAATGCCACCAAATGTAAGGCAGCTATCCTATAAGTCAATGATCAGCTCTTAAAATAAGCCTTGAGACATGACTTGGATATTAAATAAGCCAGCACCTTATCTGCAGACAGCTGTTTCGGGGTGATTGCCCCTCATCAGTGCAGAGCAGAGAGTACTGGCTTAACTGGGTGAGAGGCCTGTGTCCGGGTCAGGGGGGAACTAACTCTCCTTAGGGAAAGAGCACCTTAAATCGGTGTGAGGAGACTTATAGGCCATACATGCTCCTCTGGAATTCTGTGATTCATTGTGGTTTACACAGTTACCTGTCTGACCACATACCACTGGTCACAAGCGGGAATCTACGGAAACATTACTGTCAGATGTTATCCACAATATGTACTGTACAGTAATGCTCAGAATAACAAAGAAAAGACAAAACCGGACTGACTGGAACCACTTTTACTATTCTTATCTCCTCCTCATAGTTCAAGAGATTAATGGATGGATTCCTTATTGATGACTAAAGGGATCAGCATGGAGGAGTGTATTGCTATTAGCCTGTGATCTAGAAAATGACCTTCACAGAGCAAGCAAGGAGCAGATATCTAAAGTCAGAAAACGCTGTTAATTATTAAGTTATTTCTTGTATGTATTAACCAAGACCAGCCACGAGGTACAAAAATGGTGGCCAATTGTGTTGGAAGTGAGAAAAATGAATCTGATAGTCCCTGACCCTTATTTCCTTTGGTGAATTCATATTAGGGACTTGCATTTAGTGTATAATTCTACTTTATCCGGGGGGGCAGAGCTTGCCAATGGCGGAGTGAGCAGCACAGCGCCAGAGCTCCTGAACATCTCTGGCTTTCCCTTCAATACAGAGCGAAACCGCAAATACAGCTCACCTCATGGGTCGCAAGAAAGCCCCTGCTTCCACCCTGGCCAAAGCCGAGCGTGACCCGGGAGCCCTTGACCGGTACTTCAGCTCCTCCAGCCAGCAAGGAGAAGCTGCAGCGGGGACCGCCGAACCTAAGATGGTGGCGGCAGCGCGGGAACCCAGCGCACCTCCGGACACTGGCAGAGAACAGGCACCCTCTCCAGACCTCAGTGTACGGGGGGATGGCAAGCACAAGGATATACCAGCTACATATGCAGCAGCGGTGAGTCCCAGATCCGTGGCACCCTCTTCCCCTGCCCTTTCTAGAGCCACTGGGGCGTTCATTAGCTCCTCACCGGGCCAGACTCCATCTCTTACCACGTCGCCCCAGCAAGGAGGGTTGCCTCTCTCCCACCATCAGACAGAGGAGTGGGACTGGAAATCTCACCTGAGAGCCCTCCCAACCAAAAGTGAAATTGATTCCGTCCTGAGCAGAATGGAGGCCTCCCATAAACAGGACTTAGCCATACTTCACCAGGATATCAAGCATGTGGGACACAGAGTGGAGGGTATTGAGGCTACTCATGAATGCATCTTTGCAGCACTGGATGCACACCAAACAGCCATAAATGACCAGGCAGCCCAGTTACAAGATGTACTAGCGCACCTAGAAGATATAGAAAACAGGAACAGGAGAAACAACCTCCGTATTAGAGGGGTCCCTGAAGCAATTGATGTGCCTGATCTAGAGTCGTGGGCTCAGAGTTATTTTAGAAAACTACTGAACAGGGGAGACGGCAGGCCTATAGAAATAGACCGCATACACAGAGCTCTAGGCCCGAAACGGTGGGACCCTACCCTATCTACAAATGGGGATTCCCGTTTCAGCTTATCGACAAAAAGGAGGGAAAGTCAGCGGTCTTTAGATCTCCTGCGGATCTACCGAAGTTCCTGTCCACTTTTGACCTCCCAATGATGGACTTACCTTACTGGCCCCGTACACCAACAGTGCCTCCCATCCAGAGATGAGAAGCTTGGCAGGTGGCGGATCTGAAGCCACAGAGGTCATCTAGACCAGTGTTTCCCAACCAGTGTGCCTCCAGCTGTTGCAAAACTACACCTCCCAGCATGCCCGCACAGTAAAATGCAGTCCAGGCATGCTGGGAGTTGTAGTTTTGCAACAGCTGGAGGCACACTGGTTGGAAAACACTGATCTAGACGGCATCAAAAACCCGCGGACTGAGGTTACCGATCCTTTGCTGGACTTGATGTCCCTTGTTTTTGCGTTGCAACGCTTCATTTTTGTTTCTGTTCTTCATTCTTTATCTTGCTCTGTTTACTATTATAATGTATTCTTGTTTTATGACCGGAGATAAGTAGGGCCGCTTGCTAACCCTTGGCCTCTTCACTTCCCACATAGGGATTACGGCACTTAGTGTCGTCTGTGACCTTTGTCACCCCTTAGCTTAGCTGAGCCTTAGTTGGCTCGCTCCTATAGGAGCTTGTTTTCGTGTCTTCACCTTCCCTCTGGTTAACCTAGTGTTTCTATACTCCCTGACCCCCCCCCCTTCCCCCCCGTATTTTTACCTCACCTAGTTGTCTGGGCATATTTTTGTTGCTCGTAATGTCCCACCTTTCCTTCTGTACATACAATGCTAGGTGCCTCAATAAACCCGAGAAAAGAAATCCTATACCGCTTCCACCGCAAACGCGTCATGTTAGTTATGTTTCAGGAAACCCATTTTAAGGCCCAATCGATATCCAAATGTGCACATGGTTACTACACCTGGTATAGTCCTCATCCTACAAAAAAATCCAGGGGTGCATCCATTGCTTTTCATAAAAGCTTTCGGCCAGTGGTATTATCCTCTGATATTGACCACAACGGGCGATATGTGTTCCTCAAGCTGTCCGTGGATCTTTCAGTTTATACGGTTGCTAACGTCTATTTTCCTAATCAGGGGCAGGTTTCCTTTGGAACGACAGTACTCAGACGTTTATCACGCTTCGCAGATGGCTCCCCTATCATACTCTGAAGGTGACTTTAACATGGTGTTGGACCCTTCCCTGGACTCCTCTGCCGGTAAGTCTTTTCGTCTCCCAAGTGTCCCACAACAGGTTTAAGGCTTACCTGGCATTGCTCCGCTTGGTCGATCTGTGGAGGGTACTGCATCCGGGGGTCAGAGACTACAGCTTCCACTCTCAAGCTCATAATAGCTACGGCAGGCTAGATTACCTGTTTATTTCACACCAGTTGTTAAACTCTGGGCTCTATGGATGTCTTCCTGTGGTCTGACCACGCCCCCTATATGGCCTTCTGAGCCCGTCACCACTGGGACGCCGCTCGTTTACCTGGAGGCTGAATGATAATTTGCTTAATGACCAGGTCTGTCTATTGGACATCCGCTCCGCTATCACAGACTTCATTCAAATCCATCAGTCAGACACTACCTCTCCACCTATACAGTGGGAGGCCTTGAAGTGTGTTCTTAGGGGTGTGTTCATATCACACGGAGCCAGACTAAAAAAAGAGCGCTCGCAACGACTTTCTACCCTTCTTGCGGAGTTGGATAGTAGAGAGGCACTAAACAAAACTTCCCCTTCAGATCCGCTTAAAGCTGATATCTCTTCGACCAGTCAACAAATCCTGCGGATTCTCGACCAAAAATCGCTTTGTGTGCGAGACCGGATCAAACATGGTTTCTTCGAATATGGCGATAAATGTGGAAAATGGTTAGCAAGAGCCTTACATCCCCGCATGCCCCTCACCCATGTGTCTTCTATAAACTCATCCCCTGAAGGCCTGGTTAGCGCCCCGTCAGATATCACTTCCGAATTTAGGGCTTATTACGAGAAGCTTTATAATCTGAATACAGGGAGAGACTGCGAGTCAGACCCCGTCTTAACAGACATGCGCCAGTACCTGCAGCAATTTGGCCCAGCACGTGTCCCAGACACTGCCGCCTCAGGCCAAGAAGATGATTTTGCAGCTTCCAAACTTTTGTGTTATTAAGGATCTCAAAACAGGGAAAAGTCCAGGACCTGATGGCCTGACCCCTCGTTTTTATAAGATACTGGGTGAAGTCCTGTCCCCTGTTCTGTTACGGGCATTTAATCATATTTCCGGCTCTAATACTTTTCCTCGCCAAACCCTTGGTGCGCACATCACGGTGATCCCTAAGCCAGGAAAAGACCCCTCCCTATGCGCTAATTACCGCCAGATATCCCTACTTAATGTGGATCTGAAACTATATGCGAAGTTGCTGGCCCTGAGGTTGCACCCATATATTCCCAGCTGTGTTCACAGGGAACAAGTCGGATTCATCCCTGGCAGGGAGGCACGAGATAACACCCTGAAGTCGATTGGTATTATTTATAAGGCCAGACAATCTAAAACCCCGCTGTGTCTTCTCTCAGTCGATGCCGAAAAGGCATTTGACAGGGTGAATTGGCAGTTTCTTTCCAGAACATTAAAGCACATAGGATTGGGATCTAAGATGATAGGTAGGATTATGGCGCTTTATGCCTCCCCCTCGGCCGAGGTACGGGTCAACGGAATGCTCTCTAGTCCCTTCGAGATACGGAATGGGACACGTCAGGGCTGCCCTCTCTCCCCCTTTCTGTACATTCTGTGTATGGAATCCCTGGCTAATGCCCTACGATCTAACCAGTCCATCAAAGGCATACAAATAGGGCGTACTGAGCACAGGCTGTCTCTGTTCGCGGATGACCTTCTCCTGTACTTGTCTTCCCAAGAGTGGGTCTACCCTCGGTCCTTCGTGAATTTGACACATTCAGTCGCCTGAGTAATTTCAAGGTGAACGTGCAAAAATCAGAAATCCTGAATGTTACTCTGCTACAGCAGGAGGCCGTTCACATCAGAGATACCTTATTCGTTTCGGTGGGCTACCCTCTCCATCAAACACCTAGGGATTTGCCTACCGGCCAATCCAGCACACCTATACAAACTCAATTATAAACCTATCATTAGCTTTATTACAACCAGTCTTCAGAGGTGGTCCCCTCTCCATATCTCATGGTTTGGTTGGATTAACGCTCTTAAGATGGATATCCTTACTAAGTTATTATACCTGTTTCAGACGATCCCATGCGTCCTCCCACAAAATGTTTTTTGGTCAGGTCCGCAGGTAAGCCTGGGCTGGGTCCAGAGCCAGGTTTAGTTATGCTATTTTATCTCGGCCCAAATCTATGGGAGGAGCAGGCTTGCCCAATTTTAGTTCTTACTACAGAGCAGCGGTAGCAAACTGTGTCCTAGATCTTTTCCACAACCAGGAAAATAAATTATGGGTAGAGATGCTTCAGGAACTAGACCCTTCACTAGCGACCGGTATTTTCTGGTTACCACAAACACGTCAGAGACAATTACTAGATCCCATAAACCCATCCCTTCTTCATATGCTCGCTAAATCCTGGGGTAAGTTTGCTTCCAAACTCAAATTGGTCACGGCCTATGGCCCTTTAACGGTCCTTAACGGTTGTCCTAATCTGCCAATGGCTATCGGGCGCCTACCGCCCTTACAGGGCACATCCCCACCCTCGATTAGGGTACGAGACCTTATTGGGGACTATGGTGTATGCCCTGTGGCTGACCTATTGCACATACTGCCAAGATCCCCAGGGCAATGGTTTCTCTACTTCCAGCTCCGCAACTTCCTCCACTCTCTGGCCCCCGGATCGCAGTTATCGGCCCACTTGACCGCCTTCGAGAAGCTCTGCCTAGCGGACTCTTGTCCCGAGCATGCAATTTCTCTTTATACGGCTTGTTGGGCACTGGGGAGAGATTGGGGATGGACCACTCAAGACTCAAATCGCAAGCACTAAGTTCGCGCCTGATTGGGAGAAGGAATTAAATACTTCACTGACTGATGATCAATGGAACAGAGCAGTCCTGTTCACGCATAAGTCCATTGTGTCTTGTCGACTACAGGAGCTTAACTATAAGATACTTACGAGATGGTATTGAACTCCAGTGAAGATCCACCGATTTTATCCATCGGTCCCTGATACGTGCTGGCGATGTAACTCAGCAGTGGGCACTATGCTTCATATATGGTGGGAGTGCCCAGGTGTTTCTTCTATATGGTCAGACGTTTTTGCCCTATACAATGCTTTAGACCATTCCAATGTTACACCATTGATTGCCCTACTGTCCAGCTATCCGGGATGCCCCCAACAGATAAAAAGAGGAGCACTTAGAATCTTTATACAGGCCATGAGGCAAACTATTCCCCGCAGATGGAGATCCACGGACAGCTTGCAGCGAATAACCTGGATCTCAGCCATGGACACCCTTGTTCGTATGGAGGAACTCTGGTAAGAATCCCATAATTGGGTACAGATTTTCTCGCGCTCTTGGGAGCCATGGTTCCAATTCCGGAACTCATCCCGTTTTGCAAACTGGTTAGCTCCTGGTAGTATCGAGTCCCCTAGCTCCTGAACTGTGATACTTAGGTCACTTGGTGGTATGGAACATCTTTAGCTTCCTCATTTAGTGTTCTCGGACATGGTTCCCCCCCCCCCCCTCTCTCTGGCTCTCCCTGTATTGTTCCCTTGTCTGTCCTTCTCCCCCCCCCCCCCCCCCCTTTTTTTTTTCTGTCTCCGAGTTTGTTTCCCTGACTTTATACAACGGTAAATTGAATAGCATTACACTGCTTGTACACTATGCATGTTTATTTGGAATGTATATGCCTTTCCTATTTTATTTATTTCTTGATTGATACAAACATGCGTATTACTGTCTAATAAAAACTGATTGAACCATAATTCTACTTTATCCGGATTTACATTCCACGCGGCTTCATGGCAAGCATCAGTAGACAATATCTGTCAGCTATGTCATAGGTAGAACATAAGAGGGGGAATTAATTAAGACTGGCGTTTCATACGCCAGGCTTAAAAAGCCTCTGTCAGCATAATCAACCGTATGAAATTAGGCATAGGGTAGGGTTTATCATGCGTAGTAAAATGATACCTTCCTTTTGTCTGTAGGGTGAACTGCTGCAGCACCAATTACCTATTTCAAGCACCAAGGGGCTGGCTGTAACACTTGGAGCGCCATTAACAAAATGCCCCCTGTGCTCTCTGTACCCCCCTTTGATTTACAGGTCAAGACATCTTGTCTAGCCCTGTGTTCTAGTGCTTGCATCCAGTCGGCTCACTGACTTGGCACTTGCGCAGTGGATCAAATGCTGCTTCCCGAGCAGCACATCCATTGTGCAAGCGCCAAGTCAGCTCAAGGACTCATTTGCACAGTGAATCTGATGAGCACAGAAAGCAGCATCACATCCTCTGTGCAAGCGCCAAGTCACTGGGCAGACTTGGCGCAGGAACTCTGGGGGATGGTTTAAAGTTATCTGCCTGACCATAACCTGCCTTCTAGGAGGCACGTGTCACTCTTGAGGGTGTATTAGATCCTGCTAGCGATTGTCGGGAGGGAAGCGTGCCCTCCCGGCAATCGGCAGATAGCTAGCAGGGAACACCGCTGCTATTACATGCACCTGTGGCATGGGGAGGAGCGATCGTTATACCATTGCTAATCCCCATACAGGACAGCACAGTGCCAACGGCAGATCGTGCTGTGAAATCACGAGCATGCTGAGAGATCTGGACTGCCCGATAAAAGAGCGTTTGCTCGTTCATCAGGCATTTAGAGGCAGTATTAGACTGCCAGATGATCAGTAATGAGTGTTCATAGGAATGATCATCGGGCATAAAATATGGCAGTCTAATATACCCTTTAAACCCCATTTATGTGGCTACACGGTTATTGGCAACAGAAGTTTGTATTGTGTGAAGGACAATAGTTTCTGATGTTATAGAATTACTGAAACTTGGCATCAGAGTCTGAGCCATAGCACTGACAGCTGGCTCTGGGTCAGGATCTTGGCGTTGGCACTTCAGTCAGGGTAGAACAGGACTGTGCACCATCACACGGTTATAACTATTCTCATCACTGAGAATTCATTGTCCTTTTCTAAGAACACTAGTTTGATTCAGATTATTCTTGGAATGAGTTCCGCACTATGGGCTGTAAATATGCCATAAATACTTGAGATGGTTACCACTTTGGGGGATCCTATGCAAAACCTTTGGAGCTGCCTTAAAGTGCAGTGCATGCGCAGCCACCCTCCATTCATTTCTATGGGAGTTCAGAACTATAGAAATTAATTGAGAGCACGCTGCCCACGCGCTCTGTAGCTCTACCTCACTTTTGGGGGGCCATTTTAGAGATAAGTGCAGGTTTCAAAGGTGGGACCCACACTTATCTGACACTGATGGCATATCCTAGTGATACATCATCAAAGTCCCAGGTGACATAACCCCTTTAAGCTATATTTTAGCAGGTTGTCTGAAAAAAAACAAGTCACGTTTACCCCCCCAGAAACAGCGTCACTCTTGTCCTGGGGCTGTGTCTGCACAATTCACCTTGTGCTGTTTCTTTGGAATTTGCAACATGCAAAGTCTGTAAGGCTCCCTAAAGAAACATTGCAATGGAAAGTATAACAAAAACAAAATTTTAATTAAAAAATGCACTTCCCAGCCCTTGTCTGACCACTAAATAATTCTAAACTTCTTCCTAAAGTCTTCTTATAATTCTCCGCTACTACAACCTCCTTATGTAAGCAATAAGTACTCAGGCTTGAGCCCCAGAACTATCTCCATGAAAGGCACGCATGCTCCACACCTCCTATACAACAATACATTACTGTCAGATATGCAATATCAGAAGACCATACCCATCACAGGATATATGTACTGCATGATATTCATTATTTTACTACCAATATCATAGGTGGTATATATAGTCTGGCACTTACCTGCTCTGGTGTGTTCTTTTCCCTTTTAAATCTCAGGTTAGTCTGTGTAAGGCGTACAGAAAACTATCAGATGTCACCACGCCTATTCTGAGAAAGACACATGCCTCAAGCTACATACGTCAATAGTAATGGTAATGGCCACTAGGGGGCCCACAAGAGGCAGCTAGCATTAAACTACATACAAGCTGGTGATACTACACCTGCCGTGATTGTCTACTTCCTACTCTGATGGTTCTTTTACATGGACCGATAATCAGGCCAATTACAAAGGATAAGTGTTTATAGAAATGCTAATTCCCAATAATTGCCGTGAATAAAGGTACTAGTGTTCGCCCGATGAATGAGCTTGTTCATTGGGCGATCATGTCTTTTAGTCAGCATCTAAAATCATTGTTTCTGTGTAAACTGGGATCTGCTGCACGTAAATCCAGCTTTCATCTCCACTGGTAATTGGGGACCTTTGGTTTGTTCACAATAATTGCCTGAAACACAAGTCTGTCTAAAAGGACCTTAACTCTAATTAAAAGGAGTAAACCTACTACTCCCAATAAACCACAGGCAACCTTCATTCATGGCAAAAATGTATGTCACTTATGCCAGGATTTTATTAAAACATTAATCAGTAAGCTTTACTCAAATTGTGACACTGCACCCCATGGCCAGCCTGGCCACGCCTGTCCATTAACCATGGCTATAAATCAGTGAGGCCCTACAAGACTGACCTTGTAACTGAGGACTGATCACAAAGTGGTGTCCTCACCACAGATAATTACCCTGCTCAGGATAGGTCATCAAGGTCTGGGGGGATCCAATTTTAGGCAACCCCACCAATGAGCTGTTTGAAGGGGCTACAGTGCTCATGTGATTGCTATGGCCTCTTCAATATTTACCTGCATTCTGTCATTGCGGCGGCGGTGCAGGATAATTGCAAATCCCCATTCACTTGACTCCCCTTTCAGGATGTGATAAAATAATAAAAGAAAATATACTTCTCACTTTGTTCTCCACCATTTCCAGCACGGCAGTGCTTGCTCCTCACATCTGGTATCCGTTTAAGGCTACTTTCACACTTGCGTTCAGAGCGGATCCGCTCATATAATGCAGGCTTGGGATCCGTTCAGAACGGATCCGTCTGCATTATATTGTAGAAAAAATTCTAAGTGTGAAAGTAGCTTCAGACGGATCCGTCTAGACTTTACATTGAAAGTCAATGGGGGACGGATCCGTTTGAAGATTGAGCCATATCGTGTCAAATTCAAACGGATCCGTCCCCATTGACTTACATTGTAAGTCTGGACGGATCCGTTTGCCTCCGCACGGCCAGGCAGACACCCGAACGCTGCAAGCAGCGTTCAGGGGTCCGCCTGCTGAGCGGAGCGGAGGCTGAACGCTGCCAGACTGATGCATTCTGAGCGGATCCGCGTCCACTCAGAATGCATTAGGACTGGACGGATGCGTTTGGGGCCGCTTGTGAGAGCCTTCAAACGGAGCTCACAAGCGGAACCCCGACGCTAGTGTGAAAGTAGCCTAAAGGCTGCAATGGTGATGCAGCTGTATACGGCATGTGATTACTGCAGCCAATCACTGGCCTCAGCTGAATGAATGGCACTGCTGAAGCTAGTGACTGGCTGCAGCAGGCACACAAACCGGTGTGTGTGATTGCGCGCAAGTTTACAAGGGAACAGGAGGAGTTTTCTAACAGGGTTTTTCATTAATAATTATATTTTATGTAATGCCCACAGCTTACCTCCTGAAAAAGAAGATTTATACTTACCTGTTCCACACAGTCCTCCTCTGTCTCCATCTTCTGGTCCCTGCAATCCCTAAATCTGGCTGGCCATGGTCACGTGCACTGCTCCAGCGGTGATATGTTGCTTGTGACCACGTTACCTTTTGAAACCAATTACTGGCTGGAGCGGTGCATGTGACCATGAACATAGCCCGCCAGATGTAAACAGTGCGGGAACCAGAGGATGGAGACAAAGGAGGACCAGAGCAGCATGGAGCAGGTATGGATGAATCTTCTTTTTCAGGAGGCGGGCTGGGGGCATTACATAAAATATAATTATTACTGGAGAACCCCCAGGAGAATGTCTGGTCATCAGTCTGATCTGAATCTTTAGTTAGGCAGCAAGGCAATAATTTGCTTAAGAAAAGACCACATCTCAATTCCTCAAAAGGATAAAAATGAAGGTTCTGAGCAGCCAAGTCACACTTGACGTGAACCCCACTGATGTGCCTTGGAATGACCCTATAGGCAGCTCATGTACGGAGGTCACCCAGTTTTGCTGAATTAACTTAGCCAACAGTAAATCTATTTCCCACAGCCATACTTCAGATATAGATATTTTGTCTGTCTCCATGGTAACAGACTGCAAATAAACCCTGTGTAGTCTAAACCTGCAGTCACTTTACATTTTATAATGTCTGCAATTTAATAACATAAGTGGCTTAGCAAGAAATTGAGGACAAATACAAATCAATATGACTGCAGGATCAGACTACACAGGGTTTACTAGTAGTATGGTGCCATGGGGACATATAGCTGCAAGATAGATTAATATTACTCACAAATTTGCTTCATTTTTCATTGTACATGCAAATAAACTCTAAATATTGGTTGTTGACGTGGGCCTTCCATTTAGAGGGCACTGTAATTGCAATTGTTACTATAAAGTGTCAAACAATTAAGAAAAAACAGATTACCATAGGGTTTCATCAGGTTTAAAATTTATTTTTAAATACTACATAGTTGTATGTGAGAATTCAGTCTCCGCAGCCCCACCACACGATGATCAGTTACAGATATAAAAGAGGAGTCAGAGCACTATCTGTTATGATCATAAAAGGCTGTGCTCAAAGACCAGCAGAGTGTAAAAAAATATAGCTGGAAACCTAAATACCTCAACTGAATGGCAGACATAGACATGGATTCAGATTGTGAGAAGAGGAACACAGCGTCTGCTGAAGGCAGCCATAACAACCGCCTCCCAAATGGGGCAGTCGGCCCCACTATTACCTTCCTGCCTACCTGAGAGCTCTATAGTGCATCCAATGTTCTTTATTGGGTTAAGGACACAATGCTCTACTACAAACACATAGTCAGCATACAGTTACATACCTGGCTTAGTTGATAATATGGTGCAATGTGCTAGAACCTACATCTACCGATTTTACTTCATCTTCTAATCTGACTGCTATAACCTGGTTAGAGCAAATCTGCACATATTACACCAGGTAATTTTTTTTTTAACAAGAGTTACACAATACATTCACATTCTAGTCGCTTACATTCTACCACTGAAGACACATAGCCATTACCCTGAGACCGTTTCAAACAGTAGCAGCCTTATCATAATCGTTCATGTTCCTAAAAGACATCCTCTGGGAATACAATGATTTGATACATGGCACAGACATTGGGCATAGCCTTCACTAGTTGCATTGCCCAATACTGAGAGCCAGAGGTTGGACTGACAGAGTACTCTAGAAAATAAGAGGGGGAAGCTTATTGTTAATAACCTAGGTATACAGATAGTTGGAAGATAGGTGGATCAAGTAATATAGGTACATGTGCTCAAATAAGAGAATAAGATGCATTTGATAAGTTAGGAAGTGCAGCCAAGAGATTAGGCAAAAAATGCAATCACTGAATACTTTGGTGGAGCCAAGAGGTATCTTCTTGGTGGCTGCTACAACAAAGACCCAATAACTACGGTGACCTAATCTTCAGAGCAGGAAATGAACGGATGTGGAGAACCCAATGACTGCCTTTGCACATGAAGCCCTTTGCAGGTTATACTAGAGTGTTACAACTGCACCTAGCAGCCAATTACTTGGGAAATCTGCCATCATATCGACCTGGTGGGGCTTAGACAAGTCGTCAGATGTAGGGAAATGATGATGTTCCTCTTGTAATGCTTGTTCTCATCTTGGAAAGGAGCCTTAACTTCTGCCTTCATACTAAATAACAAGAAACCTTTAGTTCCTCTCCTCAATGAGTGAGCTGGTGGGGCTACTTAGGTCACTTGGGCTACTTGGGTTGGTGGGGGTGCTGGCATTACTGGAGTTTCCTGCGTCAACTGAGCCTTTTTTGGAGCGTTTTCGCCACTCCGGAATCTGGGTCACGTTAGACATGGTTGGTTGCTTGATGTTCTGACGATCTTTCTCTGCTTCTTCTTCCTCGTCGTATCTCTCGTCATCTTCTGTTTCACTGTGATGCGGGCTGGAGTGACGGGACAGGGAAGGAGAAGGAGGAACAGAGGCTGGGCGTGGATAACGGAAACCTGCAGCCTGAAAATAAATTTTAAAAAAATTAAAAAAAGTTTGGTATCTGGTGATCAAATGTCACTATCCCAGGTAACAGTACTAGAAATCTCTCCATACTGACAGATTAGATTTAATTTACTTCCAAGCCCATTAGTCACATTTTACAGTGTAAATCAAAAGCATTGTTTTTTGTGGTGTGCCTCTATATGGGACAGGACAGTAGACTATGCTATTCCATACACTTGTATAAAAAAGTGTTCCAATTTACTGGCCTGATGGACACCCTTTTGGACTACATTGTAAGAATGGGTGCCTTTGGATACATTTCAAATATGCATAGAGCTTTCATCACCAAGGTGTAAACTGTCCGATCACAGGCAACATGCCTAAACAGTAACAGATCTAAACATCAGTACACGTGAAAAGTTGTACTTACTGCTGTAGGTTCATGAGGCTCGTAGGTAAAGTTGTCTGGGAACACCTTTGCCAGGGCCATGCGCCGAGCGTACATGTAATACTGACATATGTAAGTAAAATAAAAAAAGAAAAAAGAGTAAAATTAACTGAATCCACAGCAGACATTCATATAGAAGAAGCATTAACCCAATAAAAAAAAACACAGGTTTCATTTCTATACAGGGCCACAGCCACTGGTGTAGCCGGTTAAAAAAATTGCTTTCTGTCCGAATTCCCCCTTAAAAGGGTTGTCCAGCCCCATAAACCAAATTAAATGGTACAAAATAATTAAAGTATTAATACTCACCGATCCCCCATCACTCAAGTTCAAACTGTTCCTTTGGCCTCCAGTGATGATGTGTCGGCATGAACATGTGAGCACTGCAGCCAATCACTAGGTACAGTAGTGTAAAACAGTTGTAGAGCAGCACTCACAGACTTTATGACCACACTGGTATGCAACAGCCAAGCCACGACCACAGATCCTCAGCAGCCCAACGTATAGTGTACAAAAAGAGGCCACGGCAGCATCTTCAGTAAGTTCTTTATTGGACAAGCTTCACAGAATGTGTGCCATAAAACCAGACAGCAACGTTTTGGCTACATGGTAGCCTTTATACAAGCTTGTCCAATAAAGAACTCAATGAAGATGCTGCCGTGGCATCTTTTTGTACACTAGATACAGTAGTGGTCACATGTTCATGTCAACATAACATCAATGAAAGCCAGTATACAGAAACTGAGAGCGGTCCAGGAAGTGGTAAGGAAAGTATTAAATAATATTTATCTAAAGGAGAGTTCACAGCACCATTATTTTTTATTTTTACCAAAAATAATCCCCCAAAACAATAAAAATAATAACAGATCCTGTGCATCAGTTATGCATATTTGGCATCCGTTTAGGCTATTCCCCTGAGATCAGTTTTTTTTTAATGGATTTCAGTCTAAAAAAATGGATCTACAGTCTAAAAAAATGGATCTGTGATGGAAATGGCTCCAATGGTTGACAAATATGCATAACTGATGCACAGGGTCCATTTCTTTACAGAATCTTTAATTTTTTTTCCTTTATTTTTCTGTTCTTCTGACGGATCAGAAAGGAAAAAGAACGGTGATGTGAACTCTGCACCGAGTCAGGTTTTTTCAAAACATTTCGGGGGCTGGACTACCCCTTAAAGTACTAGATATTAGGACAGGATCTGACATTACTGTGTACTCACCCTGCCTAGATATTTCCAGTCCAGCAGGTCAGAGAGGCGCTCTGTACGGTTTCTCTGAATGATGCGCTGGCGCCGGGTTTGCTGACAGAAGCTGTACAAGAAGGATGTGAGCTGAGTGCAGGAATCGTCCACTGAACGGAAGCGCCGGTCTAAGATGTAAATACCTGCAGGAGCACAAAACGCCATTATAAAAAATGACTGAACATAGCATTAAATTCCTGCTACAGAAGGGTACAGTATAATGGACAGCACCTTACCGTAGGCAGACGGGTCAGCAATATGCTCCTCCATGAAACATCCAAATCCTGACAAGTTGGTGGAAATACTGGGGATCCCCATAACGGTACACTCAGCTGAAACAAGATTAAAAAAATCTATGTTATAATATGTGATTACTCTGTATCTGTCACCTATGTCCAGTAGATTGAGCCACTTGTCTCCTCCCTGGAGCACTATTAGGAGCAGTACTACACGAATAGTACTGCTAGTTAGGAAGGCTAACTTTCATGTTCATACTCCCCCAACCCCTGATGTGTGCCTGCAAAGTGAAGCAACAAGCTCATGAGTCCTCTCAATGTATTACAGCAGTAATATGTGGGTGCACAGCGGGGGAGGGGGTGGGATTTGGGGTAAGTATAAACATAATAGTTAGAGATCCTAACTCAGCAGGAGCAGTACTATTCATGTGGTACTGCTCCGAATGGCGGTGCAGGGAGGTGACCGAATCCTTGTAATAGACGAAGCAGACAATTAAAGGGGATCTATAGTAGTAGTGCTTAGTGTTCCTTAAAATGTGCCACCATTGTGGAAAGAATCATGGAGCTTTCAAAAAACGTGCGACTCTCACAGCCACAAATCCAAAGTTTTGATCTGCGAAGAAGCGCTCTCTCCTCACTGCAGGAGGACTCAATAAAAAGTCTAAGTGCCCGTCTCCTGCAGCGAGGACAGAAAGTGTGCTCCTCGTTGGGGGTCTCAATACTCAGACCCACGTCGATCTAAACCTTTCATACGTCTCCATGTAGAGAGTTTTTTGAAAGGTAAATGACAAATGATCGTACTTTTAAAGCTGTTGTCCACGGGCTGTCTGGTTCTGTGACATTCACCTGAAAGCTGATATACAGTATTTCACAACTCCGGATCATCAAGCTTAGCTAAAGTTGTCCAACCTTTGAATTTTACTCCATCTAAAAATAAAGTCCCAAAGAGCAGACTTTCAGGAGCCGCGGCTGCCAGCAGCTTCATTTCAGTCTCATTTTTTTTTCTGAGAGAACCTTTGGTGACCGGTTAAAGGAGCTCTTCTTTATGATGAAAGATGGCGGCTGTCTTGCGATTTACCAATGTGAACGCTTCCTCAGCTGCCCCTACTTTTGCACAGGTTCTGAATGTGCCCAACACATGCATCATGGACAAGCACAACATGCAGTCAGAACCTGCACAAGAATGGAGACACTCGCAAAAAACAGCAATTTTGGCAATTGACACAAATAAGTGGTTGTTCGAGTGTTTAATACTGATGACTTCTCCTCAGAATAGGTCAACACTATCTAAATCGGTGGGGTCCAACTCCCATAATCCCCAACGATTAGCTGCTTGAAGAAACCGCCACGACCAGGGTGTCTCACCTAGGCCACTGACATCACATTCACCGATCACATAGCCTAGGCGCAGCTCAGTCCCATTCAAGTGATTGAGGCAATACCAAGCCCAGCCACTATACAATGGACAGTGCTGGGCTTGGTAAGCTGTGATGGACCCCTACCAAATCACATACTGAGGATAGTTGAATCAGTTAACCCCTTAAGGACCCATGACGTAGCTTGCGCGTGCAGCAGGCGCCTTAGCCGCGGGGTCTCTGCTATTTTAAATAGCAGAGACCCGCGGCACATGTATGCGATCAGCCATAAGGCTGATCGCATACATCTTACCTTTCAGATGCCGTGGCCAATTGTGACAACGGCATCTGCGCTGACCGGAACCAGAAGTCGCACGCTTTCGGTCCGGTAACAGCGTTCTCCGGCTGAGATGGGGGGGGACGGGACGGACCTGTTACTACGATCTAATTGACCGAAGCCCCAAGCCGGCTTCCGAGTCAATTAGATGTATATATCAATACAGGCCACTAGGTGGCAGCCTTGTATTGATATAGTGCAATTGAAGTCTTCAATGATGGCTATTTAGCAATCACTGAATACTAATGGGCAATCGAATGAATGCTTAACCAATAAAAAAAATTAACATCAAGGGCATCGCCGCGTGTGGAAATGCCCATACTATTAAAATATAACAATATTAATGATATACCGCAAATGACGTAGCAGGGAAAAAAAATAAAAACAGCCAATTTGCCACTTTAACTACCCAATAATTTTTTAATAAAAAGTGATCAAAAAGTCGCACACACTTAAACACTGAAAAGAACAGATCGTCCCTCAAAAAATGAGCCCTCACACAGTCCCGTACACATAGCTACAAAAAAGTTATAGGGGTTAGAATATGGTTATGAAAAAAAATATATAATCATTTCCTCAAAGGTTTTATTTTTTATTTTGTATTAAAACGCAAGAATAATTATTCAAGTGTGGTATCGTTGGAACCGCACTGACCTGGAGAATGAAGATTACAGGTCAATTTTACTGCATAGTGTACAGTGTAAAAAAAAAAACTTTATCCGAATTGCGTTTTTTCCGGCTCCCTACTACATGGTATGCAACCATAATTGGTGCCATTAGAAAGTACAACCTGTCCCGCAAAAAATAAGCCCTCATAAGGCTATGTGAATGGAAAAATAAAAAAAAGTTAGGACTATGGGAAGGCGGGGAGTGAACCCCTTTACTAGTTTATATTTTTACAGAGGATGAAGCAGGAAAGGATTTTTGAGATTTGTACACATTTTATATTTAATGTTTTAGCTCATCTGATTGGCAACAACTGCATACGTATGTGTTTTATTTAGTATACTTTGTGTTTTTATTTTACTTCTGCTGTATTCCTCTGAAAACTGCTTTCAATAAAAACATTGAACCTAAAAAATGTAAGCTCACAGACCATTGTCTACAAATGTAAGCTGAAAGCAGGACTAGTTATGGGGAGGTTGGCAGACTGTGAACGTAAACATAAGAGTTCTCATTCACTGACAGCAAACCAATATCTTACTAATGGAAAAAGAATTGATCTTGCTACAAGCAGGGTGCATTTACTTACAGAAATGCTTATCTAGGCGGGAGCTTCTCTGTATGGACGTGATACGTATATGGACTTCAATGTACAGGTCTAGTTTATTGAGTATAGAGAAGGTAACTAGGAAAGATGGCGATTATGAAAACCAGTAAAGACAAATTACGCAAGGTCAGAGCATAGTGGCACAGCAGTATGGAGGATATTTATAAAAGGAAAAACCAAATGCACAAGTACAAGATACAGCCTTCCAAACAAAAAAGCTGGGACCTCACACCCCTGACAAGTTTCGCCATGGATTCTAACTCCTTGGAGGACACATGTGAGGTCCCATCTTTTCGGTCTGGAAGGCTGTATCTTGTACTTGGGTCACTTGTGCATTTGGCTTTTCCTTTTACAAATATCCTCCATACTTTGCTGCTGTGCCACTATGCTCTGACCTTGAGCAATGTGTCTTTACTAGTTTACATAATCGGCATCTTTCCTAGTTACCTTCGCTATCTGATTTTTGAGGTCAATATCATTGTAGGTTTAATATATTTATATGGGAGCCGCCTTTTAATATGTTCTTTGATGTATTTTTCTGTCTTATATAAAACTTTCACGGTTTTAATTGCTATTGGATATATTGTGTGGTCATATTTATAGCTGTTTACTGTTGAGTTTTCTATGTCCACTTTACTTTGGGTCCATTTTGCTTCTAGGCGTTTTTGAGTTTTAACACAGAATAATTCCTCATTCACACGTCAGTGTTTGGTCAGTGACTGAGCCAAAACCAGGTGCGGCTCTAAACACAGAACAGGTGCAGATCTTTCCCTTATACCTTATGTCTGTGGAGGCTCCAATCCTGGTTTCGGCTCATAATCACTGATGGAAATTACTGACCAAAACACTGACGTGTGAATGAGGCTTTACAGCGATGGGCTTACTCTAAGGCCCCTTTCTCACGGGCGAGTTTTCCGCACTGAATCCGGACCCATTCATTTCTATGGGGCTGTGCACATGAGCAGTGATTTTCACACATCACTTGTGCGTCGCGTGAAAATCACAGCAAGCTCTATTTTATGTGTGTTTTTCACGCAACACAGGCCCCATAGAAGTGAATGGGGCTGCGTGAAAATCGCAAGCATCCGCTAGCAAGTGCGGATGCGTGCGATTTTCACGCACGGTTGCTAGGTGACGATCGGGATGGGGACCCGATCATTATTATTTTCCCTTATAACATGGTTATAAGGGAAAATAATAGCATTCTGAATACAGAATGCATAGTAAAATAGGGTTGGAGGGGTTAAAAAAAAAAAAAAAAATTAACTCACCTTAATCCATTTGTTCGCACAGCCGGCATCTCTTCTGTCTTCATCTGTGAGGAATAGGACCTTTGATGAAGTCACTACGCTCATCACATGGTCCATCACCATGGTGGATTAAGGTGAGTAAAATTTTTTTTTTTTTTAACCCCTCCAGCCCTATTGTACTATGCATTCTGTATTCAGAATGCTATTATTTTCCCTTATAACCATGTTAGGCCTCATGCACACGGCCATGTTCCGCGGCCGAGAGCGGTCCGTGGTAACCCGGCCGGAATTCCTGCTGACAGCAGGACCGCACTGCGTCATTGGTTGCTATGACGCCGTGCGCTTCATGCCGCCGCTGCTGTACAGTAATACACTCGTATGATCTATACGAGTGTATTACCGTCAGCAGGAATACCGGCCGGGTTACCACGGACCGCTCCCGGGTTTGCCGCAACGCATCCGGACACGCTCGTGTGAAAGAGGCCTAAAACCAACTAATCCACATAAACATATGGAAAAGGACATCCATAGCTTACCAGGTGTGTAGCCCCAAGGCTCATAGTAAGAAGGGAAGACTCCCAAGTGACATCCCCGTACAAACTCCTCATAATCCACTGGTAAGAGCGGGCTTGTAGAGGAAAGAAACTCTGGATGGAAAATGATCTGCGAGAGAGAAGGGAATGGAAAGAAACAGGAGAACAGACAAACCAGAATCAGTAGGAAATGGGTTAATAATCAGTCAGAATAAAGCAGAATATAGAGCGAGGCATGGTCATACTGGTGCAAGACGTTTAATGCCGCTTCTCCTAAAGCAGTACAGTTACAGCACTCCGCGGCATAAAGTCTGCTGCAGCAGCGCCATCTCCCTGTAGAACCAGGAACTACACAAGCAGATGGATTGTCCACCAGACAAAGAATAGTTAGTTTCCAGTGGGATTCAGTACTTCTCTCCAAAATTTGATGGATGAAGATGTAATGTTTTAAAGTGCGGGGTACCCCGTTGAAGACTTTGCACCAGTATACACAAAAGATAAGAAAGCACAACAACTTAAGGGTTAATGTGTTAGTGATAGGTCACAGACTTGTTTTCTAAGGGCAAGCAGGAGCATCTTTAAAATCTGATGGGACCCCCAAATTCATATCTTTTTCCTCCCTTGGAGCAGGGCAGATGAAGGGAGGAAGGAGCAGGATATTTTCTGCACATTTTCTGTGTTTAGTGTCCCTTTAAGATGGCCACATTAGTCAATATTTCGGCTCAATTTCATAATTAATTCATAATATTTGATAATCCAAAGGCTAACATGCGCTTGTAACTATGTAAAGCAAGGGTCAGCAAGCTCCGGCACTCCAACTATGGTGAAACTACAACTCCCATCATGCTCTATTCACTTCTATGAGTTCTAACAGCCAAGCAAGGGTTCATGCTAGGAGTGGTAGTTTCACCACAGCTGGAGTGCCGGAGGTTGCTGATCCCTGATGTAAAGTGTTTGATCTGCAAGCAACATGTTTTAGAGCCAGAGGAGCGGAGAGGATTGAGATTTTGTTTTGCAGCTAAGAATTCTGTATAATATGCAAGTTATTGATCTAAATCCCTGCCCGTTCTGGGTCTAAAAGTCCAGACTTCCCTGTATAAGCGCATATCACTGAGTAGAACTGAGTAGGACTGTCCACTTGATCCCTCATCCCAAAGTGAGCAAAGATTTCAAACCAAAAATTAAGAGTCAAGACAGAATAATTTCCTACAAAACTGTATATGTCAATACGTGCTGCTCCTCCTGCTCTAAAACTCAGACTGCATGTTCAAAGTGGTAAGATCCCTTTAAGAGGTCAGACTGATGTAAGATGCCCTTTAAGTGACCAGCACAAATATGTGCTGGTATAATCATCTATGGCTAGATTGATCCCTCAGTCCCACCACCCGGCACAGTGACGCCCATACGAAGGTGGCTGGTACTGCAACGGGCTGCACTGCAATCCCAGATGTCTGGTAAGTCATCAGCTGAAAATGCAGTACATTAAATGTTAATTAATCTGGTAAAATTATACGACCATTAACATTTGTGCATGAATGTGATTAGCAAAATGATGTAAGTAGTGTCGCAACAGGAAATAATAGAGCCTAGCAAGTAACAGAAAAAGGAAAGAAGTGCACAGTTCTTAAAGAGAACCTGTCACCGGGATTTTGTGTATAGAGCTGAGGACATGGGCTGCTAGATGGCCGCTAGCACATCCTCAATACCCAGTCCCCATAGCTCTGTGTGCTTTTATTGTGTAAAAAACACGATTTGATACATATGTAAATTAACCTGAGATGAGTCCTGTCCCTGACTCGTCTCACATACAGGACTCATCTCAGGTTAATTTGCATATCTATCAAATCAGGTTTTTTACAAAATAAAAGCACACAGAGCTTTGGGGACTGGGTATTGAGGATGTGCTAGCGGCCATCTAGCAACCCATGTCCTCAGCTCTATACACAAAATCCAGGTGACAGGTTCTCTTTAACGCTTTGCACAGACAAAGAATGTAGTATGCGAGACACCAGGTGTTCCTCACCTTCACACGGTCAGCACTACTGTTGAAGAGTCCGATCTTTCGGATAGTATTTAAGATGGCGTCTGTGGAGTCATCAAGCATGTTGTGGGTGCAGACGGGAGGGAATGACTGTCTCTGTAGGGAAAGCGCATTCACTGTATTACATGGTTAAGTCAGTCAATGCAAAATGCAGTTTTACATCAAGTGCACTTTATGGCATAGAAATTTATGGAAGGATCATGAAAACGAAGAGGGAAAGCGTACTACACATCAGTAAATTTGTGAAAAGACTCGGTGTCTTCTTACCATTTTAGGGGGTAGTCTTTTAAAGACAGCCTCTTTTTAAACCGATCAAATGATTTCTGACCAATTTCTAATTTCAGAAACCCAGTGAGAAAAAAAAAAGAAGCAGGCCAGCCATACATTTTCCCTGCAGTAATAACTAGAATTACATGTCGGCCATTCAAACCAATGGCTGCTCATATAATACATGGATGCACTGGGTCTACTAATATAAATGCTTTTTGTTATTGTCTCTGGGTAATAAAGGGGGTCCCAAGTAGGGTTGACACGATACCAAAATTTTGATTCGATTTCGATACCATAAAAAAAGTATTGTGATACTTCATACCACTCGAGACCACGCGGGAAAAAAAAAAAAAAAAAAAAAAAACACCAAAAAAGCCACGTGCATTCCGCAATTTAGGGAACGTCCGGCCCACAATAGAACAGTCCGCTCCTATTTTTTGGGAGGGACTAGGTGACTAAAAAAAAAAGACGAATCACGAGGTTTTTATTTTTATTTTTTGCCGTTACGGCGTTCACCGCATAGGAGATATTTTTTAAATATTTTAATAGTTTGGACTTTTTCGGACGTGACGATACCCAATATGTTTCTATTTTTTGTATATATTTTATATGTAAAATTGGGAAAGGGTGTGATTTAAACTTAATATTTTGGTGGGGTTTTTTATACTTTATTATTTTAAATGTTAATAACTATTAGCCCCCTTAGGGTCTAGAACCCTTGTCCTATTCAGCCCAATAACAATCAATTAGGGTGAATAGGAATTTCCACTGTCCCTGCTGCCCTGTGCACACAGCATCAGGGAGCTTACCATGGCAGCCATGGATGGCTTCAGCAGCGTCCTGGCTGCCATGGTAACTGATGGGGGGGGGGGGGGGGGAGGGGGATGAGGCCGCTGCACCACCAATGATTATAATACTGAGGTGGGGGGGCGCACTACCGCACCCGAGGGGTTAATTGCTGCGGTTGGGTATCGATAGTTCGTTACCTAGTGCAATCCTAGTCCCAAGCAACCCTCCAGCACTCCCAACTTTTGTGCTCCATTCACATCTATGGGAGTTCTGATGACAGCTGAGCAAGTAAGCATGCTGGGAGTGGTAGTTTGATAGCAGCTGGAGTGCCAAAGACTGCCAAACCCTGCTCTACGATGTCAATATTAGATGGGGTTATCAAGATACTTGTAGTGAGTCTTTCTACCAATGACTCCCATCCACAGTATTTTCATCTGGTTAAGCAGTCCTACCTGGGTAGCAAAAATAGCTCTCTTCATCATAGTAAAGTCTTCTTTATCAAGCATCTTATTCATGTCTGGTAGATTCCCTCTGTAAAAGAAATGCCAAATGATATTTACTGACCACTTCCTTCACCTGTCACTTTTATACTAGTTTTCTGCTGACAATGATCTGACATTACAGCACAATCTGTATCCAGTAGGATTGTCACTCACACTAGTAAGGACTCGTATAATTTCTTCCCAAACTTCTCTTTCACAGCATTAGCAGTATCCCTGTGGAGAGACAATATAGAGAAGGCAACGTGACGACCATTTCCATTCATAACTCCAGATCAGATGAGTTTCCGCTGCAGGCCTCTCCTTCACTAACAGTTGGTATCAATGTTTTACAGACACAGTACAGCGGCAGTCCGGTCACCATGTCTACAACCTGCTAACTCCTGCACATCCCTCACCTACTACACAGAAACAGGCAGAACACTGATACCAATACAAGAACTGTATTAGATCGTGCGCTCTACAGACACAGTACAGCTGCAGTCCGGTCACCATGTCTACAACCTGCTAACTCCTGCACATCCCTCACCTACTACACAGAAACAGGCAGAACACTGATACTAATACAAGAACTGTATTAGATCGTGCGCTCTACAGACACAGTACAGCTGCAGTCCGGTCACCATGTCTACAACCTGCTAACTCCTGCACATCCCTCACCTACTACACAGAAACAGGCAGAACACTGATACCAATACAAGAACTGTATTAGATCGTGCGCTCTACAGACACAGTACAGCTGCAGTCCGGTCACCATGTCTACAACCTGCTAACTCCTGCACATCCCTCACCTACTACACAGAAACAGGCAGAACACTGATACCAATACAAGAACTGTATTAGATCGTGCGCTCTACAGACACAGTACAGCTGCAGTCCGGTCACCATGTCTACAACCTGCTAACTCCTGCACATCCCTCACCTACTACACAGAAACAGGCAGAACACTGATACCAATACAAGAACTGTATTAGATCGTGCGCTCTACAGACACAGTACAGCTGCAGTCCGGTCACCATGTCTACAACCTGCTAACTCCTGCACATCCCTCACCTAATACACAGAAACAGGCAGAACACTGATACCAATACAAGAACTGTATTCGATTGTGCGCTCTACAGACACAGCTTGTAATGGTCAGTGGTGCATATTCTAACTGAGGTGCTAATTAGGAGGGCTCTCCCCCTCCATAACATCCTCAAGTGCGTCTTCTATGCCAACATGTAGTGCACACAGTCACAAGGCCAAACAATATGTTCAATCAGCACAGAGGGTGTTTCTTGTTGAACCACAAACGCTCAGCTTGCAGCAAAAGCGTGTCAAGCATGGGATAAAGGGATTATCTGATTTTTTTATTTTATTTATGTGGGCATTTGTTGGGAACAGAGAAACATCGAGGAGTGGTGGCAGAAAAAGGCCACATGGTGCACCTAGTCTTGGCCGATAATTTCTTCACTTACATATAGGTTTATCCCAGGTGTACCCTATAATAAATCTATCATGACCTACACAAAATATAATATTATTTTATGGCAATTGCAGCTTAAATAGTAACTAAACTTTTGATTACATTTTTGTTAAAATGTCCCTAATGCCATCGTAACACTTTTCGTAATATTGCCTATAATAATGCTTTTTGTATTTGTAATAGACTTTCCCCTCCCCTAAAGCACACCTTTCCCTGTGCGCTTAAAATTGACTTTTCTGTACATCGCTGAGAAGTACGGCGTTTACAGTTTCTCAACGGGGCCGCAGCGAAGGCAGTACGGGCAGGAGGGCACATTGCTGCTCCTTCCTGTGCCCCCCCCCCCCAGAGGTTTACTAAATACTGGCATAGCACATGGGTACCCTGTACCCATGTACTATGCCAGTATTAGCTGAGTGGAGCGGGCTCCTGACGATGCCTGCTTCGCTAAGCTAAAAGCTGACGTGCAGGACTGTTAGCTTAGCGAAGCAGGAAGAAGCAGGGGCCCGCTCCGCTCAGCTAATCCTGGCATAGTACATGGGTACAGGGTACCACTGTGCTATGCCAGCATTTCGTAAACCTTGGGGGGTATGGGCAGGAGCAGCAATGTGCGCTCCTGCCCATACGCCCTGCGCTGCAGCCCCATTGAGAAACTGTAAACTCCGTACTCTGTACACCGCTGAGAAGTCCGCAATCTACAGAAAAATCATACTGAGCGGTAAAACTGCAGGGGGGCACAGCGGGGCAAGCGAGTGGTATTAAAAAACAACCAGGGTGTCAGCATCAGCAGGGGGGGGGGGGGGGGGGGGGGGGGATTAAACTAAACTAGAAAATTGCCATGAAAGGCCCTGAAAGGGGCGTGTCAGTTGTGCTGCAGCTGTCTCCCTATCACAGCTCAGGACGCAGTTGAAGGATGGAACTGAGCATGTGCGGCCTTCTCAGTGAGCAGGTCAAAGAAATAAGAAAAAGAACAAAAAGCAGGTGGCTCTATACAGATATATTATTATTGGATAACTCAGTGGCTATGCTAAATTTTAAATTACATGCAATTACGAAAGTATTCAGATTCAGGTGCAGTTTGTAAACTGCAGAATATTTTCCGTGAAACAACCCCTTTAACCCTTTGGCTACTGGAGTTTTTTTTTCGTTTTTGCATTTTTATTTTTCTTCCCAATTTTCCGTGAGCCATAACTTTTTTATATTTCCAGTCACATAGCTGTATGAGGGCTTATTTTTTGCGGGACAAGTTGTACTTTCTAATGACACCATTAATTATGGCATAAAATGTAGTGGGAATGTAAGCAGGAATGTAAGCAGGAAAAATCTTTTTCGTTTTACGGGTTTTGTTCCCACTGCGTTTTGTTTATGGCAAAACTGACCCATTCCCTTCATTCTCTGGGTCAGTACGATTACAACGATACCCCATATGTATAGGTTTTTTATGTCTAAATAGTGTAAAAATTAATTTAAACTTAGCGAAAAAAAATATTTTTTTACTTTTTACATCACCATATTCTGACCCCCATAACTTTTTTATACTTATGTATACTGAGCTGTTTAGGGGCTCATTTTTTGGGTAAGAGAAGCAATGAAAAAATGGCAAATTGGCCATTTTTTTTACCCTTTTTTCCATTACGCCATTCACTGTATTGGATTTTTTTTTTTTTTAGATTTTAAAAAGTATGGGCGTTCACGGTCGCGGTGATACCCAGGATGTTTTTATTTATTGTTATTTAGTTTTTTTTATTATTATTATACGGAAAGGGGGGAGATTTAAACTTTTATATTTTTTATATATTTTTTAACTTTAAAAATCATTTTTTTTATCATAATTGAAAGTCTCATAAATGACCTTATAATGTTTTTTAATTTTTCATTTTGACCCATCAGGGATTTGAAAATTGACAATTTCTTTGTATTTTGCTGATTTCTTATGTTAGCCTGCCATCTGGTGGCCAAAATAAGAATTGCAGAATTAATGCTGAGATTCAGCGCATGTACTGAAGTCCCGATTGGCCACACATGGCTTCAGTACTAAGCTTTTTGCGAATTTAGGTGCCGTGATCTCACTTGACCACGGCATCTAAAAGCATTTAATTACTGCGACCAGCATTATTGCCAGTTGCGGTAATTAGCCGCAGACTTGCCGGCCATGACGCCCGCTGCACAAGCGAGCGGGCATCATGCTGGTACGGCGCTGGTAGCGAAAGGGTTAAAATATCCTTCTCCGTTGGTCTTAACCTGTCTTCTACTGCCATAAAAACTGTGAGAAGTGTATAAATAATTCTTGTACAGGGGTCCCAGAAAATCAGCCATTTTCTCTGTCCTCACAAGCCTCATATCAGACCTATTACTGACTGGAAGCATTCACCCTTGCTTCTGAGCCCGTGCGGCCATGTTCTATCTTTGCCCGCAACATGCGGATCTCGGACCCATTGAAGACATCTTTGTCTGGAATAGCAGATCGGTATAAAAAGATCCACCAATTTAACAAAGCCACATCTCTTTAGTCATCTGCCAGCTGAAAAATCTAAGAGATTAGAAGGAAAATGTACACCTCCGTTCTGCATTTTTCATGTATTCATGTGATCCTTAATTCCCAGAGTTATGGTGCATTAAGCACTTACCACAGTTGCTTCCGAACTGCTTGACCTTTTAGTGTTTCCACATTAAAATTATTGGTCCGTGCAGGCATAATGAAGAAGGCTACAATTGTGAGGTCACTTTGATTCACCTGATGGAAGAAAAACCTCTGTAATGGATGTCCAGTGATAAATATAACACATGCATATACAGCCCTTCTATAGTCTCACCCTAAGAAGATAATTGAGTCTGGATAAGGCCTCCAGAAAAACGTCAGCACCTTTGTTAGAGAACTCATAGCGACCAGCAATGAAGAAAAACAGGGTCTTGTCTAAGTTGAAGTCTAGATGTCTGAAAGGCAAAAAAAAAAAGAAAAAAAAAAAAGTGTATTAGGGTTAATATAATAAAGCAAATCAGTGATGTTTCACAAATGGGGCATGACCTATCAAGGAGCCATATTAGCTGGATAGAAGACAAAAGAGATCCTAAAATGAGCTTATATCAGTATTTTAGACTCCATCACCTTCTAAGTCACTCATTTTAAAAACGAGCTTGAGGCAAATTTTCACTGATTTTTTTTAGATCTAGCCTTAGAACCAAATATGTAATCTACACCAACCCTCATTTCTTATTGTGCTGCAATAGAAGGTGCTGCAAAGTGGAAGGGAATAGTCCAGAATGAAGCTAGCACTGGGAAAGATGACCTGGTACAGCTGAACCAGGGGCCACATGGCCCTAATGACGACAACATGCTCCTTAGCACTTTGCAGTGCTAAGGAGTCCTGGACCACAACATTACAGCTTAAGGCTACATTCACACGTCCATGGTGTGTTGCGGACCCGCAAATTGCGGGTCCGCAACACACCAGCCCGTCACCCCCATAGAAATGCCTATTCTTGTCCGCAAGCTGCGGACAAGAATAGGACATGCACTATCTTTTTTCGGAGCTGCGGACCCAAAATCGGGGCCGCGCTCCGCAATTGCGGCTGCAGACAGCACACTGTGTGCTTTCCGAATCCATTCCGTCCCCATAGAGAATGAATGGGTCTGCACCCGTTCCGCAAAATTGCCGAAAGGATGCGGACCCATTTTGTGGACGTGTGAATGGAGCCTAAAGGATGCTGCTGGCTGGTCATGAGTGTTCACTGGGCTGAGGGAAGGTGCCATATATCCTTATTTTCATATACACTGCACTTCAAGGTTCGCTTTACTGACTGCACTCATTAAATTACTAGTAATAAGGAATCTTCTGGTCTATAAGGTTATGTAAGTAAAGTTTAATCATTGTATAAAGAAAAAGTTCTGCAACTTTCTAAGAGGCTTTGGAGGGAATTTATGAAGTCGCGTACATGGGTTTTCTGGCGTAACTAAGGTCCAAAATTTTGGCACATGCCATTTTTCTGCAATAAAAGGTGCAAATTTTTGTGATTCTACACAGCTCTTGCCACTTTAAAAAGTGGGTGTGATTTGGTAGTCAATGAAGGTGGTGTAAATGAATATAATTTGTCTCGGCTGTGGGCCACGGCCCTTTTCTGCCCCCTTTTGGAAAAGTGTCGAAGCCGGCGTAATAAGAAGCACTTTTTCAAAAAGTCACCGTATGTCTCTCTGAATGTGGTTACATGAAAGCACCAATATAGGCCTATGGTAGTGAAGTGGTTAAATGGGTTGTCCAAGTTATTTTTATTGATGACCTATCCTCACGATAAATCATCAATATCTATCGACGGGGGTTCAACACCCGCCACACCGCAGATCAGCTGTTAGAAGAGGAGGCCACTCTCCGTGCCAGCGCAACAGCAGCAGTGAGCAGGTGTAATTAGAAGTTGTTCCATAGATAACATGGGACGACTTGTAATTACGAACATCCGCTCACTGCTGCCGTTGCGAGCGACGGTGAGCAGGTAAACAATGAAGAGGCCTCCTCATCAAACAGCTGACCGGCGGGGGTGCCAGATGTCAGACCCCACAGATCTGATATGGATTACTTATCCTGAGGATAGGTCATCAATAAAAAGAACTTGGACAACCCCATTAACTAGATTAGATCGCATTGCAGAGCAAATGTCTTACCCGTAAAAATGCCCCCGGATAAACTCCTGGATGCGGTTCTTACTCTGAGCGTGGAGGTTCTGAAACTCATGCATGGCAGAAAATTTCTTTACGTTTAAACCGTTTGGGGTCACAACATCTGAAAACAGCAGAACAGGAACTGGTTACAATTTCCAGAACACACAAATACAAGTTCAGCCAAAATGTGCCTGGATGCTAACTTTAGGGCTACATTTACATGAACGTATTTTGTTTCCGCGTCCGTTCCGTTTTTTTTTTGCGGACTGGATGAGGACCCATTCATTTCAATGGGTCCGCAAAATATGCAGACAGCAGACCGTGTTCAATCCGTATCCGTATGTCCGTTCCATAGCCCCGCAAAAAATATAGAGCATGTCCTATTCTTGTCCGTTTAGCGGACAAGGATAGGCATTGTTACAATGGATCCGCAAAAAAACATGCAACATGGACGTCATCCGTATATTTTGCAGATCTGCATTTTGCGGACCGCAAAATACATACGGTCGTGAATGTAGCCTAAAGGGAACCTGTCAGCTCAGTATGCTCTCCTCACAGAGGGCAGCTCACGCTGATTTCAGTGGTCTGTCAATCCTGTCGTGGCATTCACTACTCTTATAGCACTGAATACTACAGACATGCCAAAGTCCGTGCCAGCGCTGCGAAAGATGAATCCGATGCTGCTCGCAGACCCCACCCTCCTCCTGACGATGACTGACAGTTTTTTTTTTCTGCATAACATGAAAGAGAAACCTGTCAATGATCACTAGGGGGCAGCATCAGACTCGTATCTCCCGCTCGGGGCTTCGGAAGGTCAGTACTATAAAAGTACTGAATGCCATGGCAGCTGTGATAAGTTGCTGAAATCCGTTTAAAAGGTATTGGTATTGGGTCCTTAAACTTGCCGATACTGCAACTACCATAGTTCTCCTGGGTCCTATAACCATCGGACACCTGGAGACACTGCGCTCCCCGCTAGAACAGTTCTGTTAACTGATATTTTCCAAATAAAGAGGCTGATGAACAGTTTACTACCCAGCCCTGTGGTGGCACTGTAGGGTTATTACACGTACTGCCAGGTTTTCCCTCAGATTACAAGGGATTGCTTTGTGATTGTCAAGGGAACCTTCGAACAAGAAGGATTTGTGCAAAGCACAGAACCACTTTGAGAGGCAGCGGCTCTAGAAAAATCTAGGGGTGGCTACCATTCTGCTCAAGCCATCCAGCAGAGTCAGCGCTACAGCTTAACAAAGCATCGTTCCTGTACAATAAAATACCCTTTAAAGTGGCGTTACCATTTAGAGATTTCCCAGTTCAAGCACCTAAGGCTGGGTTTACACATAGCAGTTATGTCTGGCAATTTGTCTTAGCCTAAGGCTACTTTCACACCTGCGTTTAGGTGCGGATCCGTCTGGTATCTGCACAGACGGATCCGCACCTATATGCAAACGCTTAGATACGTTCAGAACGTATCTAATATGTTCATGATAATGCAAACGGATCCGTTTTGACTTTACATTGAAAGTCAATGGGGGATGGATCCGTTTGAAAATTGAGCCATATTGTGTCCACTTCAAACGGATCCGTCCCCATTGACTTACATTGTAAGTCTGGACGGATCCGTTTGCCTCCGCATGGCCAGGCGGACACCCGAACGCTGCAAGCTGCGTTCAGGTGTCCGCCTGCTGAGCGGAGCGGAGGACAAACGGAGCCAGACTGATGCATTCTGAGCGGATCCGCATCCACTCAGAATGCATTAGGGCTGGACGGATCCGTTTGGGGCCGCTTGTGAGAGCCTTCAAACGGAACTCACAAGCGGAGCCCCGAACGCTAGTGTGAAAGTAGCCTAAGCCGAACTGATGACCGTTTGGCTATCAGGTGCACTATAGCCTCAGGTGAGGTGGACATGGCGGGACCTTCTAACATGCCGATAATGCAATTTCAATGTTTCTGATCCAGCGCCACTACACAGGAGGGAAACGACATCAGACTGACACGTGAACACACCCTAATCTGTTACAACTGCAGGTTCGCCCCTGAAGATGCTAGGGTAATCAAACTCTCAGTCGGAGGCTACTGAAAGGCCTAGTTGAGCTTCCTATCCATTTCTGTACAATAGGAATCTGATTATCTTAGAAGCCCCGTCAGGGACATCTAGTCACTCTATAGAGACTATTCTTTAACCAGTGACAGACCACCCATAGACTTTACATGTCTGGCTGTTCCACATTTAACGTTTCAGGAGACTGTATAGCTGTGGGAGCGGGACGCCTGTTGTCACTGATGGCCGGGCCTCCTCACAATTAAGGCAATTTTTTGTACTGCCCGTCTTCTCCATCACTGTATACCCAGCACTCAATGAGCACCGTGTATACAGCTCAGGAACTGCCATGCCACTTGCTACTCAGATCCTAGGGATCAGCTGCGGGCTGGGTACCTGCATGAGCTGCTGGTTCTTAGCAAACCCAGATCCACTCTGCAGTGATGCTCGCACTATTAATTATTATTCCGTTAGTGATAATACAGCCATCTGAACGGATCCGTTTGTATTATCTGTAACACAGCCAAGACTGATCCGTCAGGAACTCCATTTAAAGTCAATGGGGGACGGATCAGTTTTCTATTGTGTCAGAGAAAACGAGGGATCCATCCCCATTGACTTGCATTGTGGGTCATGACTGATCCGTTTTGCTCCGCATCCCATGACGAAAAGCGAACCGCAGCATGCTGGGGTTTGCTCTCCGGTATGAGAACGCAACCAAACGGTACGGAATGCATTTTGGAGCACTCCGTTCTGTTGTTACGTTTTGTCCCCATTGACAATGAATGGGGACAAAACTGAAGCGTTTTTTTCCGTTATTGAGACCCTATGACGGATCTCAATACCGGAAAATATTAACACTAGCATTAAAGTAGCCTAAGCCTCTGTATTCTCCCTGTAACTGGTGCTAATATGTCAGACTCAGTTACAGAAGAAATTGGCAATAAAAAAAAATGATGTAATGTTATAGTGTCCCTCAAAGGTCTTGTATGACCTTATGGGGGTTACAAAGTGCGGAAAAAAAATAAAGTCAAAACAAAAATTAAAAAATAAACCAAACACGTCACCACTAGCCCACATTGCAGCTTTTAGCCCCATCCTTGGCATCCATAAGCTATGTATTCTCTACAACAAAATTGCATTAACAGAAAGGGGACATAAAAAAATAAAATAAAATAAAAAACTAACAAAAATAAAGCCTCTTATAAAAAAAAATCATAAATTATTTAAAGGGAGTCTGTCTCTTTGGTTTCAAATTAAAGGGGTTGTCTCATCCAAGACATTAGTGGCATATTACTAGAAAATGCCATCAATGTTGGGTGAGTGTCCCACCTCTGGGACCAGCACAAAAACAGGCGTCAAAAGTGATCGAGGAAGCACCATGTAAGCGCGGCCACCTTCCAGATCATGGCTATGGTAGTTCCGAAAATTGCCGAGGTGAGTGGAAAAGTGGCTGTGGATGCGCTGTGTGCTCTCTTTTCACTTCTACGTAAGTTCCCAAAAAAAAAAAAAAAAAACTAGCACTGGCTCAGCTATTTTCAGAAGTCCCATAGAAGTGAATGAAGAGCATGCCGCACAAGTGCGGGGCACTCTCCTCCACTTTTGGGGACCCTGTTCTAGAGATACAGAGGTGAGACCCTCATTTATCTGACATTGATTACATATCCTAGAGATATGCCACCAATGTCTGAGATGACACAACCCCTTTACGCATACTGCTATGTAGGGTTGGTGTCCTGAAACATAACCATAGTCATATTTGGGTCCCCTAATCCAGTGAAGTGCTTCCTTTTATTTACATGCAAACAATGTTTTCAGGCCGCTCCATTTGGTGCATCATCATTTCATTGGTAACGCCGTCCAGGCCTCCATCTCTTGTTCGTAGCACCAATAACTTTATTTGCTTGAACATAGAGAAGCCATGGTTTTGTTTCTGGGCCTATACCTACACGGCGGTTTCCGTACGTCGAAAATTATTTTGTTGGTGACAACTCCCTTTAAATACCCAAACTGAAAAAAAATTTTTTGCTTTTCAAAATGTGCCTGGTCAGGTAAATACCCCAGTCTTGAACTGGTTAAGATGTCGTCTTGTATGAAAGAAACCTGGTTTATGTCCCTTTAAGGCGGCTCTGGCAGATCAGACACTTATGATGTTGCATGATCTTCGTCCTTACCGGGTTTACGTTTCAGCAGATGTTCAGCTTCTATTGCAGTGATCTGTGAGACCGTGGTGAAGACATGGGCGCACTGAACCGCAGCACGTTCCATACAGTATCTGTGATAGATCTGCCGATCACCAGCTTCCTTATCTACATTAAACTGTCAACAGATGGGTTAATGTCATGAATATTCAGCAGGCATCGTACACTCTGGTAGGTACAAAATAAAACTGCATTCTTTAATATGGCTCTTCATACTTCTAGCGGTTGTCCACCTTTTTTAAATTTAAACTGCCTGATAAATTAATAGAAGTCAGATAGTCTGGCTCCTCTTCTGCGCATGCGCTGAACATGCCCAGTGCAACCACAGGATCCATCCAGGGGCAGCACAGAAAGAGTTGACTTGGGTGAATCACATCAACATTACCATCTTGCGCTCGATGGACAAGTGCTTATGTTTGTACAACCTACAGACAGGGGCATCTTCCTGCGCACTACGGGTACGTTATTATGTGATTCACATATTTTTACAAGTTGGCAAAACCCTTGAATTTCTTCAAGTCTACAGGTCCAAAATTCTGGGCCGATTCATTTCATATTATAGTTTTAGCACATTTTTGGGGTCATTTATCAAACTGGTGTAAAGTAGAATTGGCTTAGTAGCCCAAAGGAGCTGTCTAAAATGAAAGGCGAAATCTGACTGGTTGCTATGGGCGACTAAGCCAGTTCTATTTTACACCAGTTTGAAATAGGACCCTATTTGTGCTCAGTTTTACCATTATAGAGCTACAAATGCCCTGCACTGGGAGCTTATTGTGCAGCCATTCTAAATCTTGCACCTGCTTCATGGTCTTCGTAGTCAATACATATGCGTAGAGAAGCATTGCATCAATGAAGAGGCAAATAAACCCAGGTTCGTTGAGCACGTGCCAAAACTGGAAGTCAACGACTTGAGATGACACATTCCTGTGCCAGGGATGTCAAACAAGCCAGTATGGGCGTTAATGGGGGGAGATCCAGGATGACTGTTCATCTGAGCAGCTCCACCACCATGACTCCCAAAAACAAATTTGCATACAGGGCATGCAGCCCATTCACTTTAAAGGTTATGAACACCTTCAGGGATATTTTTTTTCTCTGCACTTTACTCAAAAATTTTCCTCTACAGTCTTCATTTTCATTGTATCTGCAGACTATTGCCTTCTGCTTCACACTGAGTCAGCCAGGAAGCTGTTCTGATGGCTTGATGTGTAGTCCTCATCTCTGAACTTCAGACAGTTTCTAAACACTAATATTAGCTAAATTCTAACCAAACTGATAACGATATAGCTTAACAGGGTTTTATGAGTTCTTTTTTTCTAATGACCTAACCTCTGGATAGGTCATCATTATCTGATCGGTGGGGGTCCAACACTCGGCATGCGGCCTTCTCAATGCTTTTCCCAGCCTGAGTGACGACACGTTCATGTGTCCTAGAATGAACTCACCCCTATTCAAGTGAATGGGGCTGAGCGTGATATTAAGCACAGCCGCTAAACAATGTACAGCGCTGTGCTTGGTGAGCTGTGAGAAGGCAGCGGCGCTCACTTCTCAAACAGCTGATTGGCGGGAGTCCTGGGTGCTGGACCCCCACCAATCAGATACAGAGGATAGATCATCAGTAAAAAAAAATAAAAAATCCTGGAAAGCTCATTTATGAGCATTTGTGAGCCGCCAGGAGTTCAGACATAGATCGGACATACACGCTATCCATTGAGAAGAGTTATAAATTACGCTGAGGAGCAATAGATCAATGCATAGCATGTGGATGTGAGATCTAGGTCTTTTCCTATTTTTGGAATTATACAGTGGATCCAGGAAGAGGCTGAGTAAAGAGTCATGAAAACAGCTGACGATGTGACGTGTGTATATATATATATATATATATATATATATATATATATACACACACACACACACACACACACATACATATACACACACATACATACATATACACACACGGGTAAAACCCCTCTTAAATACCTAACACGATATAACATTAGCTGTAATGTGACATTTATGTTGTGTTGAGTTCTCACCGACTGCAGGTTGTTGTAGAAGTCCACGCTTCCGGCACACAGGTAACGGCCCAGGAGAGTGGCATGAGTAGTGAAGATGGTAGCCACTGGGAGTTTACGAACACGACACAAACATAAGCCAACGCCAGCTAGCCACTCGTGGAAATGAGCCAGGATAAAGGGCTTCTCATCGCCACATTGTGCTGCAAACTGAGAGCACAGTACGGACAGTGCATTAGTGGAGGCAATGGTAATAAACAGAGGATTTACAGGTCGGCACACGTACCTCACCCAGGAACCATGCTGTTAGGAACCCGAACAAGACAGCATCGTTGGCTTCCCTATCATACCATGGGATCCCTATGGTGCAGCTATCCCAAAGCTCAGTCTTCCAGCGGTCCAGGCTCCAGGCAGTGGCTGCTATGTCGATGAGGATTACATATGGGCTGCCTTCTATCAGCCAGCGGCCAAAGTAGATCTGTGTAAAACAAAGTCCATTCAGTTCTCATCACTGCTACTGGTGTCCAGAGGGAGATACAAGTTACCTGGTTTATCTGAAATATCTACCACTACAAACACTCAGCCTCACGGGCATCGCTACACAGCGGATCATCCAGTACGTACAGCAAAAACAGCAGCACTCTTGTCCATAGGCTGTGTCTGAAACTGCAGATCAGGGAATGAGGCGCTGTTTTTTGGAAACTAAACTCTATTCTCATATAGCCCCTCTAACAAAATGTCATTGGCAGTTTAGGGGCATCTTCCATCTATACCAGTAACTATGAGCATAACATAGTATGAGGAAATGGAAGTATAGAGATTATATATACAGAGATATCATGTGGAATTATATACATAACAAACAAGTGTGAAACAACTGAAACTATGTCATATTCTAGGTTCTTCAAAGTAGCCACCTTTTGCTTTGATTACTGCTTTGCACACTCTTGGCATTCTCTTGATGAGCTTCAAGAGGTAGTCCCCTGAAATGGTTTTCACTTCACAGGTGTGCCCTGTCAGGTTTAATAAGTGGGATTTCTTGCCTTATAAATGGGGTTGGGACCATCAGTTGCGTTGAGGAGAAGTCAGGCGGATACACAGCTGATAGTCCTACTGAATAGACTGTTAGAATTTGTATTATGGCAAGAAAATAGCAGCCAAGTAAAGAAAAACGAGTGGCCATCATTACTTTAAGAAATGAAGGTCAGTCAGTCATGAAGGAGAGTGATGGGGTGCTGCGCCAGATGACCTGGCCTCCACAGTCACCGGACCTGAACCCAATCGAGATGGTTTGGGGTGAGCTGGACCGCAGAGTGAAGGCAAAAGGGCCAACAAGTGCTGAGCATCTCTGGGAACTCCTTCAAGACTGTTGGAAGACCATTTCAGAGGACTACCTCTTGAAGCTCATCAAGAGAATGCCAAGAGTGTGCAAAGCAGTAATCAAAGCAAAAAGGTGGCTACTTTGAAGAACCTAGAATATGACATATTTTCAGTTGTTTCACACTTGTTTGTTATGTATATAATGCCACATGTGTTAATTCATAGTTTTGATGCCTTCATAGTCATGAAAATAAAGAAAACTCTTTGAATGAGAAGGTGTGTCCAAACTTTTGGTCTGTACTGTATATACACACACACACACACACTAGCAGAAGGATCCGGATTCGCACGGGTATATTTCATTTAATAATGTTTGTGTGTGTCGGTTTTAAGTCCGTCTTTTGAGGGTGGCCTGAATAGCCACCCTACCTGCCCCCCTGAACTGTGACCTCCACAGCACTCCACTCCCTTAACAGTGTCATCCATAGCGCCCTGCCCCGTTAAAGCTGACCTACAGCAGTGAAGGGCCTGCGAGCTGATATTGGCTGATAAGGGACATGTGACCGTGTGTATGGCAGTTGGGATATTAAGAGAAGACTTGCAGGCTTGTATTGGCTAATGGAGGTAATTTTTTGGGAATATCTCGGGAACGGTACGTCCTAGAGAGCTGTGACCCCCCACAAGATTTCTTTCCAGGTAGCAAGGGATGTGTATACCAAGCTGAAATCGATGGTTGCATTTTTGAGTGATTGCGGAACACACACTATTCATTCTGTCCATTTGCCCGTTTCATTGTATATGGGGTTATATAAGATGTAAGGTTAAATTCTGTATTTCAAGTATATTCCTAACTGCAGAATGACCCCCCACCTACGCCCACAGACTGCATCCAAGAGGGCATCTAAAAAAATAAAAAAAGTAAATGCTTCACCTTTTACTCCTCTGACTACTGACACTGATAAATGGGTATTCCTGGTAGAACAAGTTAAAGGGATTCTGTTATCAGAAATGAGCCCTATAAGCTAAACATATGGCGATGTCCCTTGTAAAACACAGAATCCTAAAGTGAGTTTATCAAATGCCCCTGTGGCTCTATATTCCTAAAAAAGCGGTTTATATCACCTGTCAATCACTTAAAAATGTGTCCAAGGGGACGTCTCACGGTGAAAAGTGCCCAGCTGCAGCCATGTCGTTTAGGTGCCCACCGCCGCCTTCTCAGCTGAAATCGCCGCCCTCCCTTTCATGCGATCCGCCTACCTCACGTCATCGCTGCCTCTCTAACCACCGCTCGCTTCATCCAGATCCCGCACGTGCGCACTAGGTATATCCTGATGCGCCCGTGCAGACTACTGGCAGCGGCCTCGTATAGCAAAGTGCGCATGCACCGGCTGGCGCACTTCGCTCGAACCTCCACTGACTGCCCATCCCAGCCATCCAACCTCCTACAGCCTGGTTCAAAGCTCGCGGGATCTGGATGAAGTGGTGGCCTGCATGCTCAACCAACGCTCTATTCAAATGGGTGACACGGGTCCCCTGTTCTCATGATCAATGGGGATTCTAGAGGTTAGCCCCACCAATCTTACAGTGATCCTCTACCCAGTGGATGGGGATAATCTGCTGTAACTGGAATACCCCTTCAATGGGCTTTTCCCCCATTAATATTTATCACCTATCCATGCCTGCGCTTTACCACTTCATTCACACCTGGGGCTTTAGAACCTTTGTTCCCCTGATCGGTGGGGTCCCAGTAGCATACATGTATCACCTACCCTGTGGATATTGTTCCTGAGAATACACCTTTAAAGGGGTTGCTCACCTCAGTAACCTTTTCTGCCAGCATGGCTGGACCTGTTGTGGGAATCATACTTGATTCCGCAAGGTATTCCTTGTGGACTTTTGAGTTTCCGCAACAAAATCAGCATCTGTTACTTGATTTGGATGTTCTTCAGATCTTCCACAAACAATTGACATGCTGTGGATTTCTAAATCCGCACGGCAGGTCAAGTTCCTCACAGAAAAAACAAAAGCTAAGCATACGTGAGACTTGTCTAATCTCATACACCTTCATAGTACTGTGTTACACGGAGGTTTTTCCACACAAGAATCCAAAACGCAAGTTCAGCTCTAATTCACGTTGCACATGCAGACTTCTACATTTTAGTTTCATCATCACTGACATTTTTGGGAAAGACAAGACCTCCACCACAAGGACTTCCTGACCTCCACGTGGTCACCTCCTCTCTACTATCTCAGCTGTCATGACATTATTGGTCCTCATCACCAAACTAATTCTGTGATTCTGTCCGGGAACCTGAGGCCTAACACAAGCGTAGTTTACAATTTTTAGAGTTGACCTTTTCAATGAGCAGTAACTGAATCCCTGCATAACACCAGGTCACTGCAGAGGAACGCCAAAATTAGCCATCAAACATGTGCCTCTGAACTCACAGACTGGAGGGGGAGGGGATAATTTTTTAGCAATGTCACAAGATGGGAGATTTTCTTTCTTTAAGTTACAAGATAAAAACAATGACAGCGAGCAGGCCAAAAACATTTAAAGGGCAACAGCTGAGTTCTAGCAATTGAATGACTGGTAACTCACTATGCTGATCTGTGAAACTAAAGGATTCCATGAGATTCACTAGTACTTAAAAGGGATTTTCCAACTTTTTTATATTGATGACCTATCCTCTGGATAGGTCATCGGTATCTGATTGGTGGTGGTCCGACATCTAGGACTCCCACTGATCAGCTGTTTGAGGAGGCCACGGCGCTCATAGAAGCATAGAGGCCTTCTCACAGCTTACTCTAGGCCAGTGACATTCATCGGTAACATGGCCTGGGCACAGCATAGTCCGATTCAAGTGAATGGGGCTGAGCGCCATACCAAGCACAGCCGCTATATAATTTACAACGCTGTGCTTGGTAAGCTGGAAGGAGGCCACAGCGCTCACAGAAGCTCTGGTAAGTCTGCGGCTTCCTCAAACCCCAACAGATCAGTCTGAGGATAGATCATCAGTATAAAAAAAGTCGTAAAAACCCCTTTAAACTTATTGGGTGCTGGCTACTTTCACACTAGCGTTAATATTTTACGGTATTGAGATCCATCATAGGGGCTGAATTCCAGAAAAAAATGCTTTAGTTTTGTCCCCATTCATTGTCAATGGGGACAAAACGTAACTGAACAGAACGGAATGCTCCAAAATGCCTTCCATTCTCATACCGGAGAGCAAACCGCAGCATGCAACAGTAATTTTGACCAGGGGTGCCCAAACTTTTGCATGCCACTGTAAGTGGGTGGTCTATGATAAGCTATTAAGGAGCAGGGGGCCCCATATTCGGTGCCCTCTGCTCCGCGTGGTTAGCCCTGGAACGGTGAAAGATTCAGCATCAAGCCCAGGAACTTCAGACTAGGTCTGTCTAGAAGACAGTTCCCTGTGTTCTGCAATAAACCTTGGGTAAGAGTTTATACGCTACATTACTGAAATGCTGCCTTGCATAAGAAGCAGACTTTGAGTTTAGAAGGAGCTTTTATTTCTTGAAGTCTCACTACTTATTACACATATTTAACACTTAAGCTGCCAGGAAGCATTTGATAAGTCACCAATTCTGGGAGTACTTTACAATAATAGTTGGTGATGACCAATGCCAATAGTGGACAGTCACGATGGATCTTTTCAGCCGTCCGGTGGTCTGGCATGCCGATTGGGAAGGAAGGGGAGATTTTTGTACAACTGATCTGCTGAATTGTGGCCGATATCTATGCAATTTGAATGGCCAGCTTTAGGGTACTGCCACACAGCAGAATCTAGACAATCCACCATATAAAGTACCACCATAATGGCTGCTATTTTTAAAATGTTATCCACACGCTGCAGAAAACTTCAGCAACGGAATCCGCGCGTAACGACCTGTGGAATTTAAATGCAGATTTGATGCTGGGGATATTACCACAGATTCCTCGCTTTGCAACGGATAGGGTGAAATCTGCAGCAAAATGCGCCCCATATGGAAGTACTGTTACATCTCTCGATGTCAAGTTCCAGGTAACTGGGCTTTCAGACTCATTTCCAGGAGCTCAAAATTCGTGAGTCGCATTAAATGGGTTGCCATTTCCTATAAGCATACTTCAGACTGCACAACACTCTAAGGCCTCATGCATACGTTGTGGGTCCGTTCTGTGCATTGGGGACCGCAATTTGCGGTCCCCAATGCACGGGCAACGTCCGTGAGGCGGCCAGGATGGATCGAGACCCTTTCAACTTGAATGGGTCCGTGATCCGTCCGCACCACAAAAAAAATTAAAAAATAGAACAGATAAAAAATTTTTGCGGTGCGGAGGCACATACAGAAACACCACAGAAGCACTCCGTAGTGTTTCCGTTGGGTACGGATCCATGCTATTGTTCTGCACCGCCTGGATTGCGGACCCATTCAAGTTAATGGGTCCACATCCGTGATGCGGGGTGCACACGGCCGATGCCCGTGAATTGCGGACCCGCTGTGCATGAGGCCTAAGGGTAAATGCACATGTTCAGGAATTAGGTGCGGGGAATCCGCACTGAAATCTGTGTGAAGAATCCGCATCAATTGGTGTGGATTTACATGCGGATTTTACTCTCCCCATGGAAGTGAATGGAGAAAATACAGACAGGAAAAATAAAATAAATTGACACGCTGCGTATTTTAAAATCCGCACCGCAGGTCAAAATCTGCACAGAAAAAAATAATAATAATCTGCATTATGTACATGAGAATTTCAAATTCTCATAGAATACAATGTGCATGACCTACGGTGCGGAAAATCCGCATGCAATCCTGATTGTGTGCATTTAGCCTAAAGGGGACGGCAGTGCAAGGGTTATGACAATGCATATGTCAAAGCCTAGCAATCAAACTAAGTAAAATATTAAAATCAAGCCACAGTTATGATGATAAAAGCAGACCTGACGTGTCAACAATGAGAGATTTCCTGTTCTTCACGAACTGGCGGAGACAATCACTGAAATTCTGCTGGTTAAGATCAAATTTAATTTCTGAGGGGGGAAGGGGTCACTGAGATGGAGCAAGTACAAAAAGACATCTAGATCTTAGTGTATGTAGGTTGGTCCAATAGCTACCTATAGGCAACTTAGGGCTTCCTGATCGATGCCATTAGGTCGGGTAATATAAAGGCCTAATGTGCAAGGTTCCCATAGAGGGCACCCACTTGATGAGTAGGGCTCAGTTGCACTACTTCTTTCAGACTTTTCAGTGCAGTATCTCTACTTTAGCCTGGTCTTCTGGCCAAGCAAGAATACAAGGAATTTTTATACTGTCCGCCCCTGGGCCGCGCCAGTGTTGCATAGACCTATTTAAATTTTCATGTTCAGGGTACATTAACACGACCGTATGTGTTTTGCAGTCCGCAAATTGCGGATTCGCAAAACACGGATACCGGCTGTGTGAATGTAGCCGGCCCTATGATAGAGCATGTCCTAACCTTGTCCGCAATCGCGGACAAGAATAGGCATTTCTATCTTTTTTGCGGGGCCGCGGAACTGATCTACGGGTGCGGACAGCACACAATGTGCTGTCCGCATCTTTTGCGGCCCCATTGAAATGAATGGGTCCACACCGTTCCGCAAAATTGCGGAACGGATGCTGAGCCAAAAATACGGTCGCGTGAATGTAGCCTCACTGCGAATTTCTCAGGGTGCTGTTGCCTTATGGGTGTCCCTTCCCAGGGGTCTAGTGGTGTGAGTGTGTGTGTGTGTGAGTGTGTGAGGTGTGTCACCCTAATGTAACCCAACCCTAAAATCTGAGCTCCAGTGGATATGTGGATGGCAGCCTCTACAAATGCTGGAGCACAGGATGTCCCAAAGCCTTGGCAAAGGAAAGCAACTGGTCCTTCTTTTAGAGAGGGATTGCTACGGACAGCATTCAGCGTTATCATTTTTTGCTTTGGCACTTTGGGTGGAAAAAAAGCACTTTGACAGGAAAGAAGGCCCAGCCAGACATGGACGTTAGGCTGGGTTCTCTGCATACAACTTTTTTTTGTATGGAGACCTTGAGGCTGTATTAAGGCCCTGTTACACAGGCAGATTATTGTAAAGATGACCGCTATAAGCGTTCATATGAATGCTCATTAGCAATCATCTGGCGGTGTAATACTGCCAGATGTACAAACGCTCAGTCATCGGGTAATCGGGATCCTTTAACATGTTAAAAAATCCTGGTTTGCCCACGGCAGATCGCGCCGTGCAATAGGTGCTCTGCTGCCGGCAAACAATAAAACAGTATAGGGATGAGCAATCGCCAATGCATCTATATTGTGGAGGTGATCACTACATGTAATAGCAGCGATCTCCTCCTCCGCCCGTGTGATAGGGCCTTTAAGGTTGCATTACACTGGCTGATTTTTCGGCCGAAAATCACTTAACGATCATCTTGCAGTGTGACACTGCCGCCGACAGATCATGCTGGCTAACAGCAATCTGCTGCCGGCAAACCACTAGACAGTATGGAGACGAGATTGCTGTGGAGGAGATCGCTGCATGTAATAGTAGCGGTCTCCTCCTCTAGCTAGCAAGTGATTGCCGGGAGGGGAACACTTCCCTCCCGACAATGGCTTGCTGTTCCGCCTGTGTAATACAGGCTTTACAAATGATGTGCAGGGTGCCAGGAATGATCCCACAGAAGACAATAGTATCAGTTCTGTTATCAGCTTTCCTCCAATGTTTTGTGCACCATGCTGGAGAGAAACTATACCAGATGACAAGATATGGGAACGCAGCCTCACAGACCTGTCCATCTCATCTAAAAATGCATTAAGAAACAGTAAAGCAGCCTCTTCTCACCTTACATCCCTTTGAGTTCATGGAATCCATAGCGCGCTTGATGGCAGGATTTGGAGGCTCAATCAACTCAACCTGAGTCCGTACATTGTGCTCAAAGTAGGGCCCAATGAGGAAGTAATTCTCTCCCCATTCATCTGTGGTGATCTTGGTTTTGGTCTGTATAACCGTATAAATTCCGCCCACTGGGGAAAAAAAACAACAAAAAGGTAGCATCCCGACATAGCATACAAACCACCGATAAAGAAACCATGAAACGAGGCATGTACTCATAGTCACATCATAAGCAAAAAGACAATCAGCTATCACATCTCTCAATATCCAAGACAGGAAGGTTTCAGAGCAAGACATATCGCCCCCTCAGCACTTTCAGCCTACTGACATAAAATATAAGGGAATGTGGGCACGAGATGTGGAGCGCTAATGCACTTTGGTGGGAGGATCCAAGGTTAGTCTTTATACATGAAGCGTGAAACTGTACAAGAAAGGAATAGATGTTCCAAGATTTGGTAGTACGAGACTGCCGAAATGTATTAGGTGAAGCCTCAGTTGCCTACAATATAATACAATATATAATGATAGTTAATTGCAATGAGAATATCATTGGGGGGCCTGAGCGTGCAATCCCCAATAATTCCCCAGGTAAAGGAGCCAGGGTGCAGTGGTCATAGATATCCAACGGAATCATATTGACCTCTGATGTATTTCAGCCTGTTTGTAGACATCACAGAAGCAGGACAAATGATGTGCACAGTGACCAGTACAGAATGTCCTATAGTAATGGCATTCGGCTTGGTACCTCTAAATAAGGGACAGATCCAAGTCATCTACAAATGGCTCAGCATTTTCAACTAGTGTATGAGGTATGAAAATCCTCACACCGGGTTTATCAGTATCATGTGCAGTACACTGCGAGGGCCAAGAACATCTCACAGGATCAGAGAGATGGACATCATCTCTGTCACAACAGGGACAACCATTAGGTTACCAAGCCTGTGTTTTGTAATCCACAGCCCATAGGCATAGCAACCCTAAGGTTAGACCCATAGGAAGCCCACAGGCATAGCAACCCTAAGGTTAGACCTGTAGGAAGCCAATAGGCATAGCAGCCCTAAGGTTAGACCCATAGGAATCCCATAGGCATAGCAGCCCTAAGGTTAGACCCATAGGCATAGCAGCCCTAAGGTTAGACCTGTAGGAAGCCAATAGGAATAGCAACCCTAAGGTTAGACCCATAGGAATCCCATAGGCATAGCAGCCCTAAGGTTAGACCTGTAGGAAGCCAATAGGAATAGCAACCCTAAGGTTAGAGGGTTAAAAAAACGGATCTAGAGCCCGTTGACTGACAACGGTTTCTTCATTTTCGATATAATACAACTGGGTCTGTTCTGAACGGATCCAACCGGCTGTATTATTCAAATGGATGCCTTTTGCTGTGGTTTTGATATCCCCTGCCGGATCACAAAACCAGACAAAAAACGCAGATGTGAAAGTAGCCTTATTTCAGTCACCCACAGAGTAAAGGCCCCCATACACATTAGAGCTGGCCACCTATCATGTGTATGGTGGTCTCCAGACTCTGCCCCAACAAAATGAATTTCAATGTCTGATCCTTTTGTTCTGGCACGAGACACACCGCCCGAGCCAGCCTCTGTACCAGGGAGTCCGAGGAATAGCTATTGCAGGTATATGGGCAGTTCCCTATAGCATTCTTTTGGTTAAATAGAGCCTCTCTTATAATATTACTGATAAGGCTTCAGTTTGCACTTAGTCCATAGGTCTTCTATAGAGTACACATGGCAGGCTTCTCCTTCCCCTCGTGGCCATCTGAAGCATTCAACAAGTATGTGACATGGCCTATAAAAAACAGCAAGGCATGTCTGACGGCAGAAGCACGTAGCCTTGAACTCAAGGACCCAGATCAGCTATAATAGTATGAACCGGTCCGTACCGCAAGTAGTCACAGAGAAACAGCCAAAAGCAAACCATGTAAATAGGGCTCCAATGACAGAGCGCATGTCGTCTGCTGCCAGCATACGGGGCGCTAAAAATCAGCCAAAAGAAATGATCTCAGGACTGTGGAACAATGATGCTTGTTCATGGACATATCTTACTATACCATCCACCGACAGTGCCCATATCAAGGCATGTGCGATAATAACGCCCCTTGGCATCTGCAGCCCTCCAAACCTTTAATAAAAGTGAACAACTGTAAAGGGATGTTCCAGTTACTTTATACTCTAGGATAGGGGATAACTTGAAATAACCAGAATACACCTTTAAAGGAGGCCTATCCTCCTGAAAAGCTCATCGGCGGGGGTGCCGCGTGTCGAACCTCAGATATTGGTGGCCTATCCTACATATAAAAGGAGTAGCTCTGATTTTATAACACTTTCAGAGGCATTTTACACGTTTTCACTACATTGCACTTGATTGATTAGATTGAAATTTCACAAAGGGGGATGAAGAAATAGCACAAGGAGGGAGACTCAGGATAACACAGCCTTTGTGGTCCATAGCAACCAATCACAGTGTAGCTTTCATCCTGCAAAAGCACAATTATAAATAAAAGCTGTGCTGTGATTGGTTGCTATGGGTAACAGACAGCTTTGACAGTTTTCATGCATCTTTCAATCTCTGCGCCAGAAATGTCTTCCTGGCATCGCTGCCTGAGCTAAAACAGAACAGTAAATTCTGTAATATACCGCCAGTAGTGATCCGAAACTGAAGCATTCCCTATGGTTGGGCTTAGAGCTTGTCCACCAACTCTATGCTGAAATTCATGGCATGGTACCGTTTGCCCAATGTACACAGGCGAGGCTATACTAAGGCCTCACACACACAGCCGCAGTATGGCACCCCTAAGCTGACATCTCAGTTTACCTCAGATTCCTACCTCAGACAAAGTTAACATTCCCGGTTTTCAGGGCATTTTCCTCAGGAAGCTTTACATCTAGGGGACAATACCGTGCCTCATGGCATAGACAGGGCCTCCATAATACCTGTATGGTATGGACTAAGGTTTCGGTATAAAAAGAGGCCTACTTCCCTAATAAATATATGAATGGAAAATATTATTATTATTATTATTATTATACCCTGCAAAACAGAGGAAGTCACCCACAGAAATATTCAGAATGAGAGCTATTCAAATTTTATTCCCAAGCCCCCATCATACACCATTCGTAGACATGTGTTCGTGACTGTCCATGCAATGATCTGTGGTTACAATGCGATAATTGTTCATTTGCAACTTTTAACTTCTTCCTACCTGTGTGTATAGATGCATCCTAGCTAACTATAGGCAAAAGGTGTATATCTACAGTCCTTAAAGGGGTTGGCCACTTTCATGTTACTCTATTGGTAAGATTACTATATGGCATTTACTAACATAGCCTTTGTTGAAATTCTGCGCCATTTTCTATAATTCATATGGTATGCTCCCTTATTCGCCAAGTCTTTTGTGCTGTCCACACAAAGATCCTGTCCATCAAATGGCGGCTGATGGAGGGTCATGAGACCAGGCAAATCGCCTCCATTTGATTTCACTTCCATTCAAATACACTGCACTTTTCATCTGCATTCCACTATTGGGAGGTTAGTGCAGGTGAAATGTGTTTGAATGGAGGAAGCTGAGTGATGGGTCTGGTCACATGACCCTCCTAGAGCGGCCTCATATGGACAGGACCTGTATTCGGACAGCACAGTAGATTTGCCTAACAAGGGGTCATGGTTCATGAAATATAGCAAACGCCACAGAATATCAACAAAGGCTATATTAGTAAGTACCATATAGTCATCTTACATACCTATTGGTCAACGGTAGCCAGAAAGTGGCCAACCCCTTTAATGGTAGATCACACTGAACAGAGCTGTGCCGCATTCACGTGTTCCGTGTCCGTTTGGTGGACTGCCATCCTCAGATCATGGTGTGGACCCACCGACTTCACAGAAGCCTTCCATGTCCTTCCAGTTCCATGCCTCTGCTCTGCAAAATATAGGACATGACTTATCTTTGGCCCTACCTTGGTGATCTTGGACCCATTAAAGTCATTGGGCCTGCTCCACAACACAGGGTGCACATAGCAGTCTGTGTTTTGCGGATCCGCAGTTTGCAGCCGGCAAAATGACATGGCCATGACATGGTCACGTGAATGTAGACTTAAAGGGATTTTCTCACTGAGACAACTTAACCAAAGCATAAGTGTCTAACTGGCGGGGATCTGACCACTAGGCCCCCTGCCGATCACAAGAATAAGAAGCCCATGTTCTAAAGTTTGAATGCAGCAGCGGTCACGCTGTGCACTGCCACTCCACTCAGCTTTGCTATATCCGGCAGTACATTACAGTTAAATGGAGTAGTCGACACGCATGCATGTCTGCCACTCTGTTCAAGCAAGGAGCACAGACCCATGTTCTTGTGATCGGCGGGGGCGGGAATTCCAGAGGAGCATGCATGGCCTATAAGACTCCTTACGCTGATTAAGGCGCTCTCCATAAGGAGATATTGTTTCCCCTGAATCCTGACCTAGGCCTCTCACTAGGGATGTCCCGATACCACTTTTTTAAGACCGAGTACCGATACTTTTATTTAAGTACTCACCGATACCAATTATGGTGTGGTAATGTTTTTACAGCAAATTCTAACTTAATTTAGTCATAGGGGAGATTTATCAAACCTTGTACAAAGAAATAGTGGCGCAGTTGCTGATAGCAATGAAAAAATTTAAAAGCTGGAATTTGGTTGCTATGGACAACTGCTTTACTTTTCCTTTGTACAAGGGTTAATAAATTAATAAATGGGCATATGAAGGGAGAGAATGGGCATATGAAGGGAGAGAATGGGCACATGCAGTGTTTCCCAACCAGCATGCTTTCAGGTGTTGCAAAACTACAACTCCCAGGATGCCCGGACAGCCTTTGGCTGTGCAGGCATGCTGGGAGGTGTAGTTTTGCAACAGCTCGAGGCACACTGGTTGGGGATCACTATTATATGCTCCCCCCCCCCCCCCCACCTTATTTTATTATTCACTGTTTGTCTAGTGTAACGTGAAATGGAGAGAAATCAACAGAATTTCTCCTCCATTTCATGCACCACACCTACCTGGCCTGCTGCAATCCTTCCTATGCATATGAACCAGAGTACTGGGGGGGGGGGGGGGGGGGGGGGGGAAGTGGCTTCAACTTCCTCCCAGTGCCAGTGTTCCGGCAAAACAAATCCGGCATTGTGGTCAGACCGCAAAAAAAAAAAAAAAAGTGAAAAAAAAATAAATGACAGATCCGTTTTTCCGGGTGACACCGGAAAGGCGGATCCGGCATTTCAATGCATTTGTAAGACGGATCAGGATCCTGATCCGTCTGACAAATGCCATCAGTTGGTATGCGTTTTGACGGATCCGGCAGGCAGTTCCGGCGCCAGCATAATGAAGGCGACTGAGTAGTCACAGACTGTAGGAGTGCTCCCAGTCTGGTAGATCCTTGGTGACAACCACAGCAGCCATCATCACAGCAGTCACAGGGGTTGTCACCCACTTTCCCTGAAGTTCTCAATGCCAGCTCCTCCCACTTCTGCTCTGGATGGCTCCGCTTATGAGAGGTAGCCATATTGGCTGTCACTCAGCTTTCTCAGAATCAGATGCGGCTGGCAGACATAACGGACTGCAGTACCTGGGCTCCGGCAGCTCCTGCCATCTCTCCACCTCCGGCCCAGCTTCTTGCAGTCCCCTGAGATAATATCCAAAACCTCAGCCAGAGGCGGCCTCCTCCTGCCGCTACCGAGCCAGCACGTCCCTAGGTGGATAATATCCGCTGCCATCCCCAGGTCTGTGCGTAGTTGACATGAAACCGCATGGAACTTGAAACACCGCCGCAAAGAAGTCCCGCCCACACGCCGATCAGCTGGGAGCAGCGCCACCGCCGCCCGGAAGAAGATGGGACACGCCGCCACCATCGCTGATCTGGGCCATGAGGTATCGGCGACATTCGCACGAGTACAAGTACTCGTGCAAATGTCCGGTATTGGCCCAGATACCGATACTGGTATCGGTATCGGGACATACCTACCTCTCATCCATTTAATCCACTACTCTCTGCTCTGCACTGATCAGGGGCAATCACCCCCAAAACAGCTGTCTGCAGATGAGGTGTTGGCTTAATTATTATCCAAGTCACGTCTCAAGACCTGCGTAAAAGATTGAACATTGACTTATAGGATAGGATAGCTGCCTTACATCTGGTGGCATCAGAGGCAGGGCTTGCTAAGAGCTCCTATGCATAGCCTCTTCCATGGATCTGATGAAACCCTTTTACAAGAAGCCCACATTTTGCATTGACTTCCTTGGTCACAGATTACACATGTCTGCCTGTCACGTTCATGCTGCTGGTTGTCTGGATCACTTTCCATGAAAGAAACAGACCATACATTTGTGTGTGCTGTATATACAACACTGCACGCCTCATTGCCGCTCAATGAACACAGTACAAATCAGCAATTCCTATGCAAAATGAAGCCTGAAATTTACAGTCTCCATATACATCTCCATGCCAATTAAAGACTTAGCATCTGTATATAGATCACAGCATTATGACCTTCAATCTCAAACCTTCTTACGCAGACACCATTTGTGGTTCAAGTATTCTTATCGATTCCTCCTGTATATAGAGTAATTGCTGCATAAATCCTAAGGCTGGCCATAAATAGTTGTTGGCCGAGTGCTCATTCAGTTGATAGCTGAGAAAATGGTGCATGGGGGTGTCAGGAGGAATACCTGAGTGAGACTCGTCTGGTGGAGACATCTCTCCCAAAAAAATAAAAAAAATAAAATAAAAAAAAAGGACTGGGCATTCTGAAATCAAACATCTTAATCCTTATCTCCCCCAAAAGCACCATCAGGGGACAAGGTCAACCCGAGGTCCGCCCACACATCAGATGGTTGACTAGTCCTGCCAACACTGGCTGGTTGTACCAACATAGATCTAAGGTGTAAGGCTAGCCTTAAGGGGTATTCCAGATTTTTGATATTGATGACTTATCCTGTGTATAGGTCATCAATATCCATCAGAGAAGGTCCGAGAATCCCAAAGAGGAAATCTAAGCTATCACACAGATTCCAGTTCTTGGCACATGGATGGCCCAAAGATGCACCAAATTTTTAGAAAGCCTCTTAAGAAATTAGCTGCATATTACTCCACTGCCATGGTCCCTCCGCTATCACATGGGGTTGTTTCGGGACAGTAAGTGCTCAGGAATGGGACAGCAGCTGGGCACAGTGAGCCAGTGGTTTATTTATTTATTATTATTATTTTTTTTAATGGGGCACAAGTTAGGAGCATTGGGGTCGTTGGCTCCTAGGCCAGACAACCCCTTTAAGGCTAGAGGAGACTTCCCCGTACCTGTATATTATCCAGAGACACTCCAGCTATCTTGGGAGTATGGCTGTCATTAGGATTTCCCAGGGTCAGATCACACGCATTTAGCTGTACAAAAAGGCTCACTACATGTGCAAGACCGAGTACAAAGGAAACCTAGATTTCAGATTTTTCTCAAAACTCTACTGTAGTTTGAAACATTTGCTAATTTACCATTACACATCTACCCTGAGGACAGGCAGCAATGCTGTCATGATGGAGTCATGAGTTGCTAGCAGTGCGGCCAGTTGGCGCAGTGACATCAGATAAGGTAGGTCTACTTTTTCATATCTTTTCCTGCCCTACCTTCTGTGTCCTGAACAGTCATTAGTCTATCTGATCTGATAGATTTCTAACAACCTCATCATCACTAAGGTCTTTTTCACACATCAATGAATAACAGAAGTGTTCTGTGATGTCCATGTTCACCATGGACAGCACATCTAGCAGTTGATTTTAATGTGTTCATTCACACATTTTTGCTTTGGAGACAAGTCGACATTACACGTACCCGAAGCCGACAGGACACGGCTGCCATCTAAATGGTCAGTGGTTTTCACTGACCATTGGTAAGAGATGCTATGGAAATCCCTTTTTCAGCCTAGCAACGCACAAGTCAAATGCATGACACATGGAGAGCAAAAAAACTGATACATGGACCAACAGACCCTTCACAGATGAAACGCTGACCCTCTTGTCATGAACAACATGACTGACAAGTACATGTGAAAGAGGCCGAACTCTCTGGCCTAGCAACAGCCTATATCCTACAGGTTCGAGTGTGATCAATGGTTACACAGGTTTCACTAGCTATAAATGGGACCATATTTCAGTATGACCAATAACGGGTCCTTGTAATGACTCTGCACAAATTGAGATTCACTGCAATGGGAAGGAGGTGGACAGGAGTGGCACTGCAAAGAGGAAGCACATATTTTTCACATTTCACACAACTCCTTTATCTTCTTTAGTTCATCATACATCACTTCTCGACCAAAAATGCTACACCGTAAATCAAGATCATCAAAAATCCAACTATGTATGAAAATTGTCCACAGTCAAGATTCAGCTTATAAGGCCCAGATAATGTATATTAATTCCATGAATGCCTTCTTCAAAAAGAAGCAGTCCCCAGAGGTCAACTTGAATCTTGGGGAAGCTGCTGGTGGACACATATTTCAATAAGAAAGGTTGACTACATAGCTCATGGTGGAACAGATCCCTCCAGAGCAGGAATCTTTGCAAAGACCTTCTACTCTGGCTAATATAATGTATATAAATCTGTCATAGCACGTGCCTATGTGCACAAAACCACAACTGCAACAGAGCGTGCTGAATGTGATTTTAGAAAATGAAGGCTATATACAGTTGCAAGAAAAAGTATGTGAACCCTTTGGAATTACATGGGAAGCATGGTGGCTCAGTGGTTAGCACTGGTGCCTTGAAGCGCTGGGGTCCTAGGTTCAAATCTGACGAAGGGCAACATCTGCATGGAGTTTGTATGTTCTCCCTGTGTTTGCGTGGGTTTCCTCTGGGTACTCCGGTTTCCTCCCACACTCCAAAATACATACTGATAGGGACCTTAGATTGAGCCACATTGGGGACAGTTGGATGCTGATGTCTGTAAAGTGCTGCGGAATATAGTAGCGCTATATAAGTGCATAAAATAATATTATTATTATTATTAATATGGATTTCTGCACAAATTAGTCATAAAATGTGATCTGATCTTCAAAAAAATGTCCTATAAAAAAAATAAAACACACACCAGTTCTGGGTTTGCTTTTCACAAGAAGCATTGCCTGATGTGAATGATGCCTCGCACAAAAGAGCTCTCAGAAGACCTACGATTAAGAATTGTTGACTTGCATAAAGCTGGAAAGGGTTATAAAAGTATCTCCAAAAGCCTTGCTGTTCATCAGTCCATGGTAAGACAAATTGTCTATAAATGGAGAAAGTTCAGCACTGCTGCTACTCTCCCTAGGAGTGGCCGTCCACTAAAGATGACTGCAAGAGCAGAGCGCAGACTGCTCAATGAGGTGAAGAAGAATCCTAGAGTGTCAGCTAAAGACTTACAAAAGTCTCTGGCATATGATAACATCCCTGTTAGCGAATCTACGATACGTAAAACACTAAGCAAGAATGGATTTCATGGGAGGATACCACAGAGGAAGCCACTGCTGTCCAAAAAAAAACATTGCTGCAAGTTTACAGTTTGCACAAGAGCACCTGGATGTTCCACAGCAGTACTGGCAAAATATTCTGTGGACAGATGAAACCAAAGCTGAGTTGTTTGGAAGAAACGCACAACTCTATGTGTGGAGAAAAAGAGGCACAGCACACACATCAAAACCTCATCCCAACTGTGAAGTATAATGGTGGGGGCATCATGGTTTGGGGCTGCTTTGCTGCGTCAGAGCCTGGACGGATTGCTATCATCGAAGGAAAAATGAATTCCCAAGTTTATCAAGACATTTTGCAGGAGAACTTAAGGTCATCAGTCCACAAGCTGAAGCTCAACAGAAGATGGGTGTTGCAACAGGACAACGACCCAAAGCATAGAAGTAAATCAACAACAGAATGGCTTAAACAGAAGAAAATACGCCTTCTGGAGTGGCCCAGTCAGAGTCCTGACCTCAACCCGATTAAAATGCTGTGGCATGACCTCAAGAAAGCAATTCACACCAGACATCCCAAGAATATTGCTGAACTGAAACAGTTCTTTAAAGAGGAATGGTCAAGAATTACTCCTGACCGTTGTGCACGTCTGATCTCCAACTACAGGAAACGTTTGGTTGAAGTTATTGCTGCCAAAGGAGGTTCAACCAGTTATTAAATCCAAGGGTTCACATACTTTTTCCACCTGCACTGTGAATGTTTACATGGTGTGTTCAATAAAAACATGGTAACATTTAATTCTTTGTGTTATTAGTTTAAGCAGACTGTGATTGTCTATTGTTGTGACTTAGATGAAGATCAGATCACATTTTATGACCAATTTGTGCAGAAAGCCATATAACTCCAAAGGGTTCACATACTTTTTCTTGCAACTGTACTTAGGGAAAAAAAAAGTCTATGCCTATAACCTGTTTATTTAATAATGAAGAGTGAGAGCTGAAAGTTCAAAGGTCCTTACCAGTGCCATCCAAATGGCCAATTTCATCTGTATTCTTCCATTACTGGCCATGTTCTTGCAAACATCAAATTTTCAACAATGTCACATCTGGGGTACACGTAACGAAGAACATAAGAAGCCTGCCATGCCAGATTTTACTACCTCCATAGCAAGCAACATTTCCATGGTCCCAATATGTGACTGGTAATCTCTTACTGGTTTGTACAATGGAGAGCCGATTCATGCATTCTTTCCACTCTAAATACAATTAATACTACAGTATGCCATCACTGACAAGCCAAATGGACCATATATTTCAGATTCCAATAGGGTGACGACAAGAATAAAAGTACAACACGGCAAACCTAGTTTACAACATATGGTATCAAGGACCACAAAGGAGAAACTGAAACAAAAATAGAAACTACACACACAGGCCACAACTTACTAATGTGTCTGTGCCTACAAGCCGTCTAAAAAGGGTTGCAAGTTGGTGCAACTTTGATGCAATCTGACACCACTAGCCTGAGAGGGTTTCTACACTTTTTTCCAACTTCCCCGAAAGGAGGGGGGGAGGGGGGCTTAGTAGGAAGAGGTGATGCTTTGTGGTTAAACGGTGTGTGGCCTAAAATGCGGCATTTTGCACCAAAATTTGCCCACAATTCTGATATAAAATGTCTATCCCTGCACCACACTTATTATCCAGTCTGAGCTCTTCTGATAAATGTGGTTCAGATCTAATTGGATTAGTAAATCTGCCCCACTTTTTTTATTTTTATCTATGATCACCATTTTTATTCACTGGAAGTTTCCCAATTTCCTATCATAATACCAGTGGATCAATCACAACTGAGCATGCCGCATTTTCCATCTTCAAACTAGCAAATGATGGAAATAGATTACGAAGACCTCAATCTGTAATGGAGAATGGTCTGGAAAGTCTCGCAATCAATGTAATTAGAACCCAAGTTCCTTCTTCGCGGAGGAAAGCTATCGCGGGGAAGTCGCTGCTCGGAATAGAGGAAACATTTGGATCATGTACAATATTGGCTACATTAACAAGGGAGACATTTTTGAGGACTCATCTTCTGCTTTCTGCTGCTCACCTTGCAGGAAGGAGGCTGGAACATCATGTTTTGTTCATCTTATTCCCTTCTCCAGGTTGCCTGGTTGTCCAGTTATGATAAATTATTCGATAACTGTCTGATAGCTAGGGATCCCACTGTTGGAAACCCCTCTGATTACCGTGGAACCATGTCTCTCCACATGAATGGTGCTGTAGTGCACATCCTCAATATTTTACGGAACTGCTGGAGATTGCAAGTTCCGTAATCATCTGTCAGTTTTATATAGTTCTCATGAGCGGCAGTGTGCATGCTCGACTACCGTTCAACTCCAGGAAACAAGGATCTGAAGCATAGCAGATCTTTCCATATTCAACAGACATTCATGGCTGGTTTTAATGTAGGTAGGTGAAACTATTGTATATTAATGCAAAAATCTAATTAAGATATTGAGTCTTCCATTGAGTTCAGTTGACGAGGCATCATCAGGTCTCATGGAGAACATGGACGTTTGTTACAAGATCAATCAGACTGGATAATGTTCCATCTAGTATAGTCCCTTGACAATCATTTCCAACATCTTTACCATAACAGAAAAAAAAATGTTCCCCTCCTGATAAACCTCTTCCCTAAAAAATAAAATAAAAAAAAACACTCTGAGAGGGACTAGGAAAATTCTCAGCCAGCCCCAAGGTTTGGTTGAGATTTCTTGACTGGCTTGTGAGTGCTCATAGAAGATATTCCAGTACGCCATCCCTGCTCTAAAAGTGAGACAATTTAAAAGGGGTTATCCGAGACTATAAAATGTCCTCCATATGCCCGGGCCCCTCACACTGAATCTACTTACCTGGTCCCCGCGCCGCTCCTGGTCCCTGCACCTTCTCCCCATGCGCAGATGAAAACATCTGGTGTTGGGGGGGCAGCCAGTGGCAGGCAGCAACAGGCACAAGCCTCCCTAGCATCGCGGGGGCGGGGACCAGGAGCGACACAGGGAGCGGGGAACCAGGTAAGTAGATTCAGTGCGAGGGGCTAGGGCATATAGGGGACATTTTTTTGTCTCAGATAACTCCTTTAATGTAGGTTCTGGGAGCCCCTGACCAAGTTCTGAAGAAGAACAGAAAAACAGGAAGAAAAAAAAAAAATATGATTCTGTTGCATCCGTTATGTACATTTAGCATCTGTTGGAGGCATTTCCACCTGAGATCCGTTTCTTTTTACAGATGGGGAAAAAAAAAAATAAAAAAATCTCAATTCACAAGAGCACAGTCGGCACTCCGCCGACCAAGGTTGGAGAAAGACTCGATTGTAGAGTCGAAACGCGTCACTTTTCTTCTGATGTGGCAATAAATAGAATTGCATCCATCCTGCAAGTGACGGTCTTCTCTTTGTATATGTAAGCGGGACGCCGACCCTGGACACGCGCACCAGTTAAGCGGAGTGCCGACTGTGCTCTTGTGAATTGAGACTTTTTGAAAAAAGTCCCAGCAAGTGGACTGAAACGTCGCAAGGGTGAATAAAGGTTCACACTTTTTTTCTTCACCAACGGATGTGCTGCGGTGTCATTATATATATATATATATATATATATATATATATATATATTATATATTATATATTATATGGATTTGGAAATCTCTGGTGACTATGGCAGTGGGTCTCGCAATGGAATGATTACTATAACCAGGGACTGATAGGTAAAGTATGTTGCTAAGGAGGTTGGCACTAGATAGCGGCACAGAGCACTTTTTCTTCTCTCTTGGGGGTGGGGTGAAGGGGACTGTCTACAATATATGGCCTGACAAGGTCACATTACTTCCCAGCCCCCTACCCATTTTCAGAATACAAGGGTCTAATTCCACAGCAGTGACAGCCAGGGGATATTCAAGTATTACCTTGGTAGCCACTGGTTTGAATGGCCTGCATGTAACTCTATATTGTTTGAAAAATGTATAGACAACAGCTTCCCCAGATCCAGTTCTCTAACCCCGAAGCTTCAAATCAATAAGATATCGCCTCCATGAAAAAAAACCTTTAATAATAGAGCAAAACTCAAGGCTTGTCAGGATGTCCTCCTGGTAGATCACACCACGGGTATGAAAAGGCTGTCAGTATACCTAAGGAGAAGGTGACAATCCCTGACATGGGGGCTGTGCATGCTCAGGACATGTACCTACCACGAGCAGAACACACCTACTCCTCTGCTTCACAACATGCTACATCCTGCCCTGCTTACAATGCCAGTTCTCTGCCAAGAACCGTACAATGGCATGTGTCAGGCCCAGCATTTATGCTCAGTGTTTGCTGTAAAAGCTGGCACTGCATCAAGGCGCACACATTCTCACAGTGAACTTCCTAGGAACTTGTGGACAAGAAGCAAACGGCCGCTGACATATCCACAGTGGTTATGGTCCCAATATGTCCTGGCGCTAATGAGAAATAGACAACGGCTTCTCTATCACATACAGTATTTGTATAGCAAATACTTTTGATCCTAAGGTTTATTATTCGGCATCCTAAATGAAGCTGGATATTTGCATGCCGCAGAGAATCGGAAAAATACTGACAATCGAGGCACGTCCAAAATATAGGCAAGCCTATGCGGTGTGAGGGATGAGAATCCATTTTGTATAAACATGTCCTCCATCTTGTGCAGATGTGGAAGATTAGTGAGCCAGATGGAAGGCTATAGGGAGTTTCTGCGTATATAGATCAAATGTTCCTAGCTGCAAGGCCAAGGTAGCAGTTCCCTCACTCCCTTATCAGAGTTGGACATATAACAAAGAGTTAGGCCTCTTTCACACGGGCGTTGCGGGAAAAGGTGCGGGTGCGTTGCGGGAACATGTGCGATTTTTCCACGCGAGTGCAAAATATTGTAATGCGTTTTGCACTCGCGTGAGAAAAATCGCGCATTTTTGGTACCCAAACCCAAACTTCTTCACAGAAGTTCAGGCTTGGGATCGGTGTTCTGTAGATTGCATTATTTTCCCTTATAACATAGTTATAAGTGAAAATGATAGCATTCTGAATACAGAATGCATAGTAAAATAGCGCTGGAGGGGTTAAAAAAAAAAATTATTAAAAAATTATTTAACTCACCTTAATCCACTTGATCGCGCAGCCGGCATCTCTTCTGTCTTCATCTTAGCTGTGTGCAGGAAAAGGACCTGTGGTGATGTCACTCCGGTCATCACATGGTCCGTCACATGATCTTTTACCATGGTGATGGATCATGTGATGGACCATGTGATGACCGAAGTGACGTCAAGCGGATTAAGGCGAGTTAAGTTATTATTTATTTATTTTTAACCCCTCCAGCGCTATTTTACAATGCATTAAGTATTCAGAATGCTATTATTTTCCCTTATAACCATGTTATAAGGGAAAATAATGATCGGGTCTCCATCCCGATCGTCTCCTAGCAACCGTGCGTGAAAATCGCACCGCATCCGCTTGCGGATGCTTGCGATTTTCACGCAACCCCATTTATTTCTATGGGGCCTGCGTTACGTGAAAAACGCACAAAGAGGAGCATGCTGCGATCTTCACGCAACGCACAAGTGATGCGTGAAAATCACCGCTCATGTGCACAGCCCCATAGAAATGAATGGGTCAGGATTCAGTGTGCGGGTGCAATGCGTTCAACTCACACATCGCATCCGCGCGGAATACTCACCCATGTGAAAGTGGCCTTATCTTCCTTCTGAGTTTAGGGATGCACTGCTGGAGAATGCGAATTCTGAGATAAGATGTTGCAGAAACTTTTGAATTATTAGAATTCTGTTAGTATGGTGCGGAAGTATTGCCTTTTATACATAACGAATCAAATCAAGAACAAATCTGAGGAAACTGCATAGGTAGCAATTCCAGAATACCTGAATGGAATTTCTCACTATAGAAGCAACCTGTGCTTTCTGCTAATCCATCAGGACGTAGGGAATTCCCTGGAGCCTTGGCCGCAGGTATAATTTGTCTTACAACCCTCTCAGAACCTAAATGAGGATAGTAGGATAGCATAGTGAACAGTTAGGATTTCCTGCAGCTTTCCAGATCAATAATCAAGCTGATTCCAGATGGTTGTAATACAGCCGCGTATCTGTGTATACATTACTGCGAGATCTGGACCCTGCGTGGTTCTAATTAACAGAACTAAGATCACCTCAGAATCATATGGTCAGCCAAGTTTGGTTCTGTAGGACTGGGGGGGGGGGGGGGGGGGGTAGGAGATACCTCTGTAATGTGGATATTAATACAGGTGCAACATGGAGATCTTTGGCAGCCATAGCGGATATTACTTTCCAACAAGCCATAGTCTGTGAAACCCTCAGGACTGCATATTGGAGATCCCACTAGATTGGGATCAGCTGTGTGATCCACTCTCCATATCTACAGGCTTTCTCTCATCAAAAACTGATGCTGCTGCCAAACTATGGGCTTGTTCACACGACCGTATGTATTTCGCGGTCCACAAAAAACACGGATGACGTCCGGGTGCATTCCATATTTTGCGGAACTGAGCAGCTGGCCCCTAACAGAACAGTACTATCCTTGTCCGTAATGCAGACAATAATAGTACATGTTCTATTTTTTGCGGAACGGAAATACAGACATACGGAAACAGAATGCACATAGAGTACCTTCTGTTTTTTTTTTTTGCGCACCCATTGAAATAAATGGTTCCGTATACAGGCCGTAAAAAAAAAAAAAAAAACAGACACGGAAAGAAAATACGTTCCTGTGCATGAGCCCTAAGACCGCTCACTATAAACGGATACTCAGAGTAGCCTATGGATTTCACATATGTACATCTCCTTGACTGCAGAGGTCTGGATGATGCCAGAGCCCAGGTCATTCTGTCCATTCATCTTAAAGACAGGGCGGCTTTCCCAGCTACTAATAAATCAAGGAATCAAAGACCCATCATCAACCCCCCCAAGGTCATCCGGATCTACCTACCAAGCTTGGGGGGGGGGGGGGGGGGGTGACCATGCTTGGATTTCTTTCAACCAATGGTTGGCCATTCGGTGAAGGACTAGGGTGAACGCTGTTGACATGTTGCAGTAGGACCAGCTTTCCTTAGGGTCAGACCCCGGTGGCATCAGACAGGAGATGTCTCACTGCCCAGCAACACAATATCTTCCTATATACAGTCAATTCAGTCCACAGCTCACATGTACCCACTCACCTTTATTTGCCACTTCCCATGCCACCTCGAAGAGCACACTGTTCTCCAGGTCCAGGTCATCATCCCAATCATCCAGCCCGTTCAGAGAAGTGACTGATAAGCTGCGTGCCAGGGGCATCTTGCACGGTGCCTACAGAGATGCGCAGTGACCACAGATGAGGGTGCCCTTCAGTGCCACCTCCTGAGAAGCTGCCTGCCCCCAGCAATGACAAGAGGCGCTCCAGCTGACAGCAGGCAGGGTACTTCTACCACGTAACGCCGAGGAGGGGCGGGGCCAGCACGGCCCACGCCTCCGTATAACGTTTTACTAGCCTATGAGTGACGGGCCTCAGAACACGCTCTGATTGGTGGAGAGGAGCTGGGCTCTAGAAAACTGAGGCAGCGGTGGGGAGCAGTGATTGGCTGAGAGTGCTGCCACTCACTGCAGCGGAGATGTAGTGAGCGTGGTGTACGTGCAAGGCAAAGAGATTCATGGGTCAAAGAGTCAGTCGTGTCCTATGGGACAGAAATGTGACAGGGCTGTCTCCTTGTGTGGCAAAGGCTGCTGGGCATACTTTAGCCTAGACGTAATCCTTCAGTTTCTGAATTATGGTAAAAAGGTAAATAATAAACGTGTCAAATGTATGATTTATTCAATGTATTTATCACACAAAATTTATAATGCAATATGCAGGGGCGTAACTAGAAATGACTAGGCTCCATGGCAAGTTTTTAAACACTAACCCATACCCCCTCCCCAGAACCTTACCCTAACCCTAGCCGGCACCACAGTTTTCGACTGTATCTAGGGTTGCCACCAGGCTGGTACCTCACTAGGGTTGCCACCGGGCTGGTACCTCACTAGGGTTGCCACCGGGCTGGTACCTCACTAGGGTTGCCACCGGGCTGGTACCTCACTAGGGTTGCCACCTTTCCCAACAAAAAATACCGGGCAAGTTAAGCCACACCCCAAAGGGGGGGCTTAACACGCGGTGTGAAGTCACTGTCATACTGTGGCTCCCCAGGTATATTAAAGCCCCCATTAGCGCCCCCAGTAATAGTAATGCCTCCATTAGTGTGCCCCAGTAAGAGTAATGGCCCTATTAGTGCGCCCCAAAATGAATAATGCCCCCTATTAGTGCCCCCCAGTAAGAGTAATGCCCCCATTAGTGACACCCATTAAGAATAATGCCCCCATTAGTGACCCCCAGTTAGAGTAATGTGGCCCTCATCCCCCGGGAACCGTCACTCGGGGCCGGCACACTGACTGTAGAGTGTTGTGTGAGAGTCCGGCAGCTTTCCTGGGCCCGGTAATGGAGACCGGGGGAGATGGGAGGTGATAGGAAAGGAGCGCAGCAGAAGAGCCGGGGACGGGAGGAGCGCAGGCCCGCGGCTCGTCTCATTGTTATCCGGACTGGACCTGCACTCCAGCATGATGACGTTTCACAGCATTGACTGGAAGCAGCAGGACCTGCGAAACGTCATCACACTGGAGTGCAGGTCCTATCCTGAGCTTCCAGTCAGCAGCTAGTGTTCACTGAGGTGCGAGCAAATGGAGGTGAGTTGTTTTTTGTTAGTTTTTTTGCACAAGCAGAAAAGAGGGCATTATTAATATTGGGGGGGGGGGGGGGGGGCACTAATAGGGGCATTAGTAATTCTGGGGGGCACTAATAATAGATTCCAAATTTCTTTTATATGCATCAATATGTTGTTGATACAGAGATGTTATGCCAATTTGTATTAAAATGTTAAACACATTTAATGTTCATTAGAACAAATGCAAATAACATTTAGTGATGTCTTCACCTGGAAAGAAATAGTTGAACTCAAACATATTCAGCAGTTTAACGTTTCCTCCTCAGCTTCAGAAATGTTGCATAAGGTGAAGAATTGTTCAATATTTTTATTCAACTTGGTGGAGCTGGCTTGGTGGTGGCCGGACCGGAGTCCTCCAGCCACCACCTTGCAGGGTTCCGTTCTCAATATAGTGGTGGGACCCACACCTATAAGACAATAGGGGCATATCCTAGCGATATACCCCCATTGTCTATGATGAAACAACCCCTTTAACAACCAGCGTTAAGTCACACCTCTGCAACCACACCCCATGGCAGGTATTTTTTGTTGGGAAAGGTTACAACCCTAAGGCCAATTGCAGACGAGCCTCCTCCTGCAGCGAGCCCGCATCGCAGCACCCAGCCTTACCTCCCAGCACTGACGGGATTCACATAGCATTATATTGATTTATGATGCTATGTAACCCTTATGCCCCTTTCACACGGGCGAGTATTCCGCGCGGATGCGATGCGTGAGTTGAACGCATTGCACCCGCACTGAATCCTGACCCATTCATTTCTATGGGGCTGTGCACACGAGCGGTGATTTTCACGCATCACTTGTGCGTTGCGTGCAAATCACAGCATGCTCCTCTTTGTGCGTTTTTCACGTAACGCAGGCCCCATAGAAATGAATGGAGTAGCGTGAAAATCGAAGCATCCGCAAGCAAGTGCGGGTGCGATTTTCACGCACGGTTGCTAGGTGACGATCGGGATGGGGACCCGATCATTATTATTTCCCCTTATAACATGGTTATAAGGGAAAATAATAGCATTCTGAATACAGAATCCATAGTACAATAGGGCTGGAGGGGTTAAAAAATAAATAAAATAACTCACCTTAATCCATTTGTTCGCGCAGCCCGGCTTCTCTTCTATCTTTATCTGTGAGCAACAGGACCTTTGATGACGTCACTACGCTCATCACATGATCCATCACCATGGTGATGGATCATGTGATGGACCATGTGATGAACGCAGTGACGTCATCAAAGGTCCTATTGCTCACAGATGAAGACAGAAGAGATGCCGGCTGCGCGAACAAGTGGATTAAGGTGAGTTAAATTATTATTATAATTTTTTTTAACCCCTCCAGCGCTATTGTACTATGCATTCTGTATTCAGAATGCTATTATTTTCCCTTATAACCATGTTATAAAGGGAAATAATACAATCTACACTACAACTAACCCAAACCTGAACTTTTGTAAAGAAGTTTGGGTCTGGGTACCACAGTCGGTTTTTTATCACGCGCGTGCAAAACACATTGCACCCGCACGATAAAAACTGAACATCAGAACGCAATCGCAGTCAAAACTGACTGCAATTGCGTTCCTACTCGCGCGGGTTTGCCGCAATGCACTGGGACGCATCCGGACCTAATCCGGACACGCCCGTGTGAAAGAGGCCTTACAGTTCTGGAATGTATTGGATAACACTGGCAGCATTATGTCAGTGTTATCCAATGCATTCCAGAACTGTAAGGGTTACATAGCATCATAAATCAATATAATGCTATGTGAATCCCGTCAGTGCTGGGAGGTCAGGCCGGGTGCTGCGATGTGGACTTGCTGCGGGAGGAACGCTCGTCTGCAAGGGGCCTAACTGTATCCAGGGGCGTAACTATAGGGGAAGCAGGGGAAGCGGCTGCTTTGGGGCCCTGACCCAGAAGGGGCCCATCCAGGAGGAAGAGGACTAAAAGATTTTGTCCGGGCCCCCTCAACAGTCTTACACAATGAAATTATATACAGTGACAGTATAGACAGTGTGGGAAACGGATGGAACCGCTGCCGGGCCTGGTCTGAGAGAGCGATCTTTACTAGCCACAGGAATGGGGGCGGCATGAAAGGAAGGGGTTGCGAAAAAATTACTGGGAGAGGGGGGCCCCATTCAAAAATTTGCTGTGGGGCCCAGTCATTTCTAGCTACAGTCAGTGGACTGTATCATTGTCCTGAGGATCACCATACAGTTAAATTCAGAGCAGCGGCTGCCGGCCAATTGCATTAGCATCTGATGCTCCTAGCATTCATTAGTGCTGAGAGCATTAGATTGTTATGTACCCAGCCAGTGGCCATGAGAAGGGCTTGAAATTTCCCTGTAGCATCTAAGGCCAATCCGACCCTGCTTGGCACCTTTGAAGAGTGGAGTAATTAACTGGAAAAAACTTCAACTCACTTTATTATTAATGACAGGAAATGGTACACAGTATTGCATACGTCTATTATTTCTACGGCCAGGGCACAGTTACCTCAATGGAAAGGCTCCTTCCAATACACTTGTCTTCACCTTCTCTTCGGCCAGCTGATCAGCGGAGGTGCACTAGTAACTGTCAAAAAGTTGGCAATTTTGACACAAGCCCTGCTTCTAGTGTCGGGCGAATCCGAACTGTAAAGTTCAGGTCCGTACCGAACTTTGCGAGTTCGGGTACCCAGACCCGAACTTTTCTGAAAAAGTTTGGGTTCGAGTTCGGTGTTCAGGCATTTAATAAAGCTTGTTGAAAGGCTGCAGTGCAGCCAATCAACAAGCTTTTAAGCTGTGGGCACTTAGAAGCCATCACAGCCATGCCTGGTAATGGCATGGCTGTGATTGGCCAGTGCATCATGTGACCTAACCTCTATACAAGCTGGATCACGTGTAGCACCGCCCATCAGCTCTGAGTAGTGCAGGGACAGGAAGCAGGCATCTGAAGCAAGGGGAGAGTGTTAGGAATCTGGCTATATGTTTTGTAGGTGACCTAAAATGAATTTTTGTGGGTGCAATACACCACCTTTGCACCCCGGACAGAGAAATATAATAGTTAATCCATCTGTTAGTTCGATGGGTGACATATACCCATTTTTGGTGTGAGATACACGTGTACTGCATATGTGACAGGGAAATTAATATAGTCAATCCGTCTGTTAGTTTGGTGGGTGACATATTCCCATTTTTGTGTGAGGTACACCTGCACTGTCAACTGGGCGACACTGTTCCCCTGCTTACCGCCGCGGTTCTGGGCACCGTGCTCATCTGTGATCGTGGTCTCTGCTACAGCTTTGGGCTCTGCCTGTGTGGTTAGTATTACCTTGAAGATTCCGCTCCAAAACTTCCATTTACCTGAACACTGCTTGAACTCCGCTTCGGTTGTGCAGTATGCATCATTCCCTGTGCGAGGCTGACTTGTGTCAGGTGATCTCGTTAACCTATCCTGGCTCTCCTGCAGGTACTTTAGTAGCTCAGCCCTCTACGCAGATGCCTTAGAGTCAAGGTCCTTATCTTGTGCTAAAGAGCTTGCTTACCACTCGTGTTCCTGACTTCGTGCTTCGTTCCTGGACTTCGTTTATCTTCTATCCCAGCCTGCTTGCATCGCCTCTCCTGTTACCGACCCGGTTTGTCTGACCTTACTCCTGTGCCACCTGCCCTGACTCTTTGCTCGTCCTGACTACGTCTCTGCATCATCCTCCGGTTCCTGTCTTGTTCCTCCTGGAAATGACCCTGTCTGACTTACTACGTTTGTACTGTCGGTACCTTCGCAGGTACCTCCTGGTCTGCCTGGACCAGCTGTCACTGACTGGTTTAAGCTCCAGAGTAGCTTCTGGCAACTACCGGCGGTCAAGCCTATCCTCACCATCAGGGGCTCTAGTGAAATTCGGGTAGTCGCTTAGTCACACCCCTCTGGAGTATTGCTAGTCAGTGGCACAGTGGGTCTACATCCGCTGTTCTGTGATACACTGCATACGTGACAGGGAAATTAATATAGTTGATCTGTCTGTTAGTTCGGTGGGTGACCTGAGGAGAGCATCAAATAAGGGACGTGGCCCTGGTCGTGGTGCTGGTGGAGCTCCTGTTGCAGGAAGAGGACGTGGTTGATCTGTGCCAGCTAAACGCCCAAATGAAACGCCTTTCTCAGGTGCACATAGGCGGCAGGACGTTCAGCATCATTTTGTAGGCCCGAATACCAGTGTACGAATGGTGAGGCCAGAACAATTAGAGGCAATAGTAGATTGGATGGCTGACAGTGCCTCCAGTTCCTTCACATTGTCTCCCACCCGGTCCCCTGCTGAAAGTGCAGAGTTGGCACCTGCAGCCCATGGGCATCTGTCTTTCACCTCATCCCCTTGCAAATCAGCCAAGCAGTCTGAGCCTCAAGTCATGCAGCAGTCTCTTATGCTTTTTGATGACTCTGCTGGTGGGGTTTCCGTGGGCCATCCATCTAGCCCTGCCCCAGAAGTGGAAGAGATTGTGTGCACTGATGCCCAACCACTTATGTTTCAGGATGTGGACATGGGAGGACCACCGCAGTACGTCTCTGATGATGACGAAACACTGGTACCAAATGCTGCGGCTTTCTGCAGTGTGCAGACCGGCAAGGAGGGCAGGGGTGAAGTGTGGGTGGAAGATGATGAGGTCCTAGACGCCACATGGAATCAAGGTCATGTGAGTGACGTGTGCAGTTCTGTCACGGATGATGTTGCAGATAGCTGGAAGTTATGAATAAACGTCCGACTGGCTTGATCCCAAACTAAGGAGCATATAGGTGACCCCTAAAAGAGCTCACCCTGACTGCTAAGCACATACAAGGGTCTCAGAGGTAGACGATTGTATGCCCACGTACCTAAGACTTTGTGACACCTGAAAACCCTATAATAGTGAGGGGACATGACCACCGGCTCCCTGCACTTCATACGGAGGGAGTAAGGGTCACCTAGAATCAAGCCAGCAAGGAAACACAATACATGAAAGGACTTATCTGAACAAGCAGCAGCAAAAGCCTCCAGCAGTGAACACTTCAATCCAGGAAGTAGTATAAACCGCAAAGTGAGGCAGTATGGGAGGAAATATAAAGGAAAGAGGATTATTCTAAATAGGTGACACCTGGGAAAAGGAAATGAGATAAGAAAGTGAAACCAAAACAAAGAACATCATGCAAGAGGTAGAGAAGGACATCTGTCAGACCTTCTCACAGAATTGGCGGTGACAGTACCCCTCCCTCTACGGGTGGACTCCGGACACTCAGAACCCACCTTCTCAGGATGAGACCTATGGAAAGCCTTGATGAGACGAGTGGCCTTAATGTCCGCCACTGGGACCCACATCCTCTCCTCAGGACCATAACCCTCCCAATGAACAAGGTATTGGAGAGAACCGCGGATAATGCGAGAATCCACAATCCTAGAGACCTGGAATTCAAGATTACCGTCAACAAAAATCGGAGGAGGAGGCAAAGAGGAGGGTACAGTGGGTAGGACATAAGGTTTTAATAGGGACCTGTGAAAAACATGGATCTTCCAAGTCTGAGGAAGATCAAGACGGAAGGCAACGGGATTGATGACGGACAAGATCTTGTAAGGCCCAATAAACTTAGGACCCAACTTCCAGGAGGGAACCTTCAGTTTGATATTCTTTGTAGACAACCACACCAGATCACCCACATTCAGGTCCGGACCAGACACACGTCTCTTATCCGCCACACGCTTATATCTCTCACTCATCCTCTTCAGATTACCCTGAATCTTTTGCCAAATAAATGACAAAGACGAGGAAAATCTCTCCTCATCAGGTAAACCAGAAGACCCCTCTCCAGAGAATATCCCAAACTGTGGATGAAACCCATATGCACCAAAAAATGGTGACTTATCAGAGGACTCCTGGCGACGGTTATTTAAAGCAAGCTCAGCAAGGGACAAAAAAGAATACTAATCCTCCTGATTCTCCGCCACAAAACAGCGCAGATCTGTCTCCAGATTCTGATTGACGCGTTCGGTCTGACCATTCGACTGCGGGTGAAAAGCAGAAGAAAATGACAACTGAATCCCCAAGCGAGAACAGAAGGCCTTCCAGAATCTGGAAACAAATTGTGTGCCCCTATCAGAAACAATGTCTGAAGGAATGCCATGCAATTTAACAATGTGATCAACAAACGCTTGCGCCAACGTCTTAGCATTGGGTAACCCAGGAAAGGGAATGAAATGCGCCAGAATCACAGTCTTCCCCAAGGAACGAGGCAGGTCCGTAATGAAGTCCATGGACAGATGCGTCCAAGGACGGGAAGGAATGGGTAACGGGAGGAGAGAACCCGATGGCCGTGAATAAGGGACCTTGGCACGAGCGCAGGTCTCGCAGGCTGCTACAAAACCGTCAACCGTCTTACGAAGAGCCGGCCACCAGAATCTCCGAGCAATGAGATCTACTGTGGCTCTACTCCCCGGGTGCCCTGCAAGGACAGTATCGTGGTGCTCCTTAAAAACCTTGTGTCGTAAAGCGAGAGGCACAACCTCCCAGGAGGACAAAGATCAGGAGCCTCTGCCTGGGCTGCCTGCACCTCTGCCTCCAATTCAGGATAAAGAGCAGAGACGATCACCCCTTCAGCCAAAATGGGACCCGGGTCTTCAAAGTTCCCCCCTCCTGGAAAACAACGTGACAGGGCATCCGCCTTCACATTTTTAACCCCAGGGCGGAACGTGACAACAAAATTTAACCTAGAAAAGAACAAAGACCATCTGGCCTGTCTCGGGTTCAGACACTTGGCTGATTCCAAGTAGGCCAGATTCTTATGGTCGGTAAACACGGTAATAGGGTGTCTGGCTCCCTCTAGCCAATGGCGCCATTCCTCAAAAGATAATTTGATGGCCAACAACTCCCTATCTCCCACATTGTAATTTCTCTCTGCGGAGGAGAGTTTCCTTGAGAAAAAGGCACACGGTCGCCATTTGGCAGGAGAGGGACCCTGAGATAAGACCGCACCCACACCCACCTCAGAAGTGTCCATCTCAACAATAAAAGGTAGAGAGACATCAGGTTGTACCAAAATGGGAGCGGAAGCAAAACTCTCTTTGATACTAGAAAAGGCCTTAACCACTTCAGCCCCCATAGCTTAAACACCCTTAATGACCAGGCCACTTTTTACACTTCTGCACTACACTATTTTCACCGTTTATTGCTCGGTCATGCAACTTACCACCCAAATGAATTTTACCTCCTTTTCTTCTCACTAATAGAGCTTTCATTTTGTGGTATTTCATTGCTGCTGACATTTTTACTTTTTTTGTTATTAATTGAAATTTAACGATTTTTTTTGCAAAAAAATTACATTTTTCACTTTCAGTTGTAAAATTTTGCAAAAAAACGACATCCATATATAAATTTTTCTCTAAATTTATTGTTCTACATGTCTTTGATTAAAAAAAAAATGTTTGGGTAAAAAAAAAAATGGTTTGGGTAAAAGTTATAGCGTTTACAAACTATGGAACAAAAATGTGAATTTCCGCTTTTTGAAGCAGCTCTGACTTTCTGAGCACCTGTCATGTTTCCTGAGGTTCTACAATGGCCAGACAGTACAAACACCCTAAGGTATTCGCTGATGGGCATAGTGAGTTCATAGAACTTTTTATTTTTTGTCACAAGTTAGCGGAAAATGATGATTTTTTCTTTGATTTTTTTATTTCTTACAAAGTCTCATATTCCACTAACTTGTGACAAAAAATAAAAACTTCCATGAACTCACTATGCCCATCACAAAATACCTTGGGGTGTCTTTTTTCCAAAATGGGGTCACTTGTGGGGTAGTTATACTGCCCTGGCATTTTAGGGGCCCAAATGCGTGCGAAGTAGTTTGAAATCAAAATCTGTAAAAAATGGCCGGTGAAATCCGAAAGGTGCTCTTTGGAATGTGGGCCCCTTTGCCCACCTAGGCTACAAAAAAGTGTCACACATGTGGTATCTCCGTACTCAGGAGAAGTTGGGCAATGTGTTTTGGGGTGTCATTTTACATATACCCATGCTGGGTGAGATAAATATTTTTTATACAAAGTTGGCATTTGACCAAGATATTTATCTCACCCAGCATGGGTATATGTAAAATGACACCCCAAAACACATTGCCCAACTTCTCCTGAGTACGGCGATACCAGATGTGTGACACTTTTTTGCAGCCTAGATGCGCAAAGGGGCCCACATTCCTTTTATGAGGGCATTTTTAGACATTTGGATCCCAGACTTCTTCTCACGCTTTAGGGCCCCTAAAATGCCAGGGCAGTATAAATACCCCACATGTGACCCCATTTTGGAAAGCAGATACCCCAAGGTATTCAATGAGGGGCATGGCGAGTTCATAGAATATTTTTTTTTTGGCACAAGTTAGCGGAAATTGATATTTTATTTTTTTTTTCTCACAAAGTCTCCCTTTCCGCTAACTTGGGACAAAAATGTCAATCTTTTATGGACTCAATATGCCCCTCACGGAATACCTTGGGGTGTCTTCTTTCCGAAATGGGGTCACATGTGGGGTATATATACTGCCCTGGCATTTTAGGGGCCCTAAAGCGTGAGAGGAAGTCTGGAATATAAATGTCTAAAAAAATTTACGCATTTGGATTCCGTGAGGGGTATGGTGAGTTCATGTGAGATTTTATTTTTTGACACAAGTTAGTGGAATATGAGACTTTGTAAGAAAAAAATAAAAATAAAAAATTTCCGCTAACTTGGGCCAAAGAAATGTCTGAATGGAGCCTTACAGGGGGTGATCAATGACAGGGGGGTGATCAATGACAGGGGGGTGATCAGGGAGTCTATATGGGGTGATCACCCCCCTGTCATTGATCACCCCCCTATAAGGCTCCATTCAGATGTCCATATGTGTTTTGCGGATCCGATCCATGTATCTGTGGATCCGTAAAAAACATACGGACGTCTGAATGGAGCCTTACAGGGGGGTGATCAATGACAGGGGGGTGATCAATGACAGGGGGGTGATCAGGGAGTCTATATGGGGTGATCACCCCCCCGTCATTGATCACCCCCCTATAAGGCTCCATTCAGATGTCCGTATGTGTTTTGCGGATCCGATCCATGTATCTGTGGATCCATAAAAAACATACTTACGTCGGAATGGAGCCTTACAGTGGGGTGATCAATGACAGGGGGGTGATCAGGGAGTCTATATGGGGTGATCACGCCCCTGTAAGGCTCCATTCAGACGTCTATGTGTTTTCCGGATCCGATCCATGTGTCCGTGGATCCGTATAAAACATACGGACGTCTGAATGGAGCCTTACAGGGGGGTGATCAATGACAGGGGGGTGATCAGGGAGTCTATATGGGGTGATCACCCCCCTATAAGGCTCCATTCAGATGTCCGTATGTGTTTTGCGGATCCGATCCATGTATCCGTGGATTCGTAAAAAACATACGGACGTCTGAATGGAGCCTTACAAGGGGGTGATCAATGACAGGGGGGTGATCAGGGAGTCTATATGGGGTGATCAGGGGTTAATAAGGGGTTAATAAGTGACAGGGGGGGGGGTGTAGTGTAGTGGTGTTTGGTGCTACTTATTACTGAGCTGCCTGTGTCCTCTGGTGGTCGATCCAAACAAAAGGGACCACCAGAGGACCAGGTAGTAGGTATATTAGACGCTGTTATCAAAACAGCGTCTAATGTACCTGTTAGGGGTTAAAAAAAAATCGCATCTCCAGCCTGCCAGCGAACTATCGCTGCTGGCAGGCTGGAGATCCACTCGCTTACCTTCCGATCCTGTGAACGCGTGCGCCTGTGTGCGTGCGTTCACAGGAAATCTCGCGTCTCACGAGATGACGCGTATATGCGTGACTCTGCGCAGGGCTGCCGCCTCCGGAACGCGATCCTGCGTTAGGCAGTCCGGAGGCGGTTAAAGAGGACCTTTCACTAGTTTAAAAACTAAAAACTAACTATATCAGTGGGCAGAGCGGCGCCCAGGGGTCCCCCTGCACTTACTAGTATGTCTGGGCGCCGCTCCGTTTGCCCGGTATAGGCTCCGGTGTCTGCAGCTCCCTCTTTTGTACTGGGCAGAGTTTTTGTATTAGGGTTGTCCCTTGCTGCAGCGCTGGCCAATCGTAGCGCACAGCTCATAGCCTGGGAGTCCGCCCCGTACAACAGAGGGAGCTGCACACACCGGAGCCTATACCGGGCAAACGGAGCGGCGCCCAGACATACTAGTAAGCGCAGGGGGATCCCTGGGCGCCGCTCTGCCCACTGATATAGTTAGTTTTTAGTTTTTAAACTAGTGAAAGGTCCTCTTTAAGCGCATCTACCGACCAGGAGGAAAAATCTACCCCCTTTTTAGTCATATCAGTGAGTGGCTTAACAACAGAGGAATAATTCAAAATGAACTTTCTGTAATAATTGGCAAAACCCAAAAACTGCATCAGCGCCTTCTGATTCTCAGGAAGCTCCCAATCAAGCACTAGGTTGTATGCCCCTCTTAAATCCAACTTAGAAAAAACTTTAGCCCCAACAATCTGGTTAAACAGGTCCGGGATCAGAGGAAGCGGATATGGGTCACGAATCGCGATACGGTTCAGCTCCCTGAAATCCAGACAAGGTCTTAATGAAGCATCTTTTTTCTTAACAAAAAAAAACAGCGGCAACAGGTGACTTCGAGGGTCGGATGTGTCCCTTTCTCAGGCTCTCAGAGATATAAGTACGCATAGCGACCCTTTCAGGTTGGGAGAGATTATACACTGCTCAAAAAAATAAAGGGAAAATACAGCCCCATCAGAACCAAATACTGCACTGCATCACAAAATACTGCCTCCCCAACAGCAGTATCCAACTGCATCACCATCTTGAGGACAGCAATAAAGTTGATTTCAGGAGGAGACCGCCCTCCCATTATTTTTATGAGGCAAGCTGGCACAGCTTTTTCTAGCAGTTCTATAGAAGTGAATATAGGGCGGTCGCACATGCGAGGTGCGCTCTCCCGAACTTTAGGCGCTCCTATTTGACATTGGTGGTTTATATGCCAACAGTGTTCCAGGTGAGACAACCCCTTTAATTGACAAGAACAAATCCCAACCAGCTCTATAGTCAGTATAGATCTCAGCCATCATCACCTATGCCAGAAAACTGGTAAATGATGATTGAGCGGCTGCCGCCGATATCCCCACCCATACCACATCCCCTTTTCGGAAAGTGGTGAGGGCAGTGGTTAAATGCGATCTGCAGAAAAAAAATATATATATGGGCATATTGCATTTTTACCCCTTCACTAGGGGTGCACCGAAATGAAAATTCTGGTCCGAAACCGAAACCGAAAATTCAGGATGCCCTTGACCGAAACCGAAACTGCCTTTTTGCCCAAATACTTTTAACCACCTCCGGACCGCTGTACGCACAGACGCGTCCTGGAGGTGGTTGATTCATTCCTCCTGGACGCGCCGGCGCGTCCTCTCGCGAGACGCGAGATTTCGGTCACAGCCGGCCCGCGCATGCGCATCGCGGGCCGGCAAAAGTTAGAGGAGTATTTCATCAGCAACCTGCCAGCCAATGATCGTCGCTGGCAGGTTGCTGATTTTTAAAAAATCGAATCACAAGCCAGATAACAGATCATATTAGTAAATATGATCTGTTATATGGCTTCTCTGCTTCTCTGCTGGTCCTTTTCGTCGGTTGGATCCAGCAGAGAAGCAGACATCACTGTGAGTACACACCAAACACTGCCCTTAGCCCCTGATCACCATCCATCACCCCCATCATCCAAATTAACCCCTTGATCGCCCCCTGTCAATCACTTAGTGAAAGACAAAAAGTGATCAGTGTAAACTGACACTTTTTTTTTTCACTAGTATTGGCTGTTAGGTTTTAGGGATAGTTTAGGCCCCTTGGTTAGGTAGTTAGCGTCAGTTAGCGCCCACCCCACCGCACCGCAGTCACTTTTATTCGCTGTTTAGCGTATCGCTAATCAGCATTTGTACTTTTATAGTATCTGTAAGTGATCAAAACTGATCACGGTCAGATCTATAATAGTATTAGTGTCACTTTAGTTCGCCCCCCACCCAAAACGCAGTGTTTGCCCGATCAGGCCTGATCGGTCGCCCACACGTGCGTTCACCCACGCCCGCCCCACCGCAGTGACAAAAAAATTTTTTTTTTTTGATCACTGCACATTCACTTTACACGCTCTGCGGCGATAAAAAAATCAGTTTTGATATTTTTTATCAACCGCAGCGGCCTCCGGTACTTCGCTAGCCTCCCCTTTGTAAGACAGGCTTGCTTTTTTTCTTGGGTAGTCTCAGGGAATACCCCTAAATTTAGTAGTCCAAATGTCAAACAGGGGGTATTCTTCTGAAGAGGCCTACAGGATTCTGACCCAGTCGGATGAGGAGTGGGAACCCTCATCTGATGAATCTAGCGGGTCAGAATATGAACCTGTAGAAAGCAGTGGCTCTCTGACCCAAAGTTCGGACGAGGAGGTTGAGGTCCCTGGCAGCACCAGGCGTACCCGGCCCCGTGTCGCTAGACCACAGGTTATGCAGGATCCGCTTCAAGAGCAGCAGAGTGGGGCTGTCGCTGCCGGATCACGTGGTGAGGCATACACCAGCAGCGCAGCCCTTCCTGGACCTAGTACCAGCACTGCCGTACAACATGGTGAAGTAGCGAGCACCAGAAGGGCAGTTGAAGCTGGTACGGTGGCACGTGCACTAGTTACCCCGTCGCAGCCACCGCACAGACAGGCCCGTAGAGCCCCTAGAATCCCTGAGGTGCTGGCAAACCCTGATTGGCAGTCACCAACTTCAGCCGCACCAGTAGTTCCCCCTTTCACCGCCCAGTCTGGAGTTCGGGTTGAGACGGCTCAGATCAGTACGGCCCTGGGATTTTTTGAGCTGTTCTTGACTGCGGAGCTCTTGGACTTAGTCGTGGCAGAGACCAACCAATATGCCACACAATTTATAACCGCAAACCCGGGAAGCTTTTATGCCCAGCCTTTCCGGTGGAAACCAGTCCAAGTTTCCGAACTTAAAATTTTTCTGGGCCTTCTCCTCAACATGGGCCTGACAAAAAAGCATGAATTGCGGTCATATTGGTCAACGCACCCAATTCATCACATGCCCATGTTCTCTGCTGCTATGTCCAGGACACGATTTGAGGCCATCCTGCGTTTCCTGCACTTTAGCGACAACACCACCTCCCGTCCCAGAGGCCACCCAGCTTTTGACCGGCTCCACAAAATTCGGCCCCTCATAGACCATTTCAACCAGAAATTTGCAGATTTGTATACCCCTGAGCAAAACATCTGCGTAGACGAGTCCCTAATACATTTTACCGGGCGCCTTGGCTTCAAACAGTACATCCCAAGCAAGCGTGCCCGGTATGGGGTCAAATTGTATAAGCTCTGTGAAAGGGCCACAGGCTATACCCACAAATTTCGGATCTATGAGGGAAAAGATCAGACCCTGGAGCCGGTCGGTTGCCCTGACTACCTGGGGAGCAGTGGGAAGACAGTCTGGGACTTGGTGTCACCCTTATTCGGCAAGGGGTACCATCTTTATGTGGACAATTTTTACACAAGTGTGGCCCTCTTTAGGCATTTGTTTCTAGAACGGATTTGCGCCTGTGGCACCGCGCGAACTAGTCGCGTGGGCTTCCCCCAACGGCTTGTAACCACCCGTCTTGCAAGGGGGGAGAGGGCTGCCTTGTGTAACGAAGAACTGCTCGCGGTGAAATGGAGAGACAAGCGTGACGTTTACATGCTCTCCTCCATTCACGCAGACACGACAATACAAATTCAAAGGGCAACCCGTGTCATTGAAAAGCCCCTCTCAGTCCACGACTATAATGCGCTCATGGGAGGGGTGGACTTCAATGACCAGATGTTGGCTCCCTATTTAGTTTCCCGCAGAACCAGATGCTGGTATAAGAAGGTGTCTGTATATTTAATTCAATTGGCGCTCTACAATAGTTTTGTTCTCTACAGTAAGGCTGGGAGAACACGATCCTTCCTCAAATTCCAGGAAGAGATCATCGAGAACCTCCTTTACCCAGGAGGTTCCGTGGCCCCATCCACCAGTGTAGTTAGCCGTCTACACGAGCGACATTTCCCCAGTGTCGTTGCTGGTACCTCAACCCAACCGCCACCCCGAAAAAAATGTCGTGTCTGTAGCAGGAGTGGAATAAGGCGTGACACCCGCTATTTCTGTCCTGACTGTCCGGACCACCCTGCCCTATGCTTAGGAGAGTGTTTCCGGAAGTACCACACACAGGTACACCTAGCATAGGGATCACATCTCACCAGGACAGGCACACAGGGCTATTAGGGCCCTTTCTCTCACAGCTGCTGCAAACCTCTCCTTTCACCTGGGATAAAGTGCATAACGTACTTCGCCACATCTTTGGGCGATTTGCGCTTTGCACATTGTCCCATGGGGAAGGAGAGGTTTGTTCTATAAAGGTAAAAAAAACAAAACAAAAAAAAAATTACCGGTAAGTAAAAAAGTTTAAAAAAGTTAATATGTTCTGTTCTAAAGTTAATAAAGTTATTGCTTTGCGGCCTGGTTTTTTCTTTTTTGTTTTGTTTTTTTTACCTTCCAGGTGGACCATCCGATCGACCAGCTGCAGCACTGATGTGCATTCGGACAGAAGCATTGCGCTGCTGTCAGATTACACGCAAGTCGGTGTATGCGGCGCTGCAAGACGAGATTTCTCCTCTGCAGTAAAAGATATGTTTGCCAAGGCATATGAGCTGAGGAGGTGGCGGTGTTCATATACTTTGGCAAACACTTTGTATATATAAAAAAAAAATCCCGGCAATGATTTATTCATCCACATCGATTGTTGTAAATGGAGAAATCTGGTTAGCCAGGGCATACGAGCTGAAGTGGGTATGGATGTTGGGCGGAGCTCCTATGTCCTGGCAGACGCCTTTCCCCTCCTTTTTTCTTTTTTTGGCAGAGATTTTTTCATCCACATTGATCGATGTGAATGAAGAAATCTGTGCCGTTCATTTTTTTCTTTCAGCCCAGAGGCTGAACGGAAAAAAAAAATCTCATTACCCGTATGCTCAATATAAGGAGAATAGCAGAAACTCCTAATGCTGGGCATACATGTAATGATTGCGGAGACCCTCAAATGCCAGGGCAGTACAAACACCCCACAAATAACACCATTTTGGAAAGAAGACACCCCAAGGTATTCGCTGAGGGGCATATTGAGTCCATGAAAGATTGAAATTTTTGTCCCAAGTTAGCGGAAAGGGAGACTTTGTGAGAACAAAATCAAAAAAATCAATTTCCGCTAACTTGTGCCAAAATTTTTTTTTTTCAATGAACTCGCCATGCCCCTCATTGAATACCTTGGGGTGTCTTCTTTCCAAAATGGGGTCACATGTGGGGTATTTATACTGCCCTGGCATTTTAGGGGCCCCAAAGCGTGAGAAGAAGTCTGGTATCCAAATGTCTAAAAATGCCCTGCTAAAAGGAATTTGGGCCCCTTTGCCCACCTAGGCTGCAAAAAAGTGTCACACATCTGGTATCTCCGTACTCAGGAGAAGTTGAGGAATGTGTTTTGGGGTGTCTTTTTACATATACCCATGCTGGGTGAGATAAATATCTTGGTCAAATGCAAACTTTGTATAAAAAAAATGGGAAAAGTTGTCTTTGCCAAGATATTTCTCTCACCCAGCATGGGTATATGTAAAATGACACCCCAAAACACATTCCCCACCTTCTCCTGAGTACGGAGATACCAGATGTGTGACACTTTTTTGCAGCCTAGATGCGCAAAGGTGCCCAAATTCCTTTTAGGAGGGCATTTTTAGACATTTGGATACCAGACTTCTTCTCACGCTTTGGGGCCCCTAGAATGCCAGGGCAGTATAACTACCCCACAAGTGACCCCATTTTGGAAAGAAGACACCCCAAGGTATTCCGTGAGGGGCATGGCGAGTTCCTAGAATTTTTTATTTTTTGTCACAAGTTAGTGGAAAATGATGATTTTTTTTTTTTTTTTTTTTTTTTTTCATACAAAGTCTCATATTCCACTAACTTGTGACAAAAAAATAAAAACTTCCATGAACTCACTATGCCCATCAGCGAATACCTTGGGGTCTCTTCTTTCCAAAATGGGGTCACTTGTGGGGTAGTTATACTGCCCTGGCATTCTAGGGGCCCAAATGTGTGGTAAGGAGTTTGAAATCAAATTCTGTAAAAATTGACCTGTGAAATCCGAAAGGTGCTCTTTGGAATATGGGCCCCTTTGCCCACCTAGGCTGCAAAAAAGTGTCACACATCTGGTATCTCCGTACTCAGGAGAAGGTGGGGAATGTGTTTTGGGGTGTCATTTTATATATACCCATGCTGGGTGAGAGAAATATCTTGGCAAAAGACAACTTTTCCCATTTTTTTATACAAAGTTGGCATTTGACCAAGATATTTATCTCACCCAGCATGGGTATATGTAAAAAGACACCCCAAAACACATTCCTCAACTTCTCCTGAGTACGGAGATACCAGATGTGTGACACTTTTTTGCAGCCTAGGTGGGCAAAGGGGCCCACATTCCAAAGAGCACCTTTCGGATTTCACAGGTCATTTTTTACTGAATTTGATTTCAAACTCCTTACCACACATTTGGGCCCCTAGAATGCCAGGGCAGTATAACTACCCCACAAGTGACCCCATTTTGGAAAGAAGACACCCCAAGGTATTCCGTGAGGGGCATGGCGAGTTCCTAGAATTTTTTATTTTTTGTCACAAGTTAGTGGAAAATGATGATTTTTTTTTTTTTTTTTTTTCATACAAAGTCTCATATTCCACTAACTTGTGACAAAAAATAAAAACTTCCATGAACTCACTATGCCCATCAGCGAATACCTTGGGGTCTCTTCTTTCCAAAATGGGGTCACTTGTGGGGTAGTTATACTGCCCTGGCATTCTAGGGGCCCAAATGTGTGGTAAGGAGTTTGAAATCAAATTCTGTAAAAATTGACCTGTGAAATCCGAAAGGTGCTCTTTGGAATATGGGCCCCTTTGCCCACCTAGGCTGCAAAAAAGTGTCACACATCTGGTATCTCCGTACTCAGGAGAAGTTGAGGAATGTGTTTTGGGGTGTCTTTTTACATATACCCATGCTGGGTGAGATAAATATCTTGGTCAAATGCCAACTTTGTATAAAAAAATGGGAAAAGTTGTCTTTTGCCAAGATATTTCTCTCACCCAGCATGGGTATATATAAAATGACACCCCAAAACACATTCCCCACCTTCTCCTGAGTACGGAGATACCAGATGTGTGACACTTTTTTGCAGCCTAGGTGGGCAAAGGGGCCCATATTCCAAAGAGCACCTTTCGGATTTCACAGGTCAATTTTTACAGAATTTGATTTCAAACTCCTTACCACACATTTGGGCCCCTAGAATGCCAGGGCAGTATAACTACCCCACAAGTGACCCCATTTTGGAAAGAAGAGACCCCAAGGTATTCGCTGATGGGCATAGTGAGTTCATAGAACTTTTTATTTTTTGTCACAAGTTAGTGGAATATGAGACTTTGTAAGAAAAAAAAAAAAAAAATCATCATTTACCGCTAACTTGTGACAAAAAATAAAAAGTTCTATGAACTCACTATGCCCATCAGTGAATACCTTAGGGTGTCTACTTTCAGAAATGGGGTCATTTGTGGGGTGTTTGTACTGTCTGGGCATTGTAGAACCTCAGGAAACATGACAGGTGCTCAGAAAGTCAGAGCTGCTTCAAAAAGCGGAAATTCACATTTTTGTACCATAGTTTGTAAACGCTATAACTTTTACCCAAACCATTTTTTTTTTACCCAAACATTTTTTTTTTATCAAAGACATGTAGAACTATAAATTTAGAGCAAAATTTCTATATGGATGTCGTTTTTTTTGCAAAATTTTACACCTGAAAGTGAAAAATGTCATTTTTTTGCAAAAAAATCGTTAAATTTCGATTAATAACAAAAAAAGTAAAAATGTCAGCAGCAAAGAAATACCACCAAATGAAAGCTCTATTAGTGAGAAGAAAAGGAGGTAAAATTCATTTGGGTGGTAAGTTGCATGACCGAGCAATAAATGGTGAAAGTAGTGTAGGTCAGAAGTGTAAAAAGTGGCCTGGTCTTTCAGGGTGTTTAAGCACTGGGGGCTGAGGTGGTTAAAATACTTTTTTTTTAATGATTTTATTAATAATTCTTTTTCATGAATGAAATTCATCTGTGGGTGGCGCTGTTATGGAGAGGGGGATCTGTGGGTGGCGCTGTTATGGAGAGGGGGATCTGTGGGTGGCGCTGTTATGGAGAGGGGGATCTGTGGGTGGCGCTATGGAGAGGGGGATCTGTGGGTGGCGCTGTTATGGAGAGGGGGATCTGTGGGTGGCGCTGTTATGGAGAGGGGGATCTGTGGGTGGCGCTGTTATGGAGAGGGGGATCTGTGGGTGGCGCTGTTATGGAGAGGGGGATCTGTGGGTGGCGCTGTTATGGAGAGGGGGATCTGTGGGTGGCGCTGTTATGGAGAGGGGGATCTGTGGGTGGCGCTGTTATGGAGAGGGGGATCTGTGGGTGGCTCTGTTATGGAAAGGGGATATGTGCACTGTTATGGGCATAACAGTGCACAGATCCCTTTCCCCATAACAGTGCACAGATCCCTTTCCCCATAACAGTGCACAGATCCCCCCCCTCCCCATAGCAGTGCCATAGACAGATCCCCCTACCCATAACAGCCCCGGCCCTGCTGCTCACAGCATCACTCACTGCATCTTTATTTTACCTTACAATCGTCACGCTCCAGTAAGAACTCTGCAGGCAGAGCGGAGGGCGGCGTAACGTCACTTACTCACGTGACGCACCTGCTCCGCCCACTTTATGAATGAAGGAGGCGGAGCAGGCGCGTCACGTGAGTAAGTGACGTTACGCCGGCCTCCGCTCTGCCTGCAGAGTTGTTAGTTACTGGAGCCTCACGATTGTAAGGTAAAATAAAGATGCAGTGACAAAGTAAACCGCCCGCCCGGCGCCCGCCCGCAGATGGTGGGTGACAAATCCCACACCCCATATTTTCGGCCGATATGTAACAATATCGGCCGAAGTGGATTAGGTGCATTTTCGGCCGATATTTTCGGCTGCCGGAATTTCGGTGCACCCCTACCCTTCACGATATGTGATGTAATAATCACAAATCACATGACGGATCTTTAAAGATTGCGTCCACTCAGGAATGCCGATCGTGGACATTTAACCTGACCACTGCATCTGAGCACGTGAAATACCGGAAGCGAGCGTTTCTGTCTATCCTCCGGCTCCCCCGTGTGGCGATCGGAGGAGCATGCATGTGGCAGCACCTATCATTCAGGATGACAGGAGGCTGCTGCATAGTAGTTTCTACGGAGCCGCTGCCTGTGACAGGGCTCCATACAAACACAGTAAAATCATCATAGACTAAAATGCGAATTTATTGAAGAATATTTATTAAAATAAAAAAATACACATCATGGGTATCGCCGAAAATGCCCGTACTATCAAAATATAAAAATATTTATACCATACGGAAAAATGGGAAACAAAAAAGTGTCAAAATGGCTGATTCACAGTTTTTTGGTCGCTTTTCCTCCCACAAATATTAACCGCCTCCGGACCGCCTAACGCAGGATCGCGTTCCGGAGGCGGCAGCCCTGCGCAGAGTCACGCATATATGCGTCATCTCGCGAGACGCGAGATATCCTGTGAATGCGCGCACACAGGCGCGCGCGTTCACAGGATCGGAAGGTAAGCGAGTGGATCTCCAGCCTGCCAGCGGCGATCGTTCGCTGGCAGGCTGGAGATGCGATTTTTTTTAACCCTAACAGGTATATTAGACGCTGTTTTGATAACAGCGTCTAATATACCTGCTACCTGGTCCTCTGGTGGTCCCTTTTGTTTGGATCGACCGCCAGAGGACACAGGTAGCTCAGTAATAAGTAGCACCAAGCACCACTACACTACACCCCCCCCCTGTCACTTATTAACCCCTGATCACCCCATATAGACTCCCTGATCACCCCCCTGTCATTGATCACCCCCCTGTAAGGCTCCATTCAGACGTCCGTATGATTTTTACGGATCCACTGATACATGGATCGGATCCGCAAAACACATACGGACGTCTGAATGGAGCCTTACAGGGGAGTGATCAATGACGGGGGTGATCACCCCATATAGACTCCCTGATCACCCCCCTGTCATTGATCACCCCCCTGTCATTGATCACCCCCCTGTAAGGCTGCATTCAGATGTCCGTATGTTTTTTACGGATCCACTGATACATGGATCGGATCCGCAAAACACATACGGACATCTGAATGGAGCCTTATAGGGGGGTGATCAATGACAGGGGGGTGATCACCCCATATAGATTCCCTGATCACCCCCCTGTCATTGATCACCCCCCTGTAAGGCTGCATTCAGATGTCTGTATGATTTTTACGCATCCACTGATACATGGATCGGATCCGCAAAACACATACGGACATCTGAATGGAGCCTTATAGGGGGGTGATCAATGACAGGGGGGTGATCACCCCATATAGACTCCCTGATCACCCCCCTGTCATTGATCACCCCCCTGTCATTGATCACCCCCCTGTAAGGCTCCATTCAGACATTTTTTTGGCCCAAGTTAGCGGAAATTATATATTTTTTTCTTACAAAGTCTCATATTCCACTAACGTGTCAAAAAATAAAATCTCACATGAACTCACCATACCCCTCACGGAATCCAAATGCGTAAAAATTTTTAGACATTTATATTCCAGACTTCTTCTCACGCTTTAGGGCCCCTAGAATGCCAGGGCAGTATAAATACCCCACATGTGACCCCATTTCGGAAAGAAGACACCCCAAGGTATTCCGTGAGGGGCATATTGAGTCCATGAAAGATTGAAATTTTTGTCCCAAGTTAGCGGAAAGGGAGACTTTGTGAGAAGAAAAAAAAAATCAATTTCCGCTAACTTGTGCCAAAAAAAAAAAATTCTATGAACTCGCCATGCCCCTCATTGAATACCTTGGGGTGTCTTCTTTCCAAAATCAGGTCACATGTGGGGTATTTATACTGCCCTGGCATTCTAGGGGCCCTAAAGCATGAGAAGAAGTCTGGGATCCAAATGTCTAAAAATGCCCTCATAAAAGGAATGTGGGCCCCTTTGCGCATCTAGGCTGCAAAAAAGTGTCACACATCTGGTATCGCCGTACTCAGGAGAAGTTGGGCAATGTGTTTTGGGGTGTCATTTTACATATACCCATGCTGGGTGAGATAAATATCTTGGTCAAATGCCAACTTTGTATAAAAAATGGGAAAAGTTGTCTTTTGCCGAGATATTTCTCTCACCCAGCATGAGTATATGTAAAAAGACACCCCAAAACACATTGCCCACTTTCTCCTGAATACGGCGATACCACGTGTGACACTTTTTTGCAGCCTAGGTGGGCAAAGGGGCCCACATTCCAAAGAGCACCTTTCGGATTTCACAGGTCATTTACCTACTTACCACACATTAGGGCCCCTAGAATGCCAGGGCAGTATAACTACCCCACAAGTGACCCCATTTTGGAAAGAAGACACCCCAAGGTATTCCGTGAGGGGCATGGCGAGTTCCTAGAATTTTTTATTTTTTGTCACAAGTTAGCGGAAAATTATGATTTTTTATTTTTTTTTCCTTACAAAGTCTCATATTCCACTAACTTGTGACAAAAAATAAAAACTTCCATGAACTCACTATGCCCATCACGAAATACTTTGGGGTGTCTTCTTTCCAAAATGGGGTCACTTGTGGGGTAGTTATACTGCCCTGGCATTCTAGGGGCCCTAATGTGTGGTAAGTAGGTAAATGACCTGTGAAATCCGAAAGGTGCTCTTTGGAATGTGGGCCCGTTTGCCCACCTAGGCTGCAAAAAAGTGTCACACATCTGGTATCCCCGTACTCAGGAGAAATGTGTTTTGTGGTGTCTTTTTACATATACCCATGCTGGGTGAGAGAAATATCTTGGCAAAAGACAACTTTTCCCATTTTTTTATACAAAGTTGGCATTTGACCGAGATATTTATCTCACCCAGCATGGGTATATGTAAAATGACACCCCAAAACACATTGCCCAACTTCTCCTGAGTACGGAGATACCACATGTGTGACACTTTTTTGCAGCCTAGGTGGGCAAAGGGGCCCACATTCCAAAGAGCACCTTTCGGATTTCACCGACCATTTTTTACAGATTTTGATTTCTAACTACTTACCACACATTAGGGCCCCTAGAATCCCAGGGCAGTATAACTACCCCACAAGTGACCCCATTTTGGAAAGAAGACACCCCAAGGTATTCGCTGATGGGCATAGTGAGTTCATGGAAGTTTTAATTTTTTGTCACAAGTTAGTGGAATATGAGACTTTGTAAGAAAAAAAATAATAATAATAATCATTTTCCGCTAACTTGTGACAAAAAATAAAAAATTCTAGGAACTCGCCATGCCCCTCACGGAATACCTTGGGGTGTCTTCTTTCGAAAATGGGCTCACTTGTGGCGTAGTTATACTGCCCTGGCATTCTAGGGGCCCAAATGTGTGGTAAGTAGTTTGAAATCAAAATCTGTAAAAAATGGCCGGTGAAATCCGAAAGGTGCTCTTTGGAATGTGGGCCCCTTTGCCCACCTAGGCTGCAAAAAAGTGTCACACATGTGGTATCTCCGTACTCAGGAGAAGTTGGGCAATGTGTTTTGGGGTGTCATTTTACATATACCCATGCTGGGTGAGAGAAATATCTTGGCAAAAGACAACTTTTCCCATTTTTTTATACAAAGTTGGCATTTGACCAAGATATTTCTCTCACCCAGCATGGGTATATGTAAAATGACACCCCAAAACACATTGCCCAACTTCTCCTGAGTACGGAGATACCACATGTGTGACACTTTTTTGCAGCCTAGGTGGGCAAAGGGGCCCACATTCCAAAGAGCACCTTTCGGATTTCACCGGCCATTTTTTACAGATTTTGATTTCAAACTACTTACCACACATTAGGGCCCCTAGAATGCCAGGGCAGTATAACTACCCCACAAGTGACCCCATTTTGGAAAGAAGACACCCCAAGGTATTCGCTGATTGGCATAGTGAGTTCATAGAAGTTTTTATTTTTGTCACAAGTTAGTGGAATATGAGACTTTGTAAGAAAAAATAAAGAAAAAATCATCATTTTCCGCTAACTTGTGACAAAAAATAAAAAGTTCTATGAACTCACTATGCCCATCAGCGAATACCTTAGGGTGTCTACTTTCCGAAATGGGGTCATTTGTGGGGTGTTTGTACTGTCTGGCCATTGTAGAACCTCAGGAAACATGACAGGTGCTCAGAAAGTCAGAGCTGCTTCAAAAAGCGGAAATTCACATTTTTGTACCATAGTTTGTAAACGCTATAACTTTTACCCAAACCATTTTTTTTACCCAAACATTTTTTTTTTTATCAAAGACATGTAGGACAATAAATTTAGAGAAAAATTTATATATGGATGTCGTTTTTTTTGCAAAATTTTACAACTGAAAGTGAAAAATGTCATTTTTTTGCAAAAAAATCGTTAAATTTCGATTAATAACAAAAAAAGTAAAAATGACAGCAGCAATGAAATACCACCAAATGAAAGCTCTATTAGTGAGAAGAAAAGGAAGTAAAATTCATTTGGTTGGTAAGTTGCATGACCGAGCAATAAACGGTGAAAATAGTGTAGTGCAGAAGTGTAAAAAGTGGCCTGGTCATTAAGGGTGTTTAAGCCATGGGGGCTGAGGTGGTTAAATAAAAAGTGATCAAAAAGTCGTACATACTCCTGAATGGTATGAATGAAAAGTACAGATCGCCTAGCAAAAAATTAGTCCTCACACAGCTCCGTGAACATAACTACAAAAAAAAGTAATATGGGTCAGAAAATGACGGAAAAACTAGTTTTTTTTGTTTTATATATTTTTTTCAGTATAAAAACGCAAGAAAAACTATACATATGTGGTATCGCAGGATTGGTACCTGGAGAATGAAGAGCACAAGTCAGTTTTACCGCATAGTGAACGCTGTAAAAAAACGAAAACATAAAACTGTGGCAGAATTGCATTTTTTTCCAATTCCACCCCATTTGGAATTTTTTCCCACTTTCCACTACATCCTAAATAGTGCAACTTGTCCCACAAAAACCAGCCCTCATATGGCCATGTGAATGGAAAGCGGAAAAAGTTCTGGGTCTAGGACAGGGATCAGCAACCTCCAGCTGTTGTGAAACTACAACTCCCAAAATGCTCCATTCACTTCGATGGGACTCCTGAGAAAAGCCAAGCACTTGTGCATGCTGGGAGTCGTAGTTTCACCACAGCTGGAGTACCGAACGTTGCAGATCCCTGGTTCTAGGCGGACGGAGTGAAAAACGAAAATGCAAAAACGGAAAATCGCCTTATCAGAAAAGGGTTAAAAAACGCAAACCAGGAGTTTATGTCATAAGGAGGATGATAAATCTCCCTCAAAGTTTTTAGTGTATTTTAAATTTCCATTTTGACGGGGAAAACAAAGCTGAAAAACGCAGCAATAAACACTGTGTGAACCCACCCTTCATCCAGATATATACATATGCGTTATGTAACTACATATGGGACCGTTCAGAGTCCAGACCATACAGGAACACTGTATGTTACTAGTGCCATTACCCCTCCACACCCCTCTCTCGGCGGTTACCTGGCTCCTCCCCTAGTGGGCGTGTTCACGCGGAACGTTGAGGCTGGGGTTTGTTTCCTAGCCGGGGCAGTATCACGGTTGCATTATTCGTGTCGTGGGGAGAAACGGCAGCATGGCAACCATGGCGGTAAGACAGAGCAGCGGGTCGTGTAGTCACGGAAGGGGCCGGTATTCCTCGTGAGGCCGAGTCTGAATTGTGTTTTATACGGGGTCAGCACGGATGGCCGGCAGTGTAGATGGCGCACTATGCCGGCTCATACTGAGCCTCTGGACCTGCCATACTCCATAGAAGGCAATGAATACTGGCTATCATAGGCAGGGAATCCATTCCCTTTATTCTGTGGAGGGGACAGTCCTGGCTTCTCCTTGTAGTTCATGGAAGACCTAGAGAAAGCATGGAGTAACCTAGTAGCTTGTTATGTACAGCCTGCAATATGCTCCAGAGCTGCATTCATAATTCTGCTGGTTGACAGTGGAAACCGTTGACAAGTTTGCTGACCCCAGTCCCTTAGAAATCAGATGAGCTCCTATAGGAGGAACTCCACAAGATGGATGGACCTGTTCTCTAGCCAAATCTGCATGTGCTACACGTACATTGTGCTGCCAATTCTTGGCCCTGTGTGTTGAAAGGGTTAAATCCACTGCTTCTCTGGAAGATGAGGAGAATGTTGCTGATTTTCTCCCCCCCCCCTCATGTGGATGTTGAATATGGCCTAATGCACAAGGAAGCCTGCAGATTTGTGAATGCAGCTCTGGAGTATGGATCCATGTAAGATACCTGGTTTATTCTCCAGTCGCCTTAGTGTTGTGGACTTAATGCACACATCTCCGCTCGTCTTTATCTAAGGGGTAGTGCCATCTGGGCGCTTAGTGACGTATCCACAGGGACCGACTGAGACTAGAGTGGAGGCCGTTTTTCAGTTGTGTTAAGTTATCCCCTACCTAAAGAATAGGGCAGGCACGCTCAACCTGCGGCCCTCCAGCTGTTTCAAAGCGACAACTCCCATCATTCCCGGAGAGCTCTCAGCCTACAAAAGGGCATGGTGGGAGTTGTGGTTTTACAACAGCTGGAGCGCCATAGGTTGAGTATCCCTGGAATAGGGATATCCCGTTTTTTTTTAATGGGGACCCCTGTACCCTGTGCAGCCCTGATGAAATGCACAGTGCGGCCCCTCTGGAGATGGCTGAGTGCTGTACTGTAACTCCCATAGACATGAAATGGAGTGGCCCCTGTGCATGCACAACCGGGGGTTGGTGTGGGCACCGGCGGTATAACCCCCACCCATCTAGTAGGAGATAACAACATAAACAGAATACCCCTTTAACTTCCCTGAGGCTTTTTTGAAAAAGCAGAGCACTTTCACACGCTTATTTTCGGGAATGGCCCCACATGCGCAGTCGCCCTTTCTTTCTCACCAAGTTTTAGGGACAGTTGCAGATCCTGCCTCCGACATCTGTTTTAGTTGGACATTTATGGCGTCTCCCGAGGGGACGGTCTAAACGTCAAGATGGAAATACCCCTTTAAGGGGCTCAGTGTTGTGATGTGTTTGGAGTGGGGCTTGTGTATTTCCCTGGAATCCCATTCATCTTAATGGCTGTACATGCAGGTAGTAGCAATCTCCAGCTGTAGGCTATCAGGCAATGCTAGGAGTTGTAGTTTTATAGACATCGATAGAAGTGAGGCCATATATGATCCTTGGCATTTGTGACCACCTCCCCAATAGCTGTGGGACTACGGAGTACAGCGATTCAGTATCTGTCAGCATCCACACAGGGAACTCCGGACCCCCGTGTGATCAGCCTCATGATGAATGTTAAAATGTAGCGCCCACATAGGACGCCCCGGACAGAACTATCATGTATTTGTATTACATTTTACTGATAACTCTGCGTCCTTTTCTCTCAGACGGCCACCAAGGTGCCAGAAGTCCGGGATGTCACCAGGATTGAGAGGATCGGTAAGTTGTGTAATGCGACCCTTGTGCAGGGCAGTTGGTGCTGTGCAGTATGGTAATGTGGTGAGTCGTCGCCTAGGAAACGTGGCGACAACAAGCACAGTATCCATAGTAACAAGGCTCCTCCCTGACAACACCCAAACTTGTGTGAGGAGCAGGGAGATTTCTTCTTACAAATAGGGAAAGGTTAGATGAGTGTTATGGGCAACACACAAGGTTAAAAAATGTATGATAAAACGGCAAGAGCACAGCTTTTTTGTTTTAGTTTTTTTTGCACTTTTATATTTAGTATCCGCAATAAAAAAATCTGTAATCACTCGTCTATCCAGATGCTCCAGTGGATCATATGCAGTACAGCAGCATCACCGGTCTCGTGCCAGAAGTACAGCACGTGTCCCAGGGTCCACTGCAGCCAAAGACTCGGGAAAGAGTGGGGGGGACTTTTTTTTTTATAACATTTGTAGCTATTTTTATTTGCTTGCCTATTTATTTTTAAGAAACTCCATTACCCTTGTTACACTTTGCAACTTTCTTGACAATCTATTTTTCATCCTCACATTTTCAAGTCATAAAAATGAATACTTTTTTTAAAATTATTATTATTTCAATGACACCATTTTGGGATACATATAATTTATTGACATTTTAATAGTTGGGGGGGGGGGGGGTTTGGATGTGGTAATACTTGTTATGTGTACTTTTTATTTTGTGACACCAAATTTTATTTTTGCTGTGGAAGCGTTTTTTTTTAACATTTCATAATTTTTTTTCAGTCCCACCAGGGGACTTGAACACATTTTGATGTAATCACTTCTGTACTGCAGTTTATTATTCCTGTCAGTTGTATACTCACGGGCAACTTTGTTCTGTGGGATTTTCATAATGATGGCCTATCCTCAGGACTCCTTACACCTCCCGTTTTAGGAAGCCACTGCACACCGCAGAACGCCAGCGAGCACAACTGCCTCCTTGCATCTTACTAAGCACAGGAGCTGTGCTTGGTATTGTAGCTCAGCTTCATTTACTTGAATGGGACAGAGGAGGCCTACGCTAGCCATGGGGAACCTCGTCCTCTTCATACAGCTGATCGGCTGGGGTACTGAAAGTTACCCCCTCCCCCCTCAAAATCCCAGAGAACCCCTTTAAAAGGTTTGTTTACATGGCAGACATGAGGGCCATTGTTAGGCTCTCTGGCTGCCATGGCAACCATCGGGACCCCACAATCATGTCGGTGTGGGGGGAGGTGTGCCTGATGATGCCTCCAATCCCATCTGCTTATCCCCAGAAACCATGGGATCTAAGTGGCTTCACAGGAGGAGCAGTTGGAGCAGAGCTGTGTATTACAGCCCTAGTCCTGCCGCTAACATTGCACCCAACCATGTCATACTTTTTCATCATAGGTCAGGAAAGTGTTAATTGCTCATGTACATGTACCAAAAAAAAATATAGGCGGTCCTACATAAAAAAAAAAAAGCCTCATACAGCTGCAGCAACCAAAAAAATAAAGGTTATGACGGCTGCAAAATCAGAATTCTTCACATTCTTGGGGGTTAAGTTGGTAGTGCCACAGGGAAAGCGAAAGCCTTGGCATTACCATTGACGTGGGGCCCAGAACACATTTTGATGTAATCACTTCTGTACTGCAGTTTATTATTCCTGTCAGTTGTATACTCACGGGCAACTTTGTTCTGTGGGATTTTCATAATGATGGCCTATCCTCAGGACTCCTTACACCTCCCGTTTTAGGAAGCCACTGCACACCGCAGAACGCCAGCGAGCACAACTGCCTCCTTGCATCTTACTAAGCACAGGAGCTGTGCTTGGTATTGTAGCTCAGCTTCATTTACTTGAATGGGACAGAGGAGGCCTACGCTAGCCATGGGGAACCTCGTCCTCTTCATACAGCTGATCGGCTGGGGTACTGAAAGTTACCCCCCCCCCCTCCCCCCTCAAAATCCCAGAGAACCCCTTTAAAAGGTTTGTTTACATGGCAGACATGAGGGCCATTGTTAGGCTCTCTGGCTGCCATGGCAACCATCGGGACCCCACAATCATGTCGGTGTGGGGGGAGGTGTGCCTGATGATGCCTCCAATCCCATCTGCTTATCCCCAGAAACCATGGGATCTAAGTGGCTTCACAGGAGGAGCAGTTGGAGCAGAGCTGTGTATTACAGCCCTAGTCCTGCCGCTAACATTGCACCCAACCATGTCATACTTTTTCATCATAGGTCAGGAAAGTGTTAATTGCTCATGTACATGTACCAAAAAAAAATATAGGCGGTCCTACATAAAAAAAAAAAGCCTCATACAGCTGCAGCAACCAAAAAAATAAAGGTTATGACGGCTGCAAAATCAGAATTCTTCACATTCTTGGGGGTTAAGTTGGTAGTGCCACAGGGAAAGCGAAAGCCTTGGCATTACCATTGACGTGGGGCCCAGACAGCGGTGACATATAGTAAGAGTTCATATAGAAGGTAGGGAATCACTTAGGAGGTCCACTGAAGGGGGCTTTGCCTCCGTAGTACTGCACTGTGGGGGAAATTCCATTTCACTTACCTACAAGTTGTTTGGACCTCACTGATCGCTGCTTTACGTAGGGCATGTGCCCAGAGAAGGCATCGGTTTTACGTATTACATTGTATGTGTGGACAGAAATTGAATGAATCTGCTGGACTTTATAATGTAAAAATGTTCTGATTCTAGGTGCTCATTCTCACATCCGAGGGCTTGGGCTGGATGATGCTCTTGAACCACGGCAGGTAATGTCCTTTTTATAGGGTACTGTATAGGCTCACCCCTATTATACCCCTGTATGCCTCCAATTTCACCCAGTGGTTTTTATGTTGGATTCCATACAGTGCTGTGTACGGAGGTTATCTCCCCTCGGAGCAGTGCTTCACACCTCCTCATGATGGAGACTATGCCTTGGCCCCTGTTGTGTATGACTACAGTAGTGGAGGGTTTCCCATGTAATAATCACCACTTGTGCTTCATCTACAGGTATCGCAGGGCATGGTTGGACAGCTGGCCGCGCGCCGAGCAGCTGGGGTTATCTTAGAAATGATCAAAGAGGGGAAGATCGCAGGACGTGCTGTACTAATAGCTGGACAGCCCGGAACCGGAAAGACTGCGATTGCCATGGGTAATACATGTGTTCATTATACCATTCCATGTAATCTGATTAAGACGTCGTGTAAGGAACTAGTTTACAGCCGTGCTATTGATGTATGATTTGATTACCCATATGCCTCATGGTCAGGATTAATCCATGTAAGGATTTCTAATTTGTGGGCTTCACCATTTCAGCCATGCCAATTACTTACAGCTATATAAAATAAAGCACACAGTTGTCTGATCTCCATAGCCATTGTACAGGTCCCTTTACACGGGACAAAACAGCAGCAGATTGTCGGGTAGGAAGCGTTCCTTCCTGACAATCGCCTGCTCGTCAGTGAAGGAGACCTCTGCTATTACATGCAGTGATCTACTCCACAGTATGTATGCCATCGCTCTTCCCCATACAGACTTGTTTGCCAGCAGCAGGAGCTGTTTACGTAGCACGATGTACTGCCGTAAAAAAACTCATTTTGTGTCTGCATGAATGATCTATTACCGTATGAACGCTCATCAGCGATTATCTTGCTGATTCTCGGCCCGTGTTAATGGCCTTTCAGAGTAGTGGGAGGGAAATGTTGCGGATGTGCAGGTAAACTAGCTCTGTGAATCCGCTGCCCAATCTGCATGCTACACACAGCCTCATAGATCTGTCACAGTAAGTTGTGACGCAGCGCTGTTCAGTTAGCTGCTTGGTTCAATCACCTCCTGAAAGAGGTCGTGTGGTGTGAAGGAATGGGGTTTCGAGACCCGTTTTGGTGATCAAAGGGTGCCACAGTACAGGGGGGTCCCCAGCCCTCATACATTTATCACCTACCTGGTAAATAGGTGATACCTTATCTTGAACGGCTTAACATTTTGACCGTCCTGACGCGCCTGGAGTCACCATAATGTTGGCTGCATCTTTATTTTCTTGGAAAACGCCATTAAAGGGTTTGTCCAGAATTCTCAAGATGTGGCTGCTTTTTTATTAGAAACAGCAGTTCACCCATCAATGGGTTAGGTCTAGTATTGCAGCTCAATCCTGCTCTCTAGCTGTGATACCAGACCCAGTCAATGGACAGCAGTGGTGTTTTTTCTGGAAGAAAGCAGCCATGTTTTTAGTTTTTCTAATCTTAGATGATGGGAAATCTTTTTCTGTTCCACCCGACAGCCCAATGTAAGAGGAGGATAATTTACCAGTAAATCCCGATCGAGGTCTGGTTGCATGCAGTTAGACTTCCCAGTCCATCTATGAATAATCGTCCTTCTGATTCTGCACAGGCATGGCTCAAGCCTTGGGCTCGGATACTCCGTTCACTGCCATTTCTGGCAGTGAGGTCTTCTCTCTGGAAATGAGCAAAACCGAGGCTTTGACGCAAGCTTTCCGCCGTTCTATTGGAGTCAGAATCAAGTAAGTGGTACAACGGGTCACACAGTTTGTCTTTACCAATTTATCTGACTAGCTCCTCTACAGGTAACCCACCATGCATTAAAGGAGTTGACCAGGCTTTTTAATATTGATGACTTATCCTCAGAATAGGTCATAAATATCAGATCGGGTCGGGACCTGGCACCCCGCTGATCAGCTGTAAGCCGTCTCTCTTCCTGCTCTGCTGCTGTCCCATAGACATACATTAGTGGAAAGGAAGACAGCACGTGTGCACTGCGTGCGCCATCTCCTCATACAGCTGATCGACATGGGTCCCGGGTATTGGACCCCTGCCGATCTGATATTGATGGCCTAGCCTAGTAGCATTACTGTATGCACTAACTCCAGTCTCAAGCATTAAAGAGGTTATCTCATCATGGACAATGGGGGCATATCGCTAGGATATGCCCCCATTGTCTTATAGTTGCGGGTCCCACCGCTGGGACCCACACCTATATCGAGAATGGAGCCCCGCAAGTGAAGGAGGGCGCACTGTGCATGCGCAGCTGCCCTCCATTCATTTTCTACGGTGCCGGCGAAAATAGCTAAGCGCTGGCTCGGCCATTTCCGTCGGCCACGTAGAAATGAATAGGAGCGGTGGCCAGTCATGCGCGGTACGCTCCCATTCACTTCTATGGGGAGCCGGCTTGGTGGTGGCTAGACCAGAGTCCTTCAGCCACCACCTTGCGGGGCTCCGTTCTCGATATAGGTGCGGGTCCCAGCGGTGGACCCGCACATATAAGACAATGGGGGCATATCCTAGCGATATGCCCCCGTTGTCCATGATGAGACAACCCCTTTAAGTATTCTTGTCAATGTTTATAGCCGCTTTCTCCTCACTAGTATAATTCAGCTGTTTTCTTGGCATTTCTGCAGACTTTGCTAGCACATTTTAGGTATCATCCCATACACCATACTCTTATTTATTATATTCATTAAATGTTTGTTTTTACCCAGAGAGGAAACTGAGATAATTGAAGGAGAAGTTGTAGAGGTGCAAATTGACAGACCAGCTACAGGAACAGTAAGTTATTTTATTTCCTATATTTCACTTTTGATATGAAACCGCTCACCACATTATGTATAGTCTGCATGTGTTGTAACCAGTTGTGTTTAGACTGCAAATACATTGGCGATGGACAAAAAAAGAAGGAAAGTCCATTGACTGTGCTGTACATACTAAATGTTCCTCTAAGGCTCTGTTTACACTGCGTTTTGAGCCTTTGTATGCGCCATGAGTCTCTCGACATATTCCTTCAATTGAAGGCTGCAATGTCCCAGTGTATAGGTATCCAGTGAGATTTGTCATGTTTGCAATGTTATATATATATATATATATTATTTTTTTTTTTTACTGGCGGCTTGTAATAGCTGTTGCATTTGTTTTAGGCCTCATGCACACGGCCGTTGTTTGGGTCCAAAACGGCCGCTCGGATGTAGACCCATTCATTTCAATGGGGCCGCAAAAGATTCGGACAGCACTCCGTGTGCTGTCTGCATCCGTTGCATCGTTCCGTGGCCACGCAAAAAAAATATAGCATGTCCTATTCTTGTCCGTTTTGCAGACAAGAATAGGCATGTCTATAATGGGCCGCCCGTTCCGTTCCGCAACAAACGGCACGGTCGTGTGCATGTAGCCTTAAATGGTCGCTAACTTTTCACACAACTTTGCATAAATCATTAGTACGATCACCCATAAGAAACTTTTTGGGATATGTCTTATCAGTGAAAAAAGTCTGGTTCTCATGTTATCAACTGTTTTCCTAGCCCAGGCATGCTCAACCTGCGGCCCTCCAGCTGTTACAAAACTAAAACACCCAGCATGCCCGAACAGCCTACAGCAGGGCATTGTGGGAGTTGTAGTTTTACAACAGCTGGAGGGCCGCAGGTTGAGCATGCCTGGCCTAACCCTCCCAATTCCCATAACCAGTACCTTAGTACCTGCAGTGGTCAGCAGTACATGGTAACACCCTTCTGAACATACCTGTTTGTCACCAGGATGTGCAGTGAATGCCCAGAAAAAAAACTTTTTTCCATATGCAAATGAAATCCAATGTGCCCAGGTGGGCGTGCTTTCATTTTCAGAGTGCCCAAGCCCACTTCTTTTCCCCAATGTTTGCTCCTACCTAACCTCCAAAGCCTTCTTTGGATATCTCACTCGGGCACCCTCTGATGCCCATGATCACCCTGCGCAGAACAGATCCCTGGGGCAATAGCCCAGAAAAGGAAAGGCAGCGCACAGGTGCCGGAAGAGCATCAGAGGGCGCCTGCATGAGTTTTGGAAAGGAAGTGCTGTGACATCAAGGGAGATGGGAGGAGCAGACATCAGGAAAAAGAGGAGGACTTGAGCACTTTGGAAAAAGGAAAGCCCGCCCACCTGGGCACTTTGGATGCCATTTGCACATGGATAATATTTCTTTTTCTGGGCAACCCCTGGTGACAAACAGGAATGTTCAGGATGGTGTTACTATGTACTGCTGGCCACTGCAGGTGGTTTTATTAGTGAAAAGCGGGTGAGAGATTCTAGTTAAACCCATGCAAGATGGGAGCAGCTTACAGAGGGATCATATTACAGGTTAATGCAAGTCTATTTAGAGAGGAGGGAGGAGGAGTAAGAAGGAGCACACACAGACAAACAGCCTGATGCAGCTACATGGGCTGAGATATAAACTTGCTTTATTCACAACCATACAGGTCACTACCTCTTTTTAATGTCCTCCATGATCCTCGGGGTGCTTCTGAGTGAGTAAGAGAAGGTTAGGAAGCAGATTCTCCTCTGTTTTCTCTGTGCAGTGGATAGGAGCTGGTCTCGACCCACCATGTCTGGGAGAACTGCAAACTAGACATTCAGCTTGCAAAGCCGAAGACTGCTAAAAAATGCCAGATACAAGGGATATAATGGCCAGAAATAGTGTTATTCCTCGTACACACAGTGTACTATTCATTAATGCTAAAGTTGTTGAAAGGTTATGTACACTTTAAAGCTTGTTCTGTACAGCTTTTACCATTTATTCAGACCATATCATTATTTCCACTTTAAGGGCGCCAAAGTAGGTAAACTGACCTTGAAAACGACAGAGATGGAAACCATTTATGACCTGGGCACAAAGATGATCGAATCATTGACAAAAGAAAAAGTCCAGGCTGGGTAAGATGGAAAAGTTAAATGCTACAAAGACACTCCGTTTTAGGTTTGATCGTAGTGCATCATCATTACAGATTAAAGGGGTTGGCCATTTTAGGCAATCCAGTCTCATTGGGCAAGTTTCTTGGTGACAGATTTGTGGAGGTTCCTGTTAGTGTTGCTGACAATATTCCAGAATAACAACCTGTGCCACATTTTTGTGTGGTGGGGTTGGAGAAGAGGTAGCTTTATAAAATGCTTGCTTTAGAGGATAACCCTAGTCCGAAGAACTCGCTTGATATACTTTGGGTTTTTATTTTCTATACAGTCTGGTCATAAATACATGTTTGGGAAATATGGCATCTTACCTATTTCACTTTTTTCCAATTTAGAGATGTCATAACCATTGATAAAGCAACAGGCAAAATCACAAAATTGGGCCGTGCCTTCACAAGGGCGAGGGACTATGATGCCATGGGATCCCAGGTACAACCATTTAATGATAGGATTTCTTGAAGGTTTTCTGCGGAAGACATACATTAGAAGGGTTGTCTACCATGGACAGTCTCTGTTATAAAGGTTCCTTGTTGATAAGGTGGCCACAAGGTATCACCTTGCTGGGGTGGTGTGTGGGGTGGAGCGGGACATAGTAGCAAATGTTTAATTTGCATGCGGTGGCACCTCAGGTGAAATCCCCGGTTCGTCGGTATAAGGGTTCATTCACACAGCGGTTCCGCACTGGCCATATGAATTCCGTTTCACGGATCCGGACTCATTGACTTGAATGGGTTCACAATCCTCAAGATACGGCATGGTGCGGAGGCACAGATCGGGAGCGTTTCCGTGGGCTTTTTGGTCTGTGACTCCGCACCTCAAAAGACAGGACATGTCCTCAAGAGAGGTTTATTTTGTATAATTGGGAAAATCAATAAAGAATTATATAAAAAAAAAAAAAAGACAGGTCCTATCTTTTGCCGTGTATTGCAGATCGCGGACCAAGTGAATGGGTCTGCACTGCAATATGAGATTCACACGGCTGGAACAGGGTCGTGTAAATGAGCCCTAATACACAGACATTATTATCATTATTATTTATTAAAGCGCCATTCATTCCATAGCTCTGTACATATGAGAAGAGGTATACAGATAATTGCACTAATCATAAACAAGACGAGTTACAAACTGGTACAGAAGGAGAGAGGGCCAGCAATCTACATTGACAGCTATATGTAGCCACTATCTGCTAATAGAGATGTGAACTTTATTTATCTCTCTGATTATTTATCTGAATCGCCTAAAGCAGTATTTGAAACTAGTTTTTCTAAATCAGATCTAATTGCAACCTTCCTCTACCCCAGACAAAGTTTGTGCAGTGTCCTGATGGTGAGCTCCAAAAACGCAAGGAAGTGGTGCATACAGTGTCACTGCATGAAATCGATGTAATAAATAGCAGAACACAAGGATTCCTTGCCCTCTTCTCAGGTGGGTCTTACCTGCAATGGGATCTCTCCATTTTCTTTATTAGTTGTCTTATATAAAGGGTATATACTGACTATTATCTTACGCTTTAAGGCTTTGTCACGACTGGATTGTATCACATTATTCTTGTATCTGCTTACATACATACTTGGTGCTGGAACGTACAAGCTTTTCTCATATAAATCTGCAAACTCGGTAGAATTGAAGTTCTATCTATACGGCATACAAAAATAAATGTACTTTTATGTATGATCTTCCTCCTTACATCGGTCAGAACCGCCAATTTCAGCTGAACTGTCCAACGATCTAATGTGTATGGGGCAAGATGTCTGGAGCTGTGGGATTTCAGCTGCTCGATCCTTTTGTTCTCGGGGAGATAAGCGGTTGGCAGTGGCTTCCGGTTGAGCTGACCGTGTGCTGACGGCAATTTCATTTGTGTGTACAGCTTTAAGCCTCAGTGATTTCCTTCAGTGATTGTGAGCCATAACCACAGACATAAGGTATAAGGGAAAGATCTGCACCAGTTCTGTGTTTAGAGCCGTACCTGGTTTGGCTCAAAATCACTGATGGAAATCACTGACGTGTGAATGAGGCATTACCATTGTTTAGTATATGCCTTCTTTTTCCAGACTCTTGAATAATTTGGTTAATGTGTTTTTCCCTATATAATTAGATTTCTGTTGATTTGTTTGAATTTTTGATTGGTATTGCTAGGGGAAACTGCAGGCAGCTATTCATTTTGCTGCATGTAAAAGGGAAAGTTTTGGCTTTCCGTTTCTAAAATCCGTCATGGGTTCTCACAAGCGGTCCAAAACGGATCAGTTTTGCCCTAATGCATTCTGAATGGAAAAGGATCCGCTCAGAATGCATCAGTATCCATTCCACTCTGGAGGCGGACACCAAAACGCTGCCTGCAGCGTTTTGTTGTCCGCTTGACGAAACTGAGCCAAACTGATCCGTCCTGACTTACAATGTAAGTCAATCGGGACAATAGAAAACTGATCCGTCTACCATTGACTTTCATGATCCGTCTTGGCTATGTTACAGATAATACAAACGGATCCGTTCATGACGGATGCATGCGGTTGTATTATTGTAACTGATCCGTTTTTGCAGATCCATGACGGAACCGCCCAAAACGCGAGTGTGAAAGTAGCCTAAAATGTATTTGCTCCGTGGAGTCAAACTTAAAGGGAACCTGTCACCTGGATTTTGTGTGTAGAGCTGAGGACATGGGTTGCTAGATGGCCGCTAGCACATCCGCAATACCCAGTCCCCATAGCTCTGTGTGCTTTTATTGTGTAAAAAAAACTAAAAAAGATTTGATACATATGCAAATTAACCTGAGATGAGTCCTGTCCCTGACTCATCTCAGGGACAGGACTCATCTCAGGTTAAGGCCGAATGCACACAGCCATGAGCGGTCCGTGGTATCCCGGCCTGGCATCCTGCTGAGAGCAGGAGCGCACGGCGTCATTGGTTGCTATGACGCCATGCGCTTCATGCCGCCGCTTTACTACAGTAATACACTCGTATGATTTAAAATGGCAATCTAGGGTGGGCTTTGGTACTTGCTGGTACCTCAGTACTAGAGCTCACTTCGGATTCCTATTTTAATTAGTTTTTAAATATGCAGATATGAATACAGTAGTCATTCACCGAGGTCTTACGCGACTTCGACCGAGGTTGTGGATGGCCTTGTATGTATTTGTTAGTATTTTGAACTGAATTCGCTGGGCAATGGGGAACCAGTGAAGGGATTGGCAGGGGGGAGAGGCAGAGGAGTAACAGGGTGGGAGGTGGATTAGTCGGGCAGCAGAGTTGAGGATAGATTGGAGGGGTGCGAGAGTGCTAGATGGAAGGCCACAGAGGAGAATGTTGCAGTAGTCTAGGTGGGAGATGATGAGGGTATGTACAAGCATTTTCACAGATTCAAAGTTAAGGAGAGCGCGGATGCAGGAGATGTTTTTGAGTTGGAGGTGGCAGGTGGTGGAAAGGGCTTGGATGTGCGGTCTGAAGGTGAGGGCAGAATCCAAGGTCACTCCAAGGCAGCAGACTTGGTTGACTGGGAGAGTGTGCAGCCATTAATTGTGATAGATAGGTCTGTTGGGGGGGGTTGAGCAAGATGGGGGAAAGATGATGAATTCTGTTTTATCCATGTTAAGTTTTAGAAAGAGAGAGCAGACGGATGATATGGAAGATAGACATAGTGGGATTCTGGATAATAAGGTGGTGATGTCTGGACCAGAGAGGTAGATTTGTGTGTCGTCAGCATAAGAGTGATACTGAAAGCCATGGGACTCTGGGCTGTCCCAGGCCAAAAGTTTAGATAGAGAAGAGCAGGGGTCCTAGCACAGAGCCTTGCGGGACACCAACAGAGAAGGAATGAGACGAGGAGCTGGAGTGGGAGATGCTAAATGTCCGGTCTGTGAGGTATTATGTGATCCAGGAGAGGGCCCAGGTCCATGATGCCAAGAGAGTTTGTAACTAAAGGGAGTGGTCGACCGTGTCAAAGGCAGAGGACAGGTCACGGAGAAGGAGGACAGAGTAATGTTGTCTGGTTTTGGCTGTTAGTAGGTCATTGGTGACTTTGGTAAGGGCAATCTCAGTTGAGTGGTGGGGTCGGAAGCCAGATTGTAGCCGGTCAAAGAGGGAGCCGGAGGAGAGGTGAGAGGACAGTTCGGAATGGACATGTTCAATTAGCTTTGAGACATACGGAAGAAGTGATATGGGGCAATAACTGGACAAAGAAGATGGGTCAAGTGAAGGCTTTTTGAGGATGGGTGTTAATGGTAGCATGTTTAAAAGGAGAGGCGAAGACACCAGAGGGTAGTGATAGGTTGAAGAGAGGAGTTAGGGCTGGGATAAACACTGTGGTGAGGTTAGGGATGAGGTGGGATGGGATTGGGTCAAGTGCACAGGTGGTGAGATGTGATCTGTAAAAGTCTAAATCACCCATAGGCCCATGTAAAAAAAAAATATATACATACATACATACTGTGTTTATTACTTTATTTTTGTATACTGACATATACCAGCCCAGTAGAGGTCAAAGGACAGTCTTGAACACTTTGGGTGAATAGGGTCCTATGAGTATGATTGGTGTAGTGCGTAATTGACTAACACACTTTGACTAATAAACTCTTTTTATTGAACAAATGCAATAGCAAAATGTGCACAATATCACGAACTCCATTACAAAACAAGGTTACATTGAGCATCTGCACACTGAACTAAAGAGAACTTTAACATTTTTCTGAATGAATTTGTATGTGCATTTTGTGATTGTGTAAATTTGAATTTAAGTAAACTTAAGGTAAACTTAAAAGTTACTCCGAAAGATGTAATTTTCTAACTTGAGCACAATATTTAGAGGAAAAACACAGCCTTACCCTAGCTCTTCTTTTAAAATGCAGGTGATACGGGAGAGATCAAATCTGAGGTCCGAGAGCAGATTAATGCGAAGGTGGCAGAATGGCGAGAGGAAGGAAAGGCTGAGATTATCCCAGGGGTGAGGAGACAAATCTTCATTCTGCCGACACTTGCTGCTTAGTCACATGTGCCGATTTGAATTGGGTGAGCTTCAGTGTCCTCATAGATTTTCCTCAATGTCCTCCTTAGGTGCTGTTCATTGATGAAGTTCACATGTTGGATATTGAGTGTTTTTCTTTCTTGAATCGAGCTTTGGAAAGTGACATGGCTCCAGTTCTCATTATGGCCACCAACAGGGGAATCACAAGGTAAGTTCCTACGCGACTGACAGAATTATATGGGAAGGTTTGCATCTTCTCTGTGTTGTTGCATGATAAAGGGAGTTACCTTTTCGCAGATTGGCTAACGCTTAGTAGAATAAAAGTAAAGCAAAGTTTTGCAACTGTTCAGTGGGGTCTGACATCCGGGACTACTGCCAATCTGTTGTTTGAGAAGGCCGCGGTGCTGCTGTGAGGCCAGTGACCATCACGTTAATCAGTCACTTGGCCTAGGCAAAGTCCAGTCCCATTTAAGTGTATGGGACTGAGCTGCAGTACCAAGCATAGCTGCTATACAATGTAAGCGCTGTGAGGAGGCAGCTGACCTCTGGGAGCCCAACGTGCCTGAAAATGATGGGGCACAGTCCATTCCTCCGTTTCCACAGTTCCTACCACCCCTGGCCATTGCATCCAGGTGGGATAGGCCCGTTTTAGAAATATGTGGGGTCTCAGAGTAGGCATCTTCATCTATTAGACCTTTACGGTGTATCCTGTGTTCATGCCATAAATGTCTGAAATGTTAACACATTTTCACCTTTTTACAGTTGTGTGCTATACTGCAGACCTTTAAAAGTTTGTTTTTTTTTGTTTTTTTTCTCCTCAGGATCCGTGGTACAAATTACCAGAGTCCGCATGGTATCCCTATTGATTTATTGGATCGGTTACTGATTATCTCCACTTCACCATATAATGAGAAGGAAACAAAACAGATCCTAAAGATCAGGTAAGTCCCTTCTGCCATTCCTGGGCTGAGTTTGGTTTTGAAATTTAAAGGGGTTGTCCGGTAGTTGTAAAAGAAAGGAAAAAAAGGCGCAAAAACTAAATTAAAAAGCAGTAATTCAATCCAATGCCGATCTAGTGACGATGGACACCTGATAGTCTAGGTGTACAAGCTGTTGGACCAGTATGTGCACTCAATCAGTGGTCATCAACCACTCGGTGATACTAGTAAGCATGGCATGTGGCCACATGAAAATGATAGACAAAAAAATGGGTTAAGCAGCACTCCAGGTCCCAATCTGGGGACAGTTGCCAGTAGAAAAATGGATAAGTCGGTGCCCGCAGATGGGGATCCTGGCTGGGGGTCCCATAAGGTTACAGATAAATAGAAAATCCACAGCACTCCTCAGTTCTGGTGAAAAAGCCGGTTACTTTATTGGTACTCCGCTTTCTATATGCTGCTGTTATCTGGGAAATCTGAGTATCTTCCTGCATTGATTTGTTCCCCAAGTTACGTTCTGCTCAACCCCTATGTATGACTTAGCTACTTACGATTTTAATATGGTTGAAAACATTGCTTTCTATTTGCTGCTGTTACCAATAAAGTAACCGGCTTTTTCACCAGAACTGAGGAGTGCTGTGGATTTTCTATTTATCTGCCACATGAAAATGATGTTACTGGAGTATGTGCAATGCTGATGTCTTGGGTTCAAATCTGAACAAGGACAACATCTGCATGGACTTCGTATCTTCTCCCTATGTTTTTGTGGTTTTCTCTGGTTTCCAGCGCAGGTAGTTGCTGACAGCCGATGTACATTGCTGTGTTGGCACTACATAAATGATGGAATAGATAGAGTAATGTCAGGGGTTTGTGCAGTGTTGTAATGATGGATGCTCTAATTCAGGTGTGAAGAGGAAGACGTGGACATGAGTGAAGACGCTTCTACTGTATTAACAAGAATTGGCTTGGAGACCTCTCTGAGATACTCAATACAACTCATCACTGCTGCAAGCCTCGTCTGCAGGAAGAGGAAGGTGAGGCACATCGCATCAGACACCTTGTGTTCTTTCTTTGGCCCAGGCTCCTCACCACAGGGGAAGTGCTTTGCTCACACAGACGCTGCATGTGTTCACCTTAAAGTGTAGCAGGTTAAAGGGTTTTCTGGGACTTAAATATTGCTGGTAGGTCAAAAATATCTAATTACAGGCGGTCCAAACCCATGGCATGCTTTCTGATTAGTTGTTCGGTCACATTGTCTTTGTTCAGCTCTATGCCATTTATGTGAATGAGCTGCAATACCAAGCACACAATGTTCATCATTGTGCTTGGTATAGTATGAAGAAGCGTCAGCACTCACACGAGAACTTGGACTATTTGACTGGTAAGGATCGATCAGCCTGACATTCTTCACTATATAGGGGCAGTTATATACAAGTCCAATAGAAGACGTGAAGCGCTGCTAATTCAAGAAATGGGCCACTTCAGAGCTATTTTTCTAACAGAAATGTACGATTTCAGTAAAGTATATTACAAAAATAGTCACTATCACTGCCCCTACACATTACAAAAAAAAATGAGTTACACTTTAAATCCGGGAAAAGCCCTTTTTAATATTTTTACTGCTTACATGTAATATATTAGTTGATTTTTTTGGTGATATTGTAACTGTTGTATTGGTGTTGCTGTGCGGGGAAGATGAGTGAAGGGGGCTGTATCACTGCAGCCCCTGCATTATGAGGATTGGTGAGGGTCCTATGTCAGCCCCCCACCAGTGAGAAACTGAGGGCAAATCCCTATGCTATGCATTCACTTATTGTGATAGAAAACTTTCTGATTTAAGCCTCATGCACACGACCGTCTTTTTTTTCCGTTTACGTTCCGTATACGGAACCATTCATTTGAATGGGTCCGCAAAAAAAACGGAAGGTACTCCGTATGCAGTCCGTTTTTTCTGTTCTGTTCAAAGATAGAACATGTCCTATTATTGTCCGCATAAAGGACAGAGATAGTACTTTTCTATCAGGGGCCAGCTGTTCCGTTCCGCAAAAAACGGAATGCACATGGACGTCATCTGTATTTTTTGTGGATCTGTTTTTTGTGGACCACAAAATACTGAAAAAGCCATACGGTCGTGTGTAATAGGCCTTACTTGGATGTATGAAAAAATCTCTTTACTTCTGTTAAATACTCTACAGTCATCCTTCTTATATTTTGATTATTTATAATTAGTAATTATTGAGATCACATTCTTGTATTTAACGGTGCTGTACAATACATATATAGAAGCCCGGCATGTGTACAACCACAAACAAGTAGATTTTGTTCTCCAGGATTTTGTAAAATATGGCAGAGAACAGTGTAAAATTAAATAAGAAAATGCTACACAGCTTTAAACTGTCCCCTGTTACTGCTACGAACCCTGCAGTGCCTGCAGCACTCACATGCCTTTCATCTATCCAGTGACTGCTGCATCCAGTCACTGGACACAGTGGTGTTGTGCCAATATTACACATGTGACTGCTGAGGCCGTGCTTGGGTGTACCAGTAATGGACCGATGAATGTGATCTCATCAGTACAGGCTCAGCATGGATTGAAGCGGTGACATGGGAGCAATGGAACATTTTTTATAGGTTTTCTACATTGCCTCCTGCGTCCTGTCTGATTGTACTAAATCTTGGAGAACCCCTTTAGTGGCAATAAAGCAAATACAAAAATGGCTGTAACAAGGTACAATAGTGAGCGTTACAATTCAGGAGTGAGGTGTGTAATACCTTTAGGTTATGTCAGTAACTGGATGTTGGTTCTTTTTCAGGGGAATGATGTTCAGGTGGATGACATAAAGCGAGTTTACTCTCTGTTCCTTGATGAATCTCGATCAACACAGTACATGAAAGAATACCAGGATGCTTTCATGTTCAATGAAATGAGTGAGTGTTTCAGATGAGATATAATGGTGATGTGATGAATGCATTTACAGCAGAACAGGATTCCTCAAACTGACTCGAACTGTGTATTAACGTACCATTCTCTCCTGACCGTGGCATTTGAAATAATGCTTGTTTTCATTGATTGCTAAGGTCTGATGACAGTTGGTGGGATATCCACTTTTACATGACATTGTTGGCAAGTCCTAAGCCTAAAGTCTGCAAGATCAGTTGATCAATAGCTCTCTGGGCTATAGATAATGATGGTCTGCCCTCAGGATAGTTTGAACAAGAGTTGAACGGCACAACTTGAGAATGTAGTACATTAAATCTTCATAAATTTAGAACAAACCACGGCACTCCAAGTTCTTTTGTATGAACTTCTTATTTTATTTTGTTATATTTTATCCATCCAGAAAAAGTAGTATTTAGTCATTGGCCAACGTTTCAGTCCAACCTTAGACATTTTGAAGAGGAGTGTGCAAGATGGCGCTCAGGATAGGTCATCAATATCAGATCAGTGGCAGTTCGACACCTTGAACCCCCACCGATCAGCTGTTTCAGGCTGCTGCAGTGCTGTAAAATAACAATGCGTGGATGGTGACATGTATAGTTTCTGACTCCGGTGTACTGAAGCTCAGCTTCCATTCACTTGAATGGGAGCTGAGCTGCAGTACCCTGGCATGGCCACTACACATTTTACAGAGTTTTCTGCTTCCATCTTCGTATACAGTAAAGTTACCTGTGATGCTGCCTAATGTTACCTGTTGGCCAATAATAAATTGTAAAACACTGTACAAACGTGACACTTTTTCACAAACCCAAAAATACACCCCAAAGTGTGGCAGCACACTAAGGCCTCGGTTGTGTTCATCCATTGCCATCATTATTTGTAAGCTAAAGCCAGGAGGGGTCCACAACATGAAAGAGGTGGAAGTCTGTTCATTAAACTGTTGTGTTCCTCTCCGGGTTTTGGCTGGCAAGTACTGATAGACAATAGTTAGTGTGAATGCAGTCTATACCACCAAGTGGATACTGATCTTGCAGTCTCACAGGGTTGCCCTTTCCTAAGCTTAGGTATACATATAAAACAGTGGCGTCCTCCCATGTTTATGGTGAAGTTAGGACAAATAGCTGTTTGGCCAACGGTTGTTTCATGCATATTGTACGTCTTTGCTATGTTTTCATTGTGTTTTATAAAAATGACAAAGCAGTGGACATTTCTCTAAGTTTTTACACAAAAAGGGGCAAAACTGCACCAAGCGTTTTAAAACTATGAAAACCCTTGACAGAACAGCTTCAGAAAACATTTAATCTGTATGTGTGAATAAAGCTTTATAGCCAGTAGGGAAGCTTAGCCCCAACAAAAAGTCCTGACTTGGTAGCCATTTGTTTCTGGAATCTCGAAGAGGGAAATGCTCTAAATTCCATTACAATATATTGAAGTTCCTTACAGGGAGAAATAAAATAAAGTCTCTGTTAGAAATACTTGTCCTCTCTAGCGCTGCAAATCTAAAGACAATGTGGGAAAAGTCCGCTGTATGAAGATATATGGAAAGATTGCGCTGCAGGAGAGAAATCTTTTCTGTGAATAAAAATTTCCTTTTATAGATCTTCAACAAATGTGATCACATGCCCACCTCACAATCCGACACTGGTATGGAAACCTGTAATGTAATGAAAAAGCGCACTATGGTGTAGCAAGTTCCAGGCACTTAACGCACCATGTGAATAGGTTATACTCACAGGATATCTGATTAGTGAATGCGTGTAGAAAACTGGATGGTGTCTTCGATAGGACTCTGCTGAAGGAAGAGAACTATAGCGTAGTATGTAACAACACTTTACACGCCTGCAAAAAGATTCTACTCACAGAACTTCACTGGTAAGATGCATGGAAAAATTCCCGGCGAAGTCCTCACAGACAGCTGGGCAAATGGAGCAGGCAAGGATCAGGACGCTTCGGTATGAGAAATCCCAAACACCGATCCGACAGATGGAACACTTTTACACCTGGATGGCAGTAAACCACAGCTTCCAGGAGGAAATTGCACGTGGGACCGATGCGCACCAAAGGGTCAGATAAAAGTTATTTAATAAAGACAAAAATTACAGCTAAAAAACATATATTAAAAGTCTCTGTAAAAGTCTCTGCATTACAGAGACTTTTAATATGTTTTTTTAGCTGTAATTTTTGTCTTTATTAAATAACTTTTATCTGACCCTTTGGTGCGCATCGGTCCCACGTGCAATTTCCTCCTGGAAGCTGTGGTTTACTGCCATCCAGGTGTAAAAGTGTTCCATCTGTCGGATCGGTGTTTGGGATTTCTCATACCGAAGCGTCCTGATCCTTGCCTGCTCCATTTGCCCAGCTGTCTGTGAGGACTTCGCTGGGAATTTTTCCATGCATCTTACCAGTGAAGTTCTGTGAGTAGAATCTTTTTGCAGGCGTGTAAAGTGTTGTTACATACTACGCTATAGTTCTCTTCCTTCAGCAGAGTCCTATCGAAGACACCATCCAGTTTTCTACACGCATTCACTAATCAGATATCCTGTGAGTATAACCTATTCACATGGTGCGTTAAGTGCCTGGAACTTGCTACACCATAGTGCGCTTTTTCATTACATTACATTACAGGTTTCCATACCAGTGTCGGATTGTGAGGTGGGCATGTGATCACATTAGTTGAAGATCTATAAAAGGAAATTTTTATTCACAGAAAAGATTTCTCTCCTGCAGCGCAATCTTTCCATATATCTCCTTACAGGGAGAGCAGGACTGTGCACCTGCATGTATTCATCCACTGCCAGACTCTAGATACTTTCATATTATTGTCATGTGTTCAGGTTCCTGATGAGCTGAAATTGTCCCTTTTTTCTTTTTTTTTTTTTTTTTTCTGCAGAAGGGGATACCATGGACACATCTTGATGATCTGAATGAACGTTATTGTTGTCACTCCCTCCCTATGTACTCTCCGCTGTTGTTACATGCCTTAATTTGCATTCCCTTTTTGTTTTTTTAAATTAAAACAAAAACTGAAAAAAAAATAATAATCTGACTTTAGTATTATAGACTTGTTGTGTTGCATACAGTGTGCTCTTTTAAGGTGGACATGAGATAGTCGCCAAGAGAATTAGTGCATGACCGATCTTGACTTGGCAAGGTACGTATTTATTTTAATGAGGAGAGAGGGATAAGTTGGCGTCGGGCACCTCTGGCTTACCTCTGCTACACACATTAGTCTTTTATTGGCTGAACCTGCTAAGAATGGTGGGTTCAGCCGACACTCTAATATGTATGGGGGAGACCCCAACTCTCCCCTGACAGATGATGTGAATACTTTTGCCCAATCATTTTGTTCTCCTGGCCTCCATCTGAAGTGTCTGGCAGCGGCTTTCTCCGCTGTCCCCATAGAATACATACACATTCAGCCGAGTCTAATGTGGATGGAGAGTCGGGAGAGATGGCCGTCGGTCGAATGATCATTTGGCCGACAGCTATTGATTGTTTGATTTCTTACTCTGCCCATACACATTCTTCTTCTTTTATCAGACATCTGTGGGTAGGCCCCAATAGACATTAGATTGTTGCCCAGCTTTAGGTTGGATTTGCACTTTTCGTTTTTGATGCCATTTTGTTACCTAAACGAAGGAATAGATGCAAAAGAGCGAAAACCTGCTGTGTATACATTTACATTTCTGCCAGAATAAAATTCCATTGCTTTTTGATGGCCATTATAACGCTGCATGCTAAAGATGAGATGACTGGAGGCAGTCGGGTTACTTTATTCATTTCATTATTTTAAGAAGCAATCATTGAAATATTTCATCATGTGACTAATTGAGTGAATACTGTGCCAAATCACTGAGGCAAGTCTACAAAGAATGAGGTAGTGATGTGTAAAGCACTTGGATTTATTAAGGGTCGTGTACGTTACATGCTTACAGTCATCAGCAGATCTGCTACATATGTACATTTTTATTATAGATTTGGGGAATTTGCCTATAGAATCTTCAGGTTTTGTGCTTTGGCTGGAGGGTATTACATATCTAGGCGGCTCTTCACGCACACATCAGGCTCACTACTACTCTCCACGGTACAGTCGCTGTAGTCCATCTTACAGAGGTCACAGTCACAACTCAGTGCCACAGGGTAGGTGAAGAAAGGGTCTGTGCCAGGTAAACAGTCTGGTAGTTTGATGGTGTCATAGCGAATGTCTTTATACGTGCAGATTTTTTGTTTAACTGCAGCAAGAGCAGTTTTATAGACTGGATCCTGTTAAAAAAAAGACATATTCCATTTAGAAAAAAAATTATAAAAAGGCTTGTCGGCTCTACCGTAGTCTCAAGAAATGGACTGGTGCACTCCTGGCGGTACCCACAATACCGTGAGAAAGAATAAGATAATTGAACAATATGTAAAGGGTAAATTAAAGGATAACTCTCATACTTTTTTTTTTTTTTTTTTGGAGTATTGGATTGTGGTGATTAATATCACCTTGGCCCTATTTCAACTTTTCACTGTGTATTCAATTACCCTTTAACCACTTCCCGCCACGCTAACGCCGAAAGGCGTCATTTCTGCGGCGCTCCCAGGTCACACTAACGCCAATAGGCGTCATCTCGCGTGAGCCGAGATTTCCTGTGAACGCGCGCACACAGGCGCGCGCGCACACAGGCGCGCGCGCTCACAGGCGCGCGCGCTCACAGGAACGGAAGGTAAGAGAGTTGATCTCCAGCCTGCCAGCGGCGATCGTTCGCTGGCAGGCTGGAGATGTGTTTTTTTTAACCCCTAACAGGTATATTAGACGCTGTTTTGATAACAGCGTCTAATATACCTGCTACCTGATCCTCTGGTGGTCCCCTTTGTTTGGATCGACCACCAGAGGACACAGGCAGCTCAGTAATATGTTGCACCAAGCACCACTACACTACACCGCCCCCCCCCCCCTGTCACTTATTAACCCCTTATTCACCCTTGATCACCCCATATAGACTCCCTGATCACCCCCCTGTCATTGATCACCCCCCTGTAAAGCTCCATTCAGATGTCCGCATGATTTTTACGGATCCACTGATAGATGGATCGGATCCGCAAAACGCATCCGGACGTCTGAATGAAGCCTTACAGGGGCGTGATCAATGACTGTGGTGATCACCCCATATAGACTCCCTGATCACCCCCCTGTCATTGATTACACCCCTGTCATTGATCACCCCCCTGTAAAGCTCCATTCAGACGTCCGCATGATTTTTACGGATGCACTGATAGATGGATCCGATCCGCAAAACGCATCCGGACGTCTGAATGAAGCCTTACAGGGGCATGATCAATGACTGTGGTGATCACCCCATATAGACTCCCTGATCACCCCCCTGTAAAGCTCCATTCAGATGTCCGCATGATTTTTACGGATGCACTGATAGATGGATCCGATCCGCAAAACGCATCCGGACGTCTGAATGAAGCCTTACAGGGGCATGATCAATGACTGTGGTGATCACCCCATATAGACTCCCTGATCACCCCCCTGTAAAGCTCCATTCAGATGTCCGTATGATTTTTACGGATGCACTGATAGATGGATCGGATCCGCAAAACGCATCCGGACGTCTGAATGAAGCCTTACAGGGGCATGATCAATGACTGTGGTGATTACCCCCCTGTAAAGCTCCATTCAGATGTCCGCATGATTTTTACGGATGCACTGATAGATGGATCGGATCCGCAAAACGCATCCGGACGTCTGAATGAAGCCTTACAGGGGCGTGATCAATGACTGTGGTGATCACTCCATATAGACTCCCTGATCACCCCCCTGTCATTGATTACCCCCCTGTAAAGCTCCATTCAGATGTCCGCATGATTTTTACGGATGCACTGATAGATGGATCGGATCCGCAAAACGCATCCGGACGTCTGAATGAAGCCTTACAGGGGCGTGATCAATGACTGTGGTGATCACCCCATATAGACTCCCTGATCACCCCCCTGTCATTGATTACCCCCCTGTCATTGATTACCCCCCTGTAAAGCTCCATTCAGACGTCCGCATGATTTTTACGGATCCACTGATAGATGGATCGGATCCGCAAAACGCATCCGGACGTCTGAATGAAGCCTTACAGGGGCATGATCAATGACTGTGGTGATCACACCATATAGACTCCCTGATCACCCCCCTGTCATTGATTACCCCCCTGTAAAGCTCCATTCAGATGTCCGCATGATTTTTACGGATGCACTGATAGATGGATCGGATCCGCAAAACGCATCCGGACGTCTGAATGAAGCCTTACAGGGGCGTGATCAATGACTGTGGTGATCACCCCATATAGACTCCCTGATCACCCCCCTGTCATTGATTACCCCCCTGTCATTGATTACCCCCCTGTAAAGCTCCATTCAGACGTCCGCATGATTTTTACGGATCCACTGATAGATGGATCGGATCCGCAAAACGCATCCGGACGTCTGAATGAAGCCTTACAGGGGCATGATCAATGACTGTGGTGATCACCCCATATAGACTCCCTGATCACCCCCCCTGTCATTGATCACCCCCCCTGTCATTGATCACCCCCCTGTCATTGATCACCCCCCTGTAAGGCTCCATTCAGACATTTTTTTGGCCCAAGTTAGCGGAATTATTATTATTTTTTTCTTACAAAGTCTTATATTCCACTAACTTGTGTCAAAAAATAAAATCTCACATGAACTCACCATACCCCTCACGGAAACCAAATGCGTAAAATTTTTTAGACATTTATATTCCAGACTTCTTCTCACGCTTTAGGGCCCCTAGAATGCCAGGGCAGTATAAATACCCCACATGTGACCCCATTTCGGAAAGAAGACACCCCCAGGTATTCCGTGAGGGGCATATTGAGTCCATGAAAGATTGAAATTTTTGTCCCAAGTTAGCGGAACGGGAGACTTTGTGAGAAAAAAATTAAAAATATCAATTTCCGCTAACTTGTGCCAAAAAAAAAAAATTTCTATGAACTCGCCATGCCCCTCATTGAATACCTTGGGGTGTCTTCTTTCCAAAATGGGGTCACATGTGGGGTATTTATACTGCCCTGGCATTCTAGGGGCCCCAAAGCGTGAGAAGAAGTCTGGTATCCAAATGTCTAAAAATGCCCTCCTAAAAGGAATTTGGGCCCCTTTGCGCATCTAGGCTGCAAAAAAGTGTCACACATCTGGTATCGCCGTACTCAGGAGAAGTTGGGGAATGTGTTTTGGGGTGTCATTTTACATATACCCATGCTGGGTGAGAGAAATATCTTGGTCAAATGCCAACTTTGTATAAAAAAATGGGAAAAGTTGTCTTTTGCCAAGATATTTCTCTCACCCAGCATGGGTATATGTAAAATGACACCCCAAAACACATTCCCCAACTTCTCCTGAATACGGCGATACCACATGTGTGACACTTTTTTGCAGCCTAGGTGGGCAAAGGGGCCCACATTCCAAAGAGCACCTTTAGGATTTCACAGGTCATTTACCTACTTACCACACATTAGGGCCCCTGGAAAATGCCAGGGCAGTATAACTACCCAACAAGTGACCCCATTTTGGAAGGAAGACACCCCAAGGTATTCCGTGAGGGGCATGGCGAGTTCCTAGAATTTTTTATTTTTTGTCACAAGTTAGTGGAAATTTTTTTTTTTTTTTTTTTTTTTTTTTTTTTTTTCATACAAAGTCTCATATTCCACTAACTTGTGACAAAAAATAAAAACTTCCATGAACTCACTATGCCCATCAGCGAATACCTTGGGGTCTCTTCTTTCCAAAATGGGGTCACTTGTGGGGTAGTTATACTGCCCTGGCATTCTAGGGGCCCAAATGTGTGGTAAGGAGTTTGAAATCAAATTCTGTAAAAAATGACCTGTGAAATCCGAAAGGTGCTCTTTGGAATATGGGCCCCTTTGCCCACCTAGGCTGCAAAAACGTGTCACACATCTGGTATCCCCGTACTCAGGAGAAGGTGGGGAATGTGTTTTGGGGTGTCATTTTACATATACCCATGCTGGGTGAGAGAAATATCTTGGCAAAAGACAACTTTTCCCATTTTTTTTTATACAAAGTTGGCATTTGACCAAGATATTTATCTCACCCAGCATGGGTATATGTAAAAAGACACCCCAAAACACATTCCTCAACTTCTCCTGAATACAGAGATACCAGATGTGTGACACGTTTTTGCAGCCTAGGTGGGCAAAGGGGCCCATATTCCAAAGAGCACCTTTCGGATTTCACTGGTCATTTTTTGCAGAATTTGATTTCAAACTCCTTACCACACATTCGGGCCCCTAGAATGCCAGGGCAGTATAACTACCCCACAAGTGACCCCATTTTGGAAAGAAGAGACCCCAAGGTATTCGCTGATGGGCATAGTGAGTTCATGGAAGTTTTTATTTTTTGTCACAAGTTAGTGGAATATGAGACTTTGTATGAAAAAAAAAAAAAAATCATCATTTTCCACTAACTTGTGACAAAAAATAAAAAATTCTAGGAACTTGCCATGCCCCTCACGGAATACCTTGGGGTGTCTTCTTTCCAAAATGGGGTCACTTGTGGGGTAGTTATACTGCCCTGGCATTCTAGGGGCCCGAATGTGTGGTAAGGAGTTTGAAATCAAATTCTGTAACAAATGACCTGTGAAATCCGAAAGGTGCTCTTTGGAATATGGGCCCCTTTGCCCACCTAGGCTGCAAAAAAGTGTCACACATCTGGTATTGCCGTACTCAGGAGAAGGTGGGGAATGTGTTTTGGGGTGTCATTTTACATATACCCATGCTGGGTGAGAGAAATATCTTGGCAAAAGACAACTTTTCCCATTTTTTTATACAAAGTTGGCATTTGACCAAGATATTTATCCCACCCAGCATGGGTATATGTAAAAAGACACCCCAAAACACATTCCTCAACTTCTCCTGAATACAGAGATACCAGATGTGTGACACTTTTTTGCAGCCTAGGTGGGCAAAGGGGCCCATATTCCAAAGAGCACCTTTCGGATTTCACAGGTCATTTTTTACAGAATTTGATTTCAAACTCCTTACCACACATTTGGGCCCCTAGAATGCCAGGGCAGTATAACTACCCCACAAGTGACCCCATTTTGGAAAGAAGAGACCCCAAGGTATTTCGTGATGGGCATAGTGAGTTCATAGAAGTTTTTATTTTTTGTCACAAGTTAGTGGAATATGAGACTTTGTAAGAAAAAAAAAAAAAAAAAAAAAAAATCATTTTCCGCTAACTTGTGACAAAAAATAGAACTTTTTATTTTTTGTCACAAGTTAGCGGAAAATGATTTTTTTTTTTTTTTTCTTACAAAGTCTCATATTCCACTAACTTGTGACAAAAAATAAAAACTTCTATGAACTCACTATGCCCATCAGCGAATACCTTAGGGTGTGTACTTTCCGAAATGGGGTCATTTGTGGGGTGTTTGTACTGTCTGGCCATTGTAGAACCTCAGGAAACATGACAGGTGCTCAGAAAGTCAGAGCTGCTTCAAAAAGCGGAAATTCACATTTTTGTACCATAGTTTGTAAACGCTATAACTTTTACCCAAACCATTTTTTTTTTACCCAAACATTTTTTTTTTATCAGACATGTAGAACTATAAATTTAGAGCAAAATTTCTATATGGATCTCGTTTTTTTTGCAAAATTTTACAACTGAAAGTGAAAAATGTCATTTTTTTGCAAAAAAATCGTTAAATTTCGATTAATAACAAAAAAGTAAAAATGTCAGCAGCAATGAAATACCACCAAATGAAAGCTCTATTAGTGAGAAGAAAAGGAGGTAAAATTCATTTGGGTGGTAAGTTGCATGACCGAGCAATAAACGGTGAAAGTAGTGTAGTGCCGATTTGTAAAAAAGGGCCTGGTCTTTAGGGGGGTATAAACCTGTGGTCCTTAAGTGGTTAAAGGGCTTCTGTCACCCCACTAAACTTTTTTTTTTTTTTTTGTGTACTTATAATCCCTATCCTGCCATATTGCCATACATTATGGTATTAATAATTTTCGTTCAGTAGATTTAGCAAAAAACTTACTTTTAGGATATGCTAATTACCTTTCTACCAGCAAGTAGGGCGATTTTTGAAATGCTGACAGGGCCAGTCGGAGGAGGAGATCGCGGCTGGCCCTGTCAATCAACAGAAGGAGGGGGCGGTTTTCTGCGGCTGCTACCAGCAAGTAGACGCCCTACTTGCTGGTAGAAAGGTAATTAGCATATCCTAAAAGTAAGTTTTTTGCTAAATCTACTGAATGAAAATTATTAACAACAATGTATGGCAGGATAGGGATTATAAGTACACAAAAAAAATAAAAATTAGTTTAGTGGTGTGACAGAAGCCCTTTAATTCCACATTTTTGTTCCCTGTACTGCCTACTTTTACCTGTGCTTAAAATAGGGTTGCTAGGCATGGTCCGTCTATCTATTCAAGGACTGAGCACGCAGCGTGTAGGCTCACATTACTGACAGCCAGGGACTGTAAGTAAATGATTAAAGCCAGGTCCTCCCCAGCAGCTAACCGTGCCTGGGCTGTGTGTGCTTCTCCCTGTCCCTGCGCTTGGCAGACGCTCCCTCACTCAGCAGAGCTGGAGAATGCAGAGTTGGAGCAGCGCAGACCAGGGAAGGGAGATCTGCCGTCTGCTCAGTGTATAATTGAAAGCAACATGTGGTAAGAGGACCCCTTTGTGTTGAAGGAGATTAACCCTTTAGGGGGGAGGGCTCTGGTTACTGAGGGGGGGCTATTGTTACTGGCTAGTGAGGGAAGGCGGGATTAGCCTCAGGGTGAGGGCAGTGGTGGCCATCTTAACTGAATAGGGAAATTGCAGTTTTATGCAGACTGGTTGCTAAGGGCTGAATCTTATTAAATATGGGGTAAGTCACTCTAATAGTAACTGATTCTGGAATATCATGTTATTAGTAACTACATATATGAAAATTGAAATTAGGGTCTAAATGTGACAGTTATCCTTTAATGGACCAACTAAAATGTAATTATGACATACAAATCCTTTTATTATTAAAATAACTAATAATAAGCAAAAATGTAAATACATAATTTTGTAAATGTTGGTGGCTCTATTGCAAATACCCTCCTAGGTTGGGGTGTTGTACACTCTCTATATAGTGAACCCTTATTGTATGGGTCATCTTCCCCAAGTATACACAAAATTCAGGACTATTGTAGGAAAAATTCAGCTGAATATAAACATATCGTTAGGGACCACTCAAATGGAGGCAACCTTGACGCGGTGAGTGGCTTATTACGCTTTGGCCAAAATGTACACCAATGTCTCATCCAGCATGGAGGCAGGGCAGAATGCTGGATGTAGTGTGCGATCACATTTGCATTTTCCGTTTGAATATAAACATAGATTTGTACAAATCACTCTATTTTCGTGATATAATGTTCCTGTATATTTTAACACCCCCGGTTAAAGGATTCTACTGAATATATATGAGATTCGACAATTTCACGGATGCCCCTCCACTCTTTGGGGTATTGCGTAATCAAAAAATATTGCCAGCAAAATTAAAAACGCTTCTGGAAACGTCCTGTGATTAAACGGTCTACTTGGGGAACATTCCATTTAGATGGCCATATGCTGTCTGCAAAAATGTGGATCAGTTCAGCATGTCCGCAAAAAAAAACGATTGCATTCCAATTTTTTGCGGACCCATAGACTTCAAAGGGGCATGTTTTATTTGTTTTGCGGAGCCATAGAACGGGAGAAAAGGGCCCAATAGAAGTGAATGGGTCTGCATCTAATCTGCAAAAAACGGATCCGCATCTTTGTGGACAGCATACAGCCGTCTGAATGAGCCCTCAGAGTATTCCCACCTCGACATTTATGCCATATCGACAGTGTCCCATAAATGTCCACTCTCCTATATCCTGAGAATGGGACCCTGTCTCGTAGCTGTTGCTCTGTTAGGATATAAACAAATGCCTATAAAATCGCAATTCACAGTAATGATGCCTTCGCACGCTGCAGATTTTGTTTCTGCACATGGATTTCTGCCCCATTTGGGTGAATAGAACTGATTTTCAGTCACGGAAATTTTTGCAGCAAAATCTGCAGCGTTTGAAGGCACTCTAAAGGGGTAATGCACACGACCGCATAGTGACAACATTGCAGGAGCTCTATAATCTTACACAACCGAATCGAAGCAAAATCCAAAGCTCACCTTTGCCCAACAGTGACCACTGCAGATTGTGGTTGTAAAGGTGATGCACACTGGACAGTGGTCCTTCTCGGCAGATATGGTGGCATTGACGAGATGACATGGCAGACGTCCTTGCACAGCAGACAAGTAAGTAACCAGGACCAAGGATATTAGTTGAGGAGTAAACATTCTGTGTTAAAATAGCAAGATTATAACTGCTGTCTGATAAATGTCAGTTTCCAGAAGCACTCCTGGATAAATTTACACCATTTCAATTGTGTTTTGACCTCAGTTTTCTGCACATGGTATCTTGAAACCCTAATATGCCCTGTTTGTCATGGCAATGCCCCTTATTTCTCCTTAGAAGAACCATGTTCACATTGAGAAAGGTATGCATCAATTTTACTGAGGCAGTCCTTCCAGGCTAACAGGAATGTATCATTTCCCCACACAACAGTTTTCTGGTGTAAAAAAGTTGCAAACTTAAATATAGGCACAAGTGATGTTTCTACACAATCCTCTCAACTTTCCATTAAAGGAAGGGGTGCAGTGGGTTCGGCAAATGTTTCTTTTTTTACGCCATTTTTCTTTGTGTAAAGGAAGACTGAAATCTATGGTAGCTTGGAGCTGCTGTAGATTTCAGTCTCTGCTCATGGACTGTCGGAGGATGTGCCTAATTTATAACACGGTATGCCCCTTGTCATAAATTAGGTGCAACCTCTGGCAGCAAAGGGAATATCATAGACTGGTGTAAAACGCCACTCTGATAAATTCCTACCTTTTTGTTTCTATAATTCCTATGATGCTGTAATGTATCACCACTGTAACAGACAACAAACTGTGTAGTCTGATCATGCAGCCATACTCTCCTCCATCTGTCCACGACCTCAAACTACTCAAAGACCATCAAAGGCAGTTACAATATAATGGCAGTACTTGATAAACCCTGCACTGCTAAGAATTTCTGTATCATGATGGTGGTGCATAAAAATGGAGCATAGGCCAGATTCCTGAAGTTGGAGAGGAAAATGTCAGGGGTGGCAGCCAACAAACCTAGTTTGGAAGAGATCAGGTTCCTCATCCATATACCAATAAGGTTTCTCAAAATATGGTGCACCTCCAGTGTATACCATTTGCAAACATGTATGACCATATTGAATGGAATATTGAGGCTACTTACCTTACAGCAGGGAGCATAACTAGAAGACTAAATGGTTCTTCAAGGTATGTTTGCTGATCTGGTCAGCTCATTCAAAGAATTCCTTATTTAAATGTTCATGTAGGACATGCCCCCCTCTGCCATGGTCACTGGTTGTGGGAGTGTGAAGGCTGAATGGATCTTCTCTATCATTTTTCCCTGAAGCAGATTAGTGAATTATTACCAAAAGATGTTCTATGGATCTTCCATATCCTGAATAAATGACTACACTAATCCACAAAGCAGCAGTCTGTCCTTACCTGCTAATCAGAATATATCTGATACTTCAAATAAGTCTTATCAAATGGCAATTTTATATTTAGACATTTTTTGTTCATTTTTAGATTTCAAAGAAACTCAAAATCACTGCTTCAGTCCAGATAAAGTAGACCTGGTACCCCCCTCCCCATCTAAACCTACTGAGAAATGCGAAACTGAGGACATAATGGATAATTATTCGATTTTAGTTAGGGTGCACCCAACAATTCTCCAAGTTCAGGGTCGAAATATATGTAGGGCAAAAGCCCTTGGGTCTTCCACAACCCTCTTCAGAATGAGATCAACAAAGGGTCTCACTACAAATGACCTGAGCACTGAATTATACAGTGTATGGTATTGATACTATCAGTGCACTATACCCTTGCAGCTGAATGAATTTTCATCCTCCTCCTGTAGCCTTTTTTTCTTAGCAAAGTTTTCCAAAAAAATATGAACTTGCTCTGGCCCAACCCCAACCCCCTGTTATGCCAGGGTACCGCCTTTCTTATCATAGAGAATGGGACTGGCGGTACACTGCTGGCACATAAGCTAGCGGCGCTACTATTGTTATGCAGGCTGGCCTAATACGCTAGGCTTCGGAATACAAGACAACCAGGCAACAATCCTGTCCTGATTGAGTAATATATTATTTACTGCTGTGGAGAAGTTGCCAAAGTTTGGGTTATGGCATTGATTCTGGGCATCTCATATCACTGGACTTAGGAATTTTAGTTGACAGTAAACATAACTGTAGCAACCAGTGTCAGGACAATAAGATCAAGGGGTGCATCAAAAGAGGCATAGATATACATGATGACAACATATAGTAGTTCTGCCACTTTAGTCAGACCACACATGGAGTATTATGTAATTCTGGGCACCAGTTCACAAAAGAGCTGGAGAAGGTTCAGAGGAGGGCAGCTAAAGTAATAACTGGAATGGGTGGACTACAGTACCAAAAAAGATTACCAAAATTAGGGTGCTTTCACATCACTGTTTCGCTTTCCGTTTTTGTGATCTGTCAGAAGAAGAGAGAGAGAAAAAAAGAATCCGGTAAAAAAAATTGAAAAATTTGCATAATGACTGCCTTGTGCATCTTCAGCTCTGAGTTCCACTGTCCTCATGATTTGATTCAGAGCCTCAACCCAGAGCAGGGAGGGAGGGGAAGTAGACTTCCACTTCTTAGGGATGAAATGACGAGTCGCCAAAAAAAAAAATCCCAAAAGCCCTCTCTGGACCCTAGAAAGCGGGATTGGGAAAATAGATAAAAGACCCATCTCCGGAGTAAGAGCTAAAGACTCTCCATTTAAGTGCATTGTAGAGAGACATCACTTCTTGCCACAAGGGAACAAGGACCTGGCATTGCCACCCGATATGCAGCATTTTACCTGGGCTGCACAAACTTAATTTGAGGGCAAAACGTCTCCATGGTTTTAATAAGGATTCCAACAAAGGTGACAGGCAAACCCCCTGTGCTTGGACTGAACCGCTTATGTTCCATCTGGATCCATAATTTATAGGATCTGTGGTGGAAAAGATCCAAAGCACATTTACTAATTGTACCTCAGTAATACAAAGTGAAGTTAGGAAGTCCAACACCCCCTGTGATTTGTGCAGTGCCAAGACATTAAGTCTCAGCCTAGATCTTGCCACCTTTCCATACAAACCTAGAGGTCACGTTACATATCTTTAGTAAGGAAAGATTTAGGCAGGTCTAAAGGCAGAATCTGGAACAGCTATAGGAGCTTGGGTAGTGTGTCCATTTTAAGCATATTTATCCTTCCAAACCAGGAAAGGTGCAACTGGAGCCACTTATCAAGATCTTTTTCCAATTCTGAGAGCATAGGCAAGTAGTTAAGAGAAAACACCTTGGTGGTATGAGCTGGCAAACGAACCCCAAGATATTTAATGGATATGTTCTGCCATTGAAAAGGAAAGATCTCTCTAAGATTCCTCACTTCAGTTGAGGATAGTGTAGTATTAAGCATTTCCTATTTTTGGATATTAACTTTGAAATTACTAAGCCTGCTATAGACCTGAAACTCTTGTAGGATTGGTGGAATACCTATCCTAGGTGATGAGTTAAAGATGAGTTGGTCTTCGGCAAACAGGGACAATTTATTCTACATGTTACCCGTCCATATTCCTCTAATAGAGGAATTATGTCTGAGGGCATTGGTCAAGGACTCCATCACAAGGATATATAGAAATTGGGAGAGGAGGTACCGCTGTCGAGTCCCATTTATTATGGAAAATTAGGTATACAGGGAAACGATTAATCCTTATTTGGGCTGAAGTATTGTGATATAATGCCATGATCCATTACCTCATCCCAAGACCCAGGCCCAATTTGCGTAATGTTGCCTCCAGGAATCTCCAACTGACCCTTATGAATGCCTTTTCGGCATTGACAGTTAACAGGCACAACCAGTTGGTATGCTTGGCTCTGTTAATAAGAGATATAATATTGATGCTTACCAGGTCCATGAGTCTCTAGGTAAGTATCAATGTCAGATTGGGGGGATCTTATAGCCTGTCCGGACCACTATCCATAGACTAAAGATTTGAGTAATATACCTTGAACTCCTCAAAGATTTCTTTAGGGGCATGGAGCAAGCCACCATTGTGAGAATAAATAGCTGTGACTTGTGTCTACGGCAAACGAAGATGAAGAGCCCTGGCCAGAAATTAACCACACTTATCACTATACTCATAATATCTCTTGTGGATCTTGTCTCTAAAATACATAAGGACTTTTGATCGAGGATAGCCAAAATCTGCTGTCAAAGAGAGGTGATTTCAGCACAAAGAGTATCAGATGGGGAACTCTTATTGGATGATTCCTATTCCTGGGACCCCCATCGATCTGATATGGGATAGCTTGAATCTGCTGGAATACCCCTTTAGTCCTAACTTATGTAAGAGAGCACTTAGTTTAGCTGAACGCTCTTTTTTTTTTTTTTTTTTCTAGTCCCTTGAGAAATCAAAACTACCAGAAGAACACATTTAAAAGTCTCCCATTTACTAGGGGCACTTGAAGGGTCAGAGCTGTGGGTGATACTAAACTCCTTAATTGTTGCCCCCAACTCAGCCAACTACAAGGGGTCTTTCAGAAGATTGTCATTGAGTCACCACATAGTTGAGTGTGAGTGTTTACCTGTATTTGAGATTGAGCCAAGGACTGGTGCATGATCAGACCAGAGAAACTGACCTATGGAACACTGTGAAAAAGAATCAAGAAGGGCACGAGGGAAAAACCTGTAATGTAAATGACCATAGCTGTTATGTTACAGTGAGTGGAATGTATAGTCCTTATGTTTCAGGTGTAGGAATCTCCATAGATCCATTAACTTCAGAGAGGACAAGACCCGTCTAAATGACCTTAGGGGTGACAAGGATACAGATGTCCAATCTGATGAGGAGTCAAGTAAGGCTCCTTTCACACGGGCGAGTATTCCGCACGGATCCGATGCGTGAGTTGAACGCATTGCACCCGCACTGAATCCAGACCCATTCATTTCTATGGGGCTGTGCACATGAGTGGTGATTTTCACGCATCACTTGTGCGTTGCGTGAAAATCGCAGCATGCTCCTCTTTGTGCGTTTTTCACGTAACGCAGGCCCCATAGAAATGAATGGGGTTGCGTGAAAATCGCAAGCATCCGCAAGCAAGTGCGGATGCAGTGTGATTTTCACGCACGGTTGCTAGGTGACGATCGGGATGGGGACCCGATCATTATTATTTCCCCTTATAACATTGTTATAAGGGGAAATAATAGCATTCTGAATACAGAATGCATAGTACAATAGGGCTGAAGGGGTTAAAAAAAATAATAATAATTTTTAACTCACCTTAATCCACTTGTTCGAGCAGCCCACATCTCTTCTGTCTTTATCTGTGAGCAATAGGACCTTTGATGACGTCACTACGCTCATCACATGATCCATCACCATGTTGATGGATCATGTGATGAACGCAGTGACGTCATCAAAGGTCCTATTGCTCACAGATGAAGACAGGAGAGATGCCGGCTGCGCGAACAAGTGGATTAAGGTGAGTTAAATATATATTTTTTTAAACCCCTCCAGCCCTATTGTACTATGCATTCTGTATTCAGAATGCTATTATTTTCCCTTATAACCATGTTATAAGGGGAAATAATACAATCTACACTACAACTAACCCAAACCTGAACTTCTGTGAAGAAGTTTGGGTCTGGGTACCACAGTAGTTTTTTTTATCACGCGCGTGCAAAACACATTGCACCCGCGCGATAAAAACTGAACATCGGAACGCAATCGCAGTCAAAACTGACTGCAATTGCATTCCTACTCGCGCGCGTTTGCCGCAATGCACCGGGATGCATCCGGACCTAATCCGGACCCGCTCGTCTGCAAGGGGCCTAAAGGTTCAAGGCATAGATTAAAGTTGCCCCCCAGAATAATATTAGAGCCATCAGCAAAACATGCTAGTGCATGCAATACTCGGGTACCAAACCGCACCTGATCCTTAATGCTATTAATACCCCACAAGCTTTCTGATTGGGGTGTAGGCAATGGTACCAATTAGGGCAGTAAGAGGAGTAACAATTTGGTACATATGAGGCTTTGAAATGAGTCTCCTGCTGCACTGCCTCCATCACTCTCTGCTTATGAAGGTGATATGATATCCTAAAAACTCACTGAAAAAAAGTGGCCTAAACGGGTGGAAATGCTCCAAACCCAGACACTGTTGTGTGTCTATAAGCGGGGGAGCAATTCCTCCGCATGCGGTCCGCAGATAACGGCAATGCCCAGTAAAAAATGCGTACAGTGGAGGATGCCGGGGCGGACCGCATGCACCACAAGGACATCTTACACAAAATGATACATTGTGCGGATGAAAAAATATATACATACACAAATTACTGCAGAAAATGCACCAAAATTATACGCAACTGACAATACTAGCTAATTCCTCAAGCCGCTGTTAAAAGCTGAGAACTTTTCCAGGAACATATTGGAGCGTTTTTTCCGGAATTGAGCCCCTAGGACTGAACTCAATACCGGAAAACACTATTGTGAAAGTACCCTTAGATAGGATAGCGTCCTCTTTGAAAAAATGGATCCTTCAAATGACGTCTCTAGGGTGTGCCGGGTCAGATGGTTTTGGGCCCAGAGCACTAATTAATATATATATATATATATATATATATATATGTATGATCAAGCTCTATCTTTTTGTCAGGAGGATATTGAAGACTATTATTATTATTATTATTATTCGGCACCTGGCTGGGGGGGTGCCTTCTGGCAAGAGAGAATTTTTAAACCGGAGTATGTGATAACACGATGTGGTCATGATTAAAATGTACAGTCAAAACGCGTAGACCTTGTCTGTCTGGTCAGCCTATGGATTTTATAATGAAGTAATAAAGACTATGTTTTTTATCCTAAGCCTGATGCTGGATTTTTTTCTACTGTTTTGATTGATTCCTGGTCTGGGATCCGTGCACGTCGAAGGAGGATGGGGGTGAGCTGAAATTCCTTCTTTTTTTTTTTCTTACATTTTTTGCTTTGGACAATTATTTCGTTGCTCCCCACCGACCAACTATACATTAAAGCGTTGGTCGCATAATGGCTGAACCAGATTTGTCAGAAGGCATGCTGAGAGCAATGTGCCTTGATGATGTTATGGGCTGTAGTGCAAGACTGAATAAAGCAGCTATTATTTTTGATGTATCAACTACAGCCGATACAGCTTGTGACACTCCTGACAAGAAATTGTTAATGCGCAAACTTGAGTCTTTGTTATCCAAAGAAATGCGCACCCGGTGGGATGCCAAGACGTTAAGATTTTATCTTGACAAATCGATGATTCCCAGTGGGCTACGGCTGAAAAAAAACTCCATTTAATTATTCGTTGGACTTTATGGAAATCTGGAATGCTGCATTGTCTGAATGCTCACTAAGACTAATCAGCCTGATTGTAGAGCAGGAAGAAGCACTGTTAAAAGACGAGTGAGTATTCCGCGCATTGCGCCCGCATTGAATCCGGACCCATTTATTTCAATTTGTCTGTGTACATGAGCATTGTTTTTGACGCATCACTTGTGCGTTGTGGGAAAATCGCAGCATGTTCTATATTCTGCGATTTTCACGCAACGCTGGCCCCATAGAAGTGAGTGGGGCTGTGTGAAAATCGCATCCGCAAGCAAGTGCGGATGCGTTGTGTTTTTCACTGATGGTTGCTAAAAGATGTTGTTTGTAAGCCTTCTGTTTTTTATCACACGCATGCAAAACCCGCATTGCACCCGCGCATCCGCAACGCATCCGGACCTATTCCGCTCACACTAGTCTGCAAGGGGCCTTACTCGTGAGAAAATCATAGCGATGCAAAATACCCTGCTACCCTTTAATGAAAAGTATGAGTTTGTGACATTAGATAAAGATCTAAAAGAGAATGATTGCCTTGGAAAATAAAATAATATCAAAGAGACGAAATTTAAAAGGGATGTGCAGGACTATTCGTGGAAACAAAAATCTGGGGGCAAATCTATTTTAAAAGGCAAGAGACGCAGAAAATACTCCCAACACAGAATAAGGGTCCATTTAGACGTCAGTTGAATGGGTCCGAACCGTTCAGCCCCATTCATTTTCAATGGGGCCGGAAGAGATGCGGATGTAACACCTCAGAGTTGTGTTACGACACTCTTCTACCCTGCTACAATCTCCTAGGAGCCTTTACCTTGTCATCTGATATGATTTTACATTATGTCATTCACAAGTGTGCATAAACCATGTTAGATGTAAACTATTGTTGTAATTTTCCATGTTCACCAGCAGGTGGCAGCAATGGATTGGTAAGGAGTTAGCTACAGTTTAGTATATCTAAGCTGGAATGGTTCATTCCAGCTTAGCTCCCCCTCTGTGGCGGTGCGGACTATTCCCACAGCCTACACCCTGGGTGGAGAAGGAAGTTAGTGAGGAGTGTAGCCCACCCCCTGCTAGGGAAGAAAGTCAGGATCTTGTCTCGGCTGAGACATTCATCAAATCCCCAGCCTGAGCTCTGCAGCCTCAGCTGGATAAAGCAAGCAGATAACCTTCAGTTCCAGGAAGAAAGCATACCCTGAGACGATAACTGTGAGTAAAGTCCAGAGACCCAGGAGAAGCCATATTCCTCCTCAGCTAGTCAGTCCCCATAAAGCAGATGATATAAAGAAGTGCAGAAGCCAAATTCCTACAACAGTTACAAAGCTACTAAGCAGACGTCCTTTCCTGCATGCTCCAGGTTGATAGAGCAGAAGATTCATTCCTGCCAACCATTGCTGAAAGCCTGCTGGGACCTAAGACCAAAGCTGACTATTGCTTGGATGAAAGTTATCTTCAGTAAAGACAAGTTTGAACTTTACCAAAGGTCTGGACATCAGTTTCTGCTGCAAAATCCCTCTATTACTCCTACTATCACTACACTCAATTTATTGCAAGTGAGCCAGGAGCCAGGAGTCCAGCCGTACCCAGGTAGGAGACACCGTTGACACCACTACCACTATCCTACAGAGACATTATAAGCCATCATACCACTCTGGCATTCCTAAACTGGGACGTGCGTTATAACACCTTTGAAGGGCCCTGTGACAATACCCTGCGCACGCTGCAATTGGCGTCACGACAAATACTGAACATTTTAACCACCCTGACCTGGCCACTGCACGGACAGCACACAGTGTGCTTTCCGCATCCACATTTCCGGTGTGCGGGCCCTGAACTTCTGGTCCGTGGCTCCGGAAAAAAATAGAACATGTCCTATTCTTGTCCGCAGCTGCGGACAAGAATAGACATTTATATTGGGGTGCCGGCCCAGTGTTTTGCGGATCTGCAAAACACTGCGGACGTGTGAATGGACCCTTAGCTTCACAAGTGCTGAGGGATCCCCAGATTCGTCTGCCTCTACCCAAGAGGGAGATCATTCCCCTGGGACAGTTAACAAAACACAACAAAAAACTGTTATGAAACCTAATGAGAGACAGAAACAGCAATTATGGAAAAATAAAAACAAAGATATAAAAGAAGTATTCCAGGAGGCATCTGCGGTACAAAATGAGCGGTGTAGAAAAAGCTAAAAAAACGGATCCAGAGAGCAGGCCGTAAACATGGAAGAGGGCCCCAGATATCTGATGAGGGCAGGAACTAAGCAGACGTAGAAGAGGAGGTTTTAAATCTCACGAGTTATATACTCTCAGAGTCAGAACAAAGTTTATTAAGAAAAGGGCTATCTTTTTCTCCTGCCTCGGACTTTGACCTTTTTCGTACAATATTGGATGTGAATAAATTTGCTCGAAATTTGACAGTAAAAAGACATTTTGATTTGATAGGGGATCCTGGTGGAAATGCTGATACTACTGTGGTGAGGGGAGGGAAAATATTTCTGATGCCATAAATGTAGTACCTTTAAAAGGGTTCTGCACTTTCATTTTACTGATCTATCCTCTGGATAGATCATCAGCTTCTGATCGGCGGGGGGTCCGACACCCGAGACCCCCGCCGATCAGCTGTTTAAGAAGACAGCGGTGCTCCAGCAGCGCCGCGGCCTTCTCAATCAGAAGCTGATAATCTATCCAGAGGATAAATCATCAGTTAAAACAAAGTGCAGAACCCCTTTAAGTTTGGCAGAGCAGCACTGCAATCGTATTATGGCCTCCCTGCAGTGTGAAGCTAGCCCTATTTCTGATGATAGGGGTAAAAGCTTCAAGATCCATAATCCTCATATGATATGATATGATTTTAGTGCGGGACAATATCCCTGCGGGTGGCCCGACGTGCACAGCATCATTGTAATCTATGATGCTGTGTGCTCCCGTGTGCACAATCAATGCCGCTCCGGGATATACATCCGCTCAGGCGTACGGTCATGTGCAAGAGGCCTAATGGTGAGAAAATCAGACAAGGGAGGCTGTACTGTGATTTTGAATGCAGGCCTCTACAAGAAGTGCAATGAGGAGTTACTGATACCTCTCCATATAGGATGTTGAAAGCAGATCGCACTGGGGAGTTTGGCTTAGCCCTGGGTAAAATATTGGATGAAGGAGTTTCTATAGGAGTACTGAATGTAAAAACCAGAGATTACCTCATGGTGCAAACTACAAATTGGCGTGGTATTAAAAAGCAGGAAGTGCTCAACCCCGTATGCAGTGGTGCATCTATACCGGGGGGGGGGCAGATCCTGCACTTGTGGCCCGTTGCTAATGGCAAACCCCAGCAAAAATGCATACAATGGAGGATGCCTGCAGCGAGCCACAAATACCACAATGGACATCCTACACAGGATAGCAATTGTGTGGATGTGATAGACAGTCAAAATAACATAACAAAAACAAATACAGGTGCACTCTGCGGTCTTACTAACCCTCATACTGGTGTAAAATTGAGAATTAGCCAACATATCCTGCTTGGAGGACATGTCTGAGCCCGAGCACCGCGCCAAGGTTTCTCAAGTAGCTCGGGAACCTAATGCTAAACCTACCTGGGCCGTATGGGCAATACCAGGAGCCAGTGGGCGAATTACAGGTGCGCAAGGCCCGACTCAAAGCAATCTCCCAGTAACCTCCAGCATGTGACCATGCATACACTGGGAGGAGGCAGAGAGCTCTGAGCCCCACCCAAGACTGGCTGATATAGCCAGGGCCTCACATGTGCACCAGAATGCTGCCTGTGGATGAAAATAAAGGCACATTCAGACTAAGAGTTTCTACACCTCCAAAAATTCAAAATACAAACTACAAATTGGCGTGGTATTAAAAAGCAGGAAGTGCTCAACCGCGTATGCAGTGGTGCATCTATACCGGGGGGGCAGATCCTGCACTTGTGGCCCGTTGCTAATGGCAATCCCCAGCAAAAATGCATACAATGGAGGATGCCTGCAGCGGGCCACAAGTACCACAATGGACATCCTACACAGGATAGCAATTGTGTGGATGTCATAGACAGTCAAAATAACATAACAAAAACAAATACAGGTGCACTCTGCGGTCTTACTAACCCTCATACTGGTGTAAAATTGAGAATTAGCCAACATATCCTGCTTGGAGGACATGTAATTCGCCCTGTAATTCGCCCACTGGCTCCTGGTATTGCCCATACGGCCCAGGTAGGTTTAGCGTTAGGTTCCAGAGCTACTTCAGAAACCTTGGCGCGGTGCTCGGGCTCAGACATGTCCTCCAAGCAGGATATGTTGGCTAATTCTCAATTTTACACCAGTATGAGGGTTAGTAAGACCACAGAGTGCACCTGTATTTGTTTTTGTTATGCTATATTACCTCATGGTGGAAAGACCCGTGGTCCCAATCTTCCATTTGCTGCCCAAAATACATTAAAAAAATCTTTCCTCCCCCAATGCGACCTATAGTGTCGGGAATAGGGAGTTTGGGGTAGTGATTGGGAGAATGGGTGGATCACTACTTACAACCATTAGTGAAATGTATAACAAGTTATTTGTTTGTGGGACACAAAGCATGTTCTGGATATTGTAAGTAGAAAAAAATGGAGGGAGGGCTTCAGGTGGGCCACATGCGATGTGGTGGCACTTTACCCTTCAATTCCCCACCACTTGGGCTTGCTAAGGCTACTTTCACACTTGCGTTCAGAGCGGATCCGTCTGCTGTCTGCACAGACAGATCCGCTCCTATAATGCAGACGTTTGTATCCGTTCAGAACGGATCCGTCTGCATTATAGCTTAGAAAAAATTCTAAGTGTGAAAGTTGTTCAGACGGATCCGTCCAGACTTTACATTGAAAGTCAATGGGGACGGATCCGTTTGAAAATTGAGCCATATTGTGTCAACTTCAAACGGATCCGTCCCCATTGAGTTACATTGTAAGTCTGGACGGATCCGTTTGCCTCCGCACGGCCAGGCGGACACCCGAACGCTGCAAGCAGCGTTCTGGTGTCCACTTGCTGAGCGGAGCGGAGGCTGAACGCTGACAGACTGATGCATTCTCAGCGGATCCGCCTCCACTCAGAATGCATTAGGGCAGTACGGATGCGTTCGGGGCTGCTTGTGAGCCCCTTCAAACGGAGCTCACAAGCGGAGCCCCGAACGCTAGTGTAAAAGTAGCCTTAGCTTGAAAAGACATCTGGACGTATATAGAAAATATAGTCCTGCTCTCAAGGAGTTTCTCTATCAATGGGAATTTTTATTTGCAGACGAGGGGAGCATCCATGGGTGCGAAGTTCTTCCCCTCGTTCGCAAATATATACATGCCCCCCTGGGAGGAGTGTCATCTCATGACCGAGGATAACACTTTCATGTCCTCGATCGTGTGGTATGGGAGGTTTATAGGTGACATTGTGATGATCTGGAACTCCACAGACCAGAGTTTGTTTGAATGCATCGACTACATGAATAAGAACAATGTGAATCTTAGATTTACATATAATTTGTCCTCAGAGGACATTCCTTTTTTGGAGATTAAGCTATCAAATAATGCTACTTTCACACTTGTGGCAGTGTGATCCGGCGGGCAGTTCCGTCGTTGGACCTGCATACGCCGATTTTGATGTGACTGAAAGCATTTGTGAGACGGATGCGGATCCGTCTCACAAATGAGAACAGATCCTTCTCTCCGCTTGTCATGCGGACAGATGGATCCGTCTTGTATCTTTTTTCACATTTTTACCGGTCTGCGCATGTGCAGGCTGGAAGGACGGATCCGGCATTCCAGTACTTTGAATGCCTGATCCGGCACTAATACATTCCTATGGGGAAAAATGCTGGATCCGGCATTCAGGCAAGTCTTCCGTTTTTTTCACCGGAGATAAAACCGTAGCATGCTACGGTTTTATCTTTTGCCTGATCAGGCAAAAAGACTGAACTGAAGACATCCTGATGCATCCTGAACGGATTACTCTCCATTCAGAATGCATGGGGATATGCCTGATCAGTTATTTTCCGGTATTGAGCCCCTGTGACGGAACTCTATGCCGGAAAAGAAAAACGCTAGTGTGAAAGTAGCCTAAGGAGGGCAAGGTGGTTAGTAGGAATTATAGAAAATACACAAGTGGTATACTCTGCTTTTAGCCTCATCATGCCATCCGAAACATGTAATAAAAGGCATTCCCTATTTTGAAGCAGGCAGAAGAGAGAGTAAAACGTGAATAGAGAGGCATTGATTACACATAGTACAGTGAGTAGGGAAGGGGAGGACAACAAACAACGGAGGGTTGTCACCTCCTACAGTCGCCAGTTTCAGGAGATACAAGGTATTATCAGGAAAAATCTACCCTTTTTATTTCAAGATGATAGCTTGCGCCAAATTTTAGAGCCAGGCTTTCAAGTGGTAAGCAGACGAGCACCTACTTTGTACTCTGCTTTGTCCCCTAGCTTGTTCATAGAAAGGTCGGATACTGGCAAACCCACGTGGCTGAATGTTGTGGGCAGTTACAAATGTGGACATAGTATTTGTAAAACTTATATTACAGTGGGTAAAAGATTCGAATCCAGTGTAACCGAGGAGGTCTTTAAGATCAGATCGTATATCAACTGTAAGGTCTCATGCATACAACCGTTGTGTGTTTTGCCGTCGGCAAATTGCGGATCCGCAAAACACGGATGGCGTCCATGTGCGTTCCGCAATTTGTGGTACGGCACGGACAGCCATTGATATAACTGCCTATTCTTGTCCGCAAAACGGACAAGAATAGGACAGGTTATATTTTTTTTGCAGACCATGGAACGGAGCAACGGATACGGACAGCACACGGAGTGCTGTCCGCATCTTTTGCGGCCCCATTGAAGTGAATGGGTCTGCATCCAAGCCACAAAAACTGCGGCTCGGATGCGGACCAAAACAACGGTCGTGTGCATGAGGCCTTACACGAATAAGGTAATTTATTTGGCGACCTGCAATGCCTGCAGCGTTCAATACGTGGGATGCACCTCAAACAGTCTGAAAGGGAGAATAAGAAAGCACTTGTCGGAAGTCTCCAATCTCAAACTGCTGAACGTCTCTATGCTATCTAGACATTTTAGAGATGTTCATCAGGGTGGCCTGACAAGCCTGAGTGTCATGGGTATAGAAAGGGTGTTTAAATAGGCGATTGCTGAATAGAATCCTTTTAGATTTTTTACACTGAACACGAGAAATCTGAAGGACATGAATAATCAATATGTTTGATTTATGAGTACTGACTCGCTCCCGTTTTGTTTTTAGTTTTTTGTTGTGTTAAAATTGAGTAGCATTTTGCATGCATTTTGAGAAAGCCATTGGAGGCAGCACTAGTCTGGAGCTGAAATTCCTTTTTTTTCTTACATATTGAAGGAGAGTGCTAAATAAAGTTTGGGCCCAATCATTTCAAATGGGGGTTTCAACTACGTTTTTGGTGACAGTGATATAACACCGGGGAGTGCGGGATCTCTGAGATACAGCGACCTACTCCGCCATCAGTTGATGATGTGAATTAGTAGCATTATTATATCATAAGTCCTAATACTGTGAATGGGCCCTGAGACTGGAGGTCAATAATCTCCATCTTTTTAGGATACTAGTGATATATATATATATATATATATATATATATATAAGAGATTGGTAAAATGGAAAATACAGTGATGTGATAAAATACATTAGACTAGTAATATCATCATATGATATGTAGTATACAGCATGGCATGTTTCATAGCGATGGCTGTAGGATAAATCTGGCCTATTAAAGGAGCCATTATTAACTGGCACAATAAGCCAATACCGCTATGTCTTCTGCATCTTTTTCTGTAGTAGAGAAGCTGCCTTCAGACCACCCAATGCATACCGCCTTACTTTTGAAAAGGAGCATGAGGGACATCATGTGCGGCGCGCAAAGCGCGTCGCGGCAAATGTTTTCTGCACTAGGCCATGCCTCTAACGCCGCCCAAAACATAATAAAACACCTAATCCAGGCCAAGCCTCTAAATGCCCCCACATAGTAATTATTCCCCCTTTATGTCACCGCAGAGTATTTATGCCCACATTATTTATGCCCCTTCACAAGTTATGTCCAGATATGTGCCCCCTCACAGTAGTAATGCCCAGATATGTGCCCCCTCACAGTAGTAATGCCCAGATTATGTGCCCCTCACAGTAGTTATAACAGATATGTGCCCCTTCACAGTAGTTATGACACATATGTGCCCCTTCACAGTAGTAATGCCAGATATGTGCCCCCTCACTGTAATATGCCCAGTTGTGCCCACTCACAGTAATATGCCAAGTAAAGTGCCCCCTTCACAGGCAGTAAAAAAAAATAACAAACTCCACATACTCACCTTGTTCCTCAGGAAGGATGATACACGGAGCTCCTGACCCACCCTCTGTCCAGACCTGCAGTGTGAAGTGCAGACAGGGGGAGGAAAGATGGAGCAGGGAGCCGACGGACGGCTCTTGCTTAATCATTACAGGCAGCTGTCTCTGCTTCTTATACCGGGACCACGGGACTGCCACTGCAATCCGGGACTGTCCCGCCAGATCTGGGGTGGTTGGAAGGGATGCAAATGTGACTCGAGTCCCAGCATTGTTATATTTAGCAAGCACTAAACTCTGCTGCGCCTGCACCGTATGGGCATCGTTGTGGATGGGGTCCATCATCACATCAGGGCCCCAGCAGTCTCCTGTCCTCTGTAGGGCAGCCCCACTATCATTTAGTTATATGATTTTTCATGCATGAAGGAATGACTGTGTATTACATAATCATGTGTTATATTCCGTGTATAGCCTTGGTCCTAGTTATATCCTCAGGTACTAGGAGTTCTAGGAAGCACTGAGGATGTGGGAGGTTGTAACCAGAGAAACTCGTTAAGCTGAAAAATCTGTCACATTAAGACCGTAGATTTCCACCTTTGGCTAAAACTGACCTCGCGTAGGGAAATATGATTCCTGGTTTTCTAATGCTAAATCTGGTTTCTAGGTCAAAAATATTGATAAAAAATTCTTAAAGGGTCACTGTACATTCACACAATTTCACTTCACTTAATAGAGAATGGTGTAACTAGCACATTTCTAAATCCCTTCATTTAAAAAATATGCCTCCATCCACCTGAAAAAAAGCTGTAATGTCACGGCCACTAGGGGTCTCGCTTCCACCTAATTTACAGTCCACTCTCTGTTGTCTGGTAAGATCCATCCCTAGTAACAGAGGCGCAGAACACAGCAGAGAGGAAAAGGGGGCCTGTCAGAGCTAGCTTAGATCCTGAGCCTGATAAAAGAACTGCTTCTGAAGATAACAGTGGCCTGCCTTTCTAAATCTGACTTCCCCTCCTTATCTGTTCTGTGAGCTCAAGAACTGCTTCTGAGTGAAATGCATCTAGCTCTGCAGCTGAAACACAGAATAATATGGCTAAAAAAACATCAAGGAAGTCGAAACAAAGATTGTACAACGGACAGCCATTATGCAAACTTTTTTGAAAACTCAGGTATGCTTTACAGGGGTTGTGCTGCGATATACACTCACCTAAAGAATTATTAGGAACACCATACTAATATGGTGTTGGACCCCCTTTTGCCTTCAGAACTGCCTTAATTCTACGTGGCATTGATTCAACAAGTTGCTGATAGCATTCTTTAGAAATGTTGGCCCATATTGATAGGATAGCATCTTGCAGTTGATGGAGATTTGAGGGATGCACATCCAGGGCACGAAGCTCCCGTTCCACCACATCCCAAAGATGCTCTATTGGGTTGAGATCTGGTGACTGGGGGGGCCATTTTAGTACAGTGAACTCATTGTCATGTTCAAGAAACCAATTTGAAATGATTCGAGCTTTGTGACATGGTGCATTATCCTGCTGGAAGTAGCCATCAGAGGATGGGTACATGGTGGTCATAAAGAGATGGACATGGTCAGAAACAATGCTCAGGTAGCCCGTGGCATTTAAACGATGCCCAATTGGCACTAAGGGGCCTAAAGTGTGCCCAGAAAACATCCCCCACACCATTACACCACCACCACCAGCCTGCACAGTGGTAACAAGGCATGATGGATACATGTTCTCATTCTGTTTACACCAAATTCGGACTCTACCATTTGAATGTCTCAACAGAAATCGAGACTCATCAGACCAGGCAACATTTTTACAGTCTTCAACAGTCCAATTTTGGTGAGCTCGTGCAAATTGTAGCCTCTTTTTCCTATTTGTAGTGGAGATGAGTGGTACCCGGTGGGGTCTTCTGCTGTTGTAGCCCATCCGCCTCAAGGTGGTGCGTGTTGTGGCTTCACAAATGCTTTGCTGCATACCTCGGTTGTAACGAGTGGTTATTTCAGTCAACGTTGCTCTTCTATCAGCTTGAATCAGTCGGTCCATTCTCCTCTGACCTCTAGCATCAACAAGGCATTTTCGCCCACAGGACTGCCACATACTGCATGTTTTTCTCTTTTCACACCATTCTTTGTAAACCCTAGAAATGGTTGTGCGTGAAAATCCCAGTAACTGAGCAGATTGTGAAATACTCAGACCGGCCCGTCTGGCACCAACAACCATGCCACGCTCAAAATTGCTTAAATCACCTTTCTTTCCCATTCTGACAATCAGTTTGGAGTTCAGGAGATTGTCTTGACCAGGACCACCCCCCTAAATGCATTGAAGCAACTGCCATGTGATTGGTTGACTAGATAATTGCATTAATGAGAAATAGAACAGGTGTTCCTAATAATTCTTTAGGTGAGTGTATATTGATGACCTACCCTTAGGATAGGTCATTAATATATGATAGGTGGGGTCCAACACATGGGACCCCTGCCAATTAGTTGTTTGAAGAGGAGGCTGCCCTCCATGTGAGCTCCACTTCCTGTTGATTACACTGCACTTCATCCATTCACTTGGATGGAGCGAGTACTTACACATAGTGAAATGACCACTATGCCTCCTCTTCAAACAGCTGATCGGCGGGGTTCCTGGGTGTCGAACCCTGGCCAATCATATATTGAAGACCCCTCAACCCCTTTTAGATATAGCATCAATGTTTTATTAGTGGGGTCTGAGCCTCAGCCTTAATGTTTATGTGGTAGCACCTGGTACTTCAAGCTTAGCATCAATGAATTGCATAGGACCCCTGGGATCTGACTCCACCAATCAAACATTATGGACCTATCACCTATTCATGATATATAGGTCAAATAATAAATTGTACAGGTTGAACACAAAAACACTCCTTGATTTCAAGCAGTTATAAATCAAAACTTGGAATATGCTTACATATAAATACGTGTAATACCAACCAATAACACATAATACTTAAAGCGGTTGTTCGGGTTCAGAAATGAACTCGGACACAACCCAATCTGAACTAATTCACTATGCACGATTCAGCGCAGGGAAAGGGGGAGCATTGGAGCGTAAAATGCTCAGATGCTCCACTCATTCTGTTCTGGGCTGTGGTCACATGATCATGTCCATGCAGCTCTTTTTCATTTCCTGTGATCTCATGTCAGTGGGGGTGTCAAAGCAGCAACTGGGGCAGTGATAGGGGAGTGTCTATGTAACTAGCTGGGTGGGAGGAGCTATAAATAAACTGGGTGTTCTTAGGGGCAATGATAGGGGAGTGTCTATGTAACTAGCTGGGTGGGAGGAGTTATAAATAAACTGGGTGTCCTTAGGGGCAATGATAGGGGAGTGTCTATGTAACTAGCTGGGTGGGAGGAGCTATAAATAAACTGGGTGTTCTTAGGGGCAATGATAGGGGAGTGTCTATGTAACTAGCTGGGTGGGAGGAGTTATAAATAAACTGGGTGTTCTTAGGGGCAATGATAGGGGAGTGTCTATGTAACTAGCTGGGTGGGAGGAGCTATAAATAAACTGGGTGTTCTTAGGGGCAATGATAGGGGAGTGTCTATGTAACTAGCTGGGTGGGAGGAGTTATAAATAAACTGGGTGTTCTTAGGGGCAATGATAGGGGAGTGTCTATGTAACTAGCTGGGTGGGAGGAGGTATAAATAAACTGGGTGTCTTTAGGGGCAATGATAGGGGAGTGTCTATGTAACTAGCTGGGTGGGAGGAGGTATAAGGAGCTATGGGTGGTGTTAGGAGCGGTGCAGGAGCTTTGGCAGAGAAAGCAGAAGGGCATCATGGGTGGCTCAGCGGTTAGCACTGGTGCCTTGCAGCACCAGTTGAATTCTTGTGCATTGGTTCGAATCCAACCAAGGACAACATCTGCTTGGAGTTTGTGGGTTTCCTGCGGGTACTCCAGCTTTCTCCCACACTCCAAAGACATACTGATAGAGAACTTAGGCTGTGAGCTCCATTGCCAGCAAGCAATAATAATGTCTGTAAAGTGCTGCAGCATATGTCAGCGCTATATAAGTGAGTAAAATAAATAATCATGGGTTTGATAGGATATAGCAACAGGAAATGCCACATACAGGATGTTAACCTGAGTCACGGAACAGGAGAGTCAGGGGAGATGTACATGAGCTAAGTAACTACATGAGGTTATCTGTTAACCTTTATAATCCTTGAAAACCCTTTTTAAACTGTGTTTATGCTATGGGTATATGTCTTACTGAAACAAAGTGAGGGTCCCCAGCTTGGGAGCCTTTAACGCTTTTAGGACCAGGCGATTTTCATTTTTGTTTTTTACTCCCAGTCTTCCCAAAGCCATAACTTTTTTATTTTTCCATTCACATAGCCATATTAGAGCATGTTTTTTGCTGGACAAGTTGTACTTTTTAATAGCACCAATTTATGGTTTCATACAATTTAGTGGGAAGCAGTAAAAAAAATTCAAATGGGGTGTAATTATAAACAAAAATCTACACAATTCTGCCATAGTTTTATAGCTTTTGTTTTTACAGCATTCAAAAGGTGGAAAAAAATTACCTGTTAGTTTCATTTTCCGGGTCAGTACGATTACAACAATACCAGAGGCAGGGGCTCCATAGGACCTAATGTAATACAGAGGCTGCCGCACACACACTCCGGGTCCACAATCCTCGCTAGGGAAGCGCTCGCTCCCAGTTTTTAACCTCCCAGATACCGTGATCACATATGACCATGGCATCTGAGGGGTTAAATATATGCGATCAACGTTATTGTTGATCGCATACATTAGTCCCAGATGCCTGCTGTTTAAAACCGGGACCAATATATCTACCCCCACCCGCCGACGTAATTTTACGGTGGAACAGTGGGAAGGAGTTAATATTTGTCAGAGCAGAATTACACTGCATAGAAAAGCGCTCACTTATTTACTTCAGTGGGTGGTGTATAATATTACATTTTCATATGCCAGACGCTTCCCTTTTAACAGCTGATTACTAGGACTTCCAGGATCGGGACACTTTTTAATTGACTTTCCACCAGGGGAATCTTCCTTAAAGAGGACCTGTCGCCTCTCCTGACGTGGCTGGTTCAGTAAATAATTGTATTCTCCATGTAATAATGATTCTGGAGCATAGTTTCTTATTCTATGTTGTTCTGTTCCTTAGTTATTGCTGCTAGATGTTTATAATTGAATCTTACCTGTTGTGGGAGGGGGTCCCTCTACAGCAGGGGTAGTCAACTAGTTTTTTTAAAGGTCCACATACCTGGGTCTGCCGTCAGGTGAAGGTCCGAGCTGAACGCCAACAGTAAAGATGCCATGCGATCATGTGATCCATGCGCGTGGGGCGCTCTGACGTTATAGTGGAGTGCCCCGGGTAAGTCCCAGAATTAGTAATGGCCACATTAGTGCCCCAGTAAGAATAATGCCCCCAGTAAGAATAATGTCCCCATTAGTGCCCCCAGTAAGAGTAATGCCCCCATTAGTGCCCCCCTTCTTTGCTTTTGCAAAGAAAAATAAAAAAAATTGCATTCACCTGGCTGCGGTGAACATTCGCTGCTGACTGCAAGCTCAGGACCCATGCTCCAACGTGATGACGTCTTGTAGGTCCTGTCCTGAGCTTCTAGTCAGCAGGGAGTGTTCTCCACAGCGTGAGCAAATGGAGGTGGAGGTACCGTAATATATATATTTTTTTTTACTAGCACAAGTAGCGGTGGAGGTAAATGCTGTACTAATGGCGTTCCATGATGGAAGCGCTCATTAGTAAGGGTACTTTCACACTTGCAGCAGGACGGATCCGACAGGCTTCTCTCTCTGTCAGATCCATCTTGCCACTACTTCGCCGTGCCGCTGCTCTGTGCCCATCGACTATAATGGGGATGGGGCAGAGCTACGGCGCAGCACGGTGAGAGGCCGCCAGACTAAAAGTACTACATGTCCGACTTTTTCGTCTGGCGGCCTCACGCCGTGCACTGCCATGCTGCGCCGTAGCTCCACTCCCGCTATAGTCAATGGGGAGTGGCAGTCCGGCGAAATAGCGGCAGGACGGATCTGACAGGGTGAACAGCCAAATTTTTTTATTTTTCTTTGCAAAAGCAGAGAAGGGGGGCACTACTCTTACTGGGGGCACTAATGGGGACATTATTCTTAGTCAATGGGGAGTGGCAGTCCGGCGAAATAGCGGCAGGACGGATCTGACAGGGTGAACAGCCTGTCGAATCCGTCCTGCCGCAAGTGTGAAAGTACCTTAACAGTCCTTACAGGAAAATTCTGGCACCGGCAAGGGAACTAAAATACCAGCCTTGCTGGTGAACTACTGGCCGGGTGGCAACCCAAGCCACAGAACAGACATATGATAGTTTTGTTCCACATCCAATTCCCATTATTGGGGGATTGGATGCGGACCCCTTAATTACAATGGGGCCACAAGAGATACTGTGTGCTGTCTGCATCTTTTTCCGCTCCATTGAAACTAAGGGGTCCGCATCCAATGCCCCAAAAATGGGAATTGGATGCGGAACAAAACTATCATGGTTTGATGGGGCTTAATCACTTTATTTAATCAGGTTACCTAAAGAAGATGGCCCAGGAGAGATGGGAACACGACACTGACTGGAGTCCTTTCCTGCAGTCAGTGACGTGTTCCCGCCTCTCAGTAGCCCTCCCTCTCCACACCCCCCTTCCTTCCCAAATGTGACATTTATATCATTGGTGGCAGTGGTGATGTCCCTCCCCTCTCCAGCAGCACGTAAGTGTCCTTTGGAGCTTGAAGCTCCCTTATGTGCTGCCGCTGCTGCAGGGGAGGAGGGACCTGTGAGCGCACTGAGGGAGAAAGCTCCCTCCACCTGCAGGTGCCGGATAAAAGCGCTGGTGCCTGCATGTGGAGGGAGCCGTCTCTCACTGCGCCCCTGGGAAGGAGGAAGTGCGCCGGTAAGCTCCTCCTCCTGCACGTACCAGAGTGTGCAGGAGAGGAGGAGCGCTACATGTCTCACTGCGCTCAGCGCTCTGGGAGTGGGACAGGAGAAAGTGCGCCGGTAAGCTCCTCCTCCTGTACGGTACAGTGTGCAGGAGAGGAGGAGCGCCCTGAAGGATGGCCGGGGTCCGGACAACTGGCGGCCGCGGTCCGTATTTGGACCGCGGTCGGCCAGTTGAGTACCCCTGATGTATAGTAATCAGATGATAGTATCCAGGATTACATTATGATGTCACAATGTATGGTCAGCAGATAATAGTATCCAGGATTCTATTATGATGTCACAATGTATGGTCAGCAGGTAATAGTATCCAGGATTGCATTATGATGTCACTGTTGGGCAAAATTCTCTCTTGCCTAACGTGTCCCTGACACATGATTTCAGTGATCAGCTTGAATTAAGTCTTATCCGGTACCGGGAGAATGAACTAGATTGACCACATGAATACGTGTGTAGTTCTAATCCATTCTGGTTTATTCACAGCTGGCAAACAGTTATAATAGAGGGGGTTGAGCTTCCTTGACATCCAATCATATGTTAGCATTAGTTTTGACCAATAGTATGGTCACACATAAGCTTCTGCATTAACATAATAGATGACTCCTAGTAACAGCATTTGACCAATCGGGTATATACACATAGGCTAGCAGACACTTGAGCCAGATGGCCTTATATGGCTAGGACTGTTCATACTTACAAACTAAGGAATGTATGGATATCCTGAAGCAGCACAGGAAGTCTCACACATTCCATAAGGGGGGTAGGGAGGTATTGGAAGTGCACTGACCAAATGTAATACACGTTGCTGAATAAGACAAAATGGAGTCACATATATCCCTTCAAATCCCCTCTTAGAACCTTATATATATATATATATATATATATATATATATATATATATATACTATATGGTTCTTTCTCTGCTCTTCCTTGGTTAGCTTGTAAGCCTTTAGGTATTTCATATACCCTTCAGGAGTATAATCCTCAAGCTTTGTTGGGGTTGTGTTTGCCTCTTCTACCTCTACCGGAGTATAGAGGGATGTTGAGTGTACCCCTCTTTCGGCCACATTTTTACATATGACAAGAAGGGAGGGCACACACTGTAGACAACAGCAGAGACCCACTATTGCAGCGACCACGGCGAGCACCACTCCTAAAACATATCTTATTTGACCAAAGTCAGGTATTCAGCCAAAAAGCCAGTCCCCCCAACCTTGGTCAACATCTTGTTTTATATGTTTTCTCATCTCCTCTAATTTTCCTATTTTATCTTTTATTCCACGGGAGTGATCTGATAGATTGAAACAACACATCCCTGCGAACGCTGAGCATCCTATACCATGTTGGAACAATAAATAGTCAATAGTTGCCCTATTCTGCAAGATAGCCTTTTCATACGATTGTATATCCAGCAGCATATCTTGCAGAACTGCACTAGTGACATTTATCTGTTTTTCATAAAACAGGCAAGTTTTGATATTGTCCTGTGGTTATATATGGCCAAACCTGGTACTCCTATCAAAGATACCCCTAAACTCATATATTCTGATCTAGAGAGGAGATTCATATTATAATCACAATTTTCTGGTAGCTGTAGGGAAGTGTCTCTCGTGTGTCGTGTCTGCATTGCTGGAAATAGTGGTATCATTGCTAATGTCAGCCTGGCTATTGTACAGGGTCCCTCTGTAATATTGGCCGGTATGTATGTGTAACTAGTATTCCCACAGGCCAATACCCATCCTGTTGGTAGAGGTACATGTTTGTCTAGGGATGGTAATGTTTTTGTAATATTACATTGCATATTCTTTCCTGATACTATTTTTTTACAACTACCTAAATCTCTATCACAAATATTTGGTTTGGTCTTATTCTGCATTTTTGCTTGTATGCAGGGAGGCAATAGTGTCTCATCACAGGTGAAGTTATAACATATTTCTGCTGCTGTAACAAGACCTGTAATTATTTCTATCATATTACTTTGCAGAGTCTCATATGTAGGACAGTCATAACAAGCATGATAAGGATTTACATATCCATATTTAACATCATGATCCTCCAAATCTGTGTCATTCCATTGAGAACGTAGGAGCCCCGTCCATACATCTACTGGGGTGGGGACTGCTACCAGACATGTCTCCAAAATGTTAGATGCCGATAAAGTGGTTTGGAGACAAAAGTCAGTTAAGTTCAGAGTTTTGGCCAGGTACAGCCATAAGTTCTCCTTTGTCTTGCATAGACTGTCTTCCCCTCTGCATTCTGTTTTCAAGTATATCTGTCTGTTCCACAGCCATGGGATAGTAAGTAGGAGACACAAAACTACAATTACTGCATCTCAGCCATCTCGAGGAATTTCCCGACTGCATCATCTCATTGAGGGTCAAGGCTGTCTGCCTCCGTTAGTACCCCTTCTGTATCTTCTTCGAGGTCAAGGCTGTCTGCCTCCGTTAGTACCTCTCTTTTCTTCACCAACTTAATCCTTGTGGCGTGGATCCACGTGGGCGACTATTCAGTAAGGACTGCTGTTCTGGTGATCGCGACTACCTCGGTGGGTTGTCCGTAGTTGAAGCTTCCTGGTTCCTTTCCCTTCTTTAAGATCTTGATCATCACCTGGTCGCCTATCCGGAATGGATGGGTTGGTTCCTGTGAAAGAGAAAAAGACTTACAAGCAACTTATTCTTCAGTTTTACTGAGGACCTTGATCAGATTATTACTCCTCTCTGATCAGGTCCAAGTCCCCTTCCTGCACTACCAGGGGGCGTCTTGCCCATGGTGTGGGGAAAGGCCTACCCATGAGTATCTCAATGCTGTTTATGTCCTACTCTGTGGAAATGTGCTATTAAGATGGAAGCACTGTGTTGGGGAATACATAACTTCCCCTCTTCGCAGACTAATCCTATCTCAGGATTTTTCTGCAATACTGGATAACACCAGTCTTGCTGTTCCTGTTCAGTGGCGTACCACTGAAGATCAGTAAGCATTTGCAACATCTTAGGGGTTGGAGGTGCCAAACATGGCATCTCCCAATGGTTATACACTGCGTGCAGAATTATTAGGCAAATGAGTATTTTGACCACATCATCCTCTTTATGCATGTTGTCTTACTCCAAGCTGTATAGGCTCGAAAGCCTACTACCAATTAAGCATATTAGGTGATGTGCATCTCTGTAATGAGAAGGGTGTGGTCTAATGACATCAACACCCTATATTAGGTGTGCATAATTATTAGGCAACTTCCTTTCCTTTGGCAAAATGGGTCAAAAGAAGGACTTGACAGGCTCAGAAAAGTCAAAAATAGTGAGATATCTTGCAGAGGGATGCAGCACTCTTAAAATTGCAAAGCTTCTGAAGCGTGATCATCGAACAATCAAGCGTTTCATTCAAAATAGTCAACAGGGTCGCAAGAAGCGTGTGGAAAAACCAAGGCGCAAAATAACTGCCCATGAACTGAGAAAAGTCAAGCGTGCAGCTGCCAAGATGCCACTTGCCACCAGTTTGGCCATATTTCAGAGCTGCAACATCACTGGAGTGCCCAAAAGCACAAGGTGTGCAAAACTCAGAGACATGGCCAAGGTAAGAAAGGCTGAAAGACGACCACCACTGAACAAGACACACAAGCTGAAACGTCAAGACTGGGCCAAGAAATATCTCAAGACTGATTTTTTTAAGGTTTTATGGACTGATGAAATGAGAGTGAGTCTTGATGGGCCAGATGGATGGGCCCGTGGCTGGATTGGTAAAGGGCAGAGAGCTCCAGTCCGACTCAGACGCCAGCAAGGTGGAGGTGGAGTACTGGTTTGGGCTGGTATCATCAAAGATGAGCTTGTGGGGCCTTTTTGGGTTGAGGATGGAGTAAAGCTCAACTCCCAGTCCTACTGCCAGTTTCTGGAAGACACTTTCTTCAAGCAGTGGTACAGGAAGTAGTCTGCATCCTTCAAGAAAAACATGATTTTCATGCAGGACAATGCTCCATCACACGCGTCCAAGTACTCCACAGCGTGGCTGGCAAGAAAGGGTATAAAAGAAGAAAATCTAATGACATGGCCTCCTTGTTCACCTGATCTGAACCCCATTGAGAACCTGTGGTCCATCATCAAATGTGAGATTTACAAGGAGGGAAAACAGTACACCCCTCTGAACAGTGTCTGGGAGGCTGTGGTTGCTGCTGCACGCAATGTTTATGGTGAACAGATCAAAACACTGACAGAATCCATGGATGGCAGGCTTTTGAGTGTCCTTGCAAATAAAGGTGGCTATATTGGTCACTGATTTGTTTTTGTTTTGTTTTTGAATGTCAGAAATGTATATTTGTGAATATTGAGATGTTATATTGGTTTCACTGGTAAAAATAAATAATTAAAATGGGTATATATTTGTTTTTTGTTAAGTTACCTAATAATTATGCACAGTAATAGTCACCTGCACACACAGATATCCCCCTAAAATAGCTAAAACTAAAAACAAACTAAAAACTACTTCCAAAAATATTCAGCTTTGATATTAATGAGTTTTTTGGGTTCATTGAGAACATGGTTGTTGTTCAATAATAAAATTAATCCTCAAAAATACAACTTGCCTAATAATTCTGCACTCCCTGTACAAACCTGTGAGGTTGCATTTGGCCACTCATTTCGCCACCTTAACTGCCAAGCGCATTGCCCTGTGAGACATGATCCTTACCATCTGCTGCCGTAAATCCTCTCCTTTGCCAGATCATACCATGGTCCCACACTACCCCATGTGTGTACCTACTATCAGTATAGATGGTGACAGGTCTATCAGTATGTAGAATACATGTCCTAGTGAGTGCAATAAGCTCAGCTGCCTGCTGTGTTGAGTGCAGATGTCCTTGAGTAGGCCTACAACATCATGAGTGGTGTGCAAAATGGTGTAATGTCACATTGTGAAAGAATTTGTCAATTCTACCATCATAGCACAGGCTGCAAGAGAACACAGACATGCCGGCATCCCTTGAACAGGGGTGGGCATTACCTTTGAGAAAAACACACAAGGACGCAACTTGCCTCCGTTTTCTTGTGTCAGTACACCCGCCATGGTTTTACAATTTTGGCGTGCAAACATGTGGAAGGGCATATTATAGTCAGGGAGGCCCAGCCCTGGACTCGACATGAGCGAACATTTCAGATAATCAATTGCATTGTACATTTCAGAAGACCATTTAATCAAATCTGGATTTTCTTCCAGAGTGGCTTGCCTCAAAACATTGTCATAATAGGAGCAATCAGGAATCCATTGTCTACCGTACTTTATCATACCAAGGAAAGATAACATTTCTTTCTTGGTGTGCGGGGCGACCAAACCCGCAATAGACTGGACTCTTTCTGCGCTGATTCTCCGTTCACCTTTTGTGAGGACAAAGCCCAAGTATTCAACCTGCATTTTACACCATTGCATTTTCTTAAGTGTCACTTAGTGACCACATCCTGACAATCATTGTAAACCATCCTGAATGCTGGCCTCCGCTGACATGCTACACAGTAATAAATCATCGACATATTGCAGCAGCACAGAACCTTGGGCGGGTGTACCATGATTCTAACATCGCTTGGAGGACTATGCTGTACACTACAGGTGAATCAGCATATCCCTGGGGCATTTCTGCACCAGGTCAGTTTGACGTCTGTCAAAGGAAAAAGCAAAAAGTAGTCTGGTTATCTTATCAACTGGGATAGAAAAGAATGCATTTTTCAGATCTATCACACTGAACCAAACAGCGTCTGCAGGAATGGCAGATAATAACTGAGTGACATCAGGTACAACAGGGGCTATAGGCACAATGATGTTGATGGCCCTTAAATCCTGTACAAAGCGGGTAGCACCATCTGCCTTTGTCACTGGATTCACGGGCGTACTGTAGGGTGAAATCACCTCTGCCAGGATTCCCTTTTGTAGGAATTCCTTTATCATTGGCCTAAGCCCATCAAGTTTCTCTTTTGACAGCGGGAATTGTTTTTGGAACACTGAGAGGACACCTGGTTTCACAGTAGCTGTGTAAGGTGTGCAATCTATAAATCCTGTGTCATATTCATTTGAAGACCATAATGCAGGGTTAATGTTATTAAGTTATGGGTGGTCCTGTATGTTTGCAAGAATCAGTGGCATTGGTGTAGAGACTGGAATGAGATCTGAGTGTACTCTTATGCCCTGAGTCTTTGCTGATACCTGCAAGTCAAGCTTAATGAACAAATCTCTCCCTAATAGGCTGACTGGGCAATCTAGTATAATGCTGAAGACATGATCTGTGATGTATTTGTGATGTATTCCCTGTCAATGGTTTCTACTGGTAAGGAATCTGTTCTGTATGTCCTTGTCAGTACCCCATTTATTCCCATAGAGGGCTCACATTTCCTTCCTCCCATTCTGAGTCACCTAAGTCCACCCCTTTTAGTCGGACGCTTTGGTCCGTCCTCTGTTCTGCCATTAGTATCCTAGCTGTCCATACGAGCAGAGCTCTGATGTTAAGTAGTGATGAGCGGCAGGGGCAATATTTGAATTTGTGTTATTTCGCGAAAATTTGCCATAATTCGAGAATTCGTTATCTCGATTCATTATTTTCTTGATTGCAGAAATCGACAATTGAAAAATAGGCAATAAAAATTTGCATTGCAAAAATTCGCAATCAACACTACTCCTAAAGTCAAATATACTGCAGCCTTCTCATTGGCCCACAAGCTAGAAGCAGGGAGGGATCATGTGTACTGATTTTAAAAAAAAATCGAATATTCAAAATTACGAATATATATCACTATATTCTAAATATTCGCGAATTCTCGAAGTGCCGATATTCGCGATAAAAATTTGCAATTTGAATATTCGTGATCAACACTAATGTTAAGCACAACACTTAACATGTAACATGTAACTGCAAACATTGAAACAAACAGATCTGACAATACAGACATGAACACACAAAGGGCCCATAAAAACTTTTCATTGACTTCAATAAATAAAAATGTACAGCTTGATCAATGCTGTTGGTACCAATAAAAACCAAAAACTTCAAAGAAAAATAAAATAAAATTCTCAATGCGCATATTTAAAAACAAATACCGTACTCCATACGCATTCATATACATTTTTTTTTCATGTACTCTTTTTTTTTCATTAACAACTCATAACCACGCCCTTACACATAAAATATGAATTGCACACACAGCTCTGCTACATACATACAACTCAGAGCCACACCCATTCACTTTTCACTGAATCATGTATCTTTCACCCAATCACACAATTTCTTTGTTACATTCCAAAATTTGCAGCACAGACAAACACAGCTTTCCTGGAAACAGATATCCACACCACACACAGAATTACTGATGGTCTGTCACTGTAAAACAGTATACATGTTAATCATACAGTCATTTTGTTAAAATTAACAAATCATCTTATATGCCATGTAGTTTTTGGTTTAGTGTTATACACATCGTTACTTATTCTATATATAACTACCCCTTCCCCCATTTCCTTTTGCCTTTCGTCTCTTATTTCAGGAATGTTCAAACAGGGGAAGTAAAGCAATACATCAAGGACATTCAGCTGTCCAAAATGTTCCTCAAACTTTTACTCATATCTGAATAAGGACTTAGAATGGGTGCAACCTTAGATTGATAGGAGTGGACACTTCCAATTAGCATAATCACTGCAGGCACATTTTAAACCATCGGAACATACAATTTGGAAAGATCCAATCCAATACTGGAGCCCTGTCTGGAAGATCTTATAGATAACACAGGTTAGCATCTTCACATTCTGCTAATGCATTACCAATTAGAAGCCCCCCTCCCCTTCCCCCAACCCCCATATGTAGGTTAGTTGAATTCCTGAGCACAGGAGAGGGGGGGGGGGGGGTGAGATGGGAGGGAGTTCTCTCTGAGAGCACACTGCAGAGAAAACAGGAAAAGTTCTTGTAGGACTACAAGTGACATTTTGAAATGTGGTGGGGGAAGGGATGCCACATGGCAACCTTTTCCTGTTCTTTTGTTCCCTACCACACCCAAATCCTCCATCTTGTAATAAGAAATGCTGCTCATTTCATTTCTCTAACTTTAAGTTCTCTCAGTCACTTCCATATACACTTTTCCCCCATAACTCAGCTTGCACCAGCCTATTATTATCCTTCAACTTCTCTTTTCAATTATCAATACACTTATGCATTAACTGTCCATCTTTTAGTGCTGTAATCTCTAATTCCAGGGCTATAAATCGTCACTATTTAAACACACACATATCATTAGGGCAACAAAACGTAACCAGTTCATTTCTGAACGTTTTAACACAAGCCCTTTCTGATTGCAAACACTGAAACACTTTTTCCCTTGCCATGAATTAACTTCCTGACACTGCTGTGCTTTCTCACTCACAATAGCCCCCCTTCACAATCACGGGAGTTCTGATGTACACTGTCTGTAAGCTTCTAACAGATTATTACAGCTCTTCATCCCTGTTGCCAGCCGGGCATAACATTCTGTTTCACATTTTAACTGTCAATTCTCACATCCTGCCCAATTGTCTATCCATGTGTTAACTAGGAAGTAATTTGTGGGACTAGACCGTGCAACATAAAGTTTACATGTTGGCAGTGATGGAAACAGAATGATTTCAAAGCGGGATGCGACCGTACACTTACCACCCGGCCAACATCTCACACAGACAGATAATCTTAATACTTCTAAAATACTTATACTATATATACATAAGAGTTAATTCAAGCTTGTATCCTTCTGTTCCCGGAACAGATTATTCATATATATATATATATAGTGCACTATCTAACGATACGGACTCAATGAGCCTCTTAAAATCAACAAGCTCCCAGAGCTTTTGCACGTGTCCCAGACATTGCAATCCACCGAAATCATAAATAGATGGTTCGACTTACTTGAATGAGATTTTGGTCATTGCTCCCAGGTCCAAGGAGGACAAGAATTGATGTCTTTCACTTGAGACCTGAAGAGTTGACCCTCCCAATCCCGGACGAGCCCCCAAGCTGTTGGGCAAAATTCTCTCTTGCCTAACGTGTCCCTGACACATGATTTCAGTGATCAGCTTGAATTAAGTCTTATCCGGTACCGGGAGAATGAACTAGATTGACCACATGAATACGTGTGTAGTTCTAATCCATTCTGGTTTATTCACAGCAGGCAAACAGTTATAATAGAGGGGGTTGAGCTTCCTTGACATCCAATCATATGTTAGCATTAGTTTTGACCAATAGTATGGTCACACATAAGCTTCTGCATTAACATAATAGGAATGTATGGATATCCTGAAGCAGCACAGGAAGTCTCACACATTCCATAAGGGGGGTAGGGAGGTATTGGAAGTGCACTGACCAAATGTAATACACGTTGCTGAATAAGACAAAATGGAGTCACATATATCCCTTCAGTCACAATGTAGTATAATAGTATCCAGGGTTCTATTATGATGTCACAATGGATGGTCAGCAGATAATAGTATTCAGGATTCCATTATGATGTCACAATGTACGGTCAGCAGATGATGGTATCCAGGATTCCATTGTGATGTCACAATGTATGGTCAGTAGATAATACTATCCAGGATTCCGTTTTAATGTCACAATGTATGGTAAGAAGATGATAGTTTTCTGGTTTGCATTATGATGTCACAATGTATGGTCAGCAGTTGATAGTATCTAGGATTACATTATGATATCACAATGTATAGTAATCAGATGATAGTATCCAGGATTACATTATGATGTCATAATGTATCCGGGATTCCATTATGATGTCACAATGTATGGTCTGCAGATAATTGTATCCAGGATTCCATTATGATGTCACAATGTATTGTCAGCATATAATAGTATCCAGGGTTCCATTATGATGTCACAATGTATGGTCAGCAGATAATAGTATTTAGGATTCCATTATGATGTCACAATGTATTGTCAGCAGGTGATAGTATCCAGGATTCCATTATGATGTCACAATGTAAGGTGACCAGATGATAGTATCCAGGATTCTATTATGATGTCATAATGTATGGTCAGCAGATAATAGTATCCAGGGTTCTATTATGATGTCACAATGTATTGTCAGCAGGTGATAGTATCCAGGATTTCATTATGATGTCACAATGTATGGTCAGCAGGTGATAGTATCTAGGATTCCATTATGATATCACAATGTATAGTAATTAGATGATAGTATCTAGGATTACATTATGATGTCATAATGTATCCGGGATTCCATTATGATGTCACAATGTATGGTCTGCAGATAATAGTATTCAGTATTCCATTATGATGTCACAATGTATGATCTGCAGATAATAGTATCCAGAATTCCATTATGATGTCACAATGTATTGTCAGCAGATAATATTATCCAGGGTTCCATTATGATGTCACAATGGATGGTCCACAGTTAATAGTATTCAGGATTACATTATGAAGTCACAATGTACGGTCAGCAGGTGATAGTATCCAGGATTCCATTATGATGTCACAATGTAAGGTGAGCAGATAATAGTATCCAGGATTCTATTATGATGTCACAATGTATTGTCAGCATATAATAGTATCCAGGGTTTCATTATGATGTCACAATTTATGGTCAGCAGATAATAGTATCCAGGATTCCATTATGATGTCACAATGTATAGTAATAAGATGATAGTATCCAGGATTCCATTATGATGTCACAATGTAAGGTAAGCAGATAATAGTATCTAGGATTCTATTATGATGTCACAATGTATTGTCAGCATATAATAGTATCCAGGGTTTCATTATGATGTCACAATTTATGGTCAGCAGATAATAGTATCCAGGATTCCATTATGATGTCACAATGTATAGTAATAAGATGATCGTATCCAGGATTTCATTATGATGTCACAATGTACGGTTTTCAGATGATGGTATCTAGCATTCCATTGTGATGTCACAATGTACGGTCAGTACATAATACTGTCCAAAATTCCGTTATGATGTCACAATGTATGGTAAGCAGATGATAGTATTCAGGATTCCATTATGATGTCACAATGTAAGTTGAGCAGATGATAGTATCCAGGATTCCATTATGATGTCACAATGTATGGTCCGCAGATAATAGTATCCAGGATTCCATTATGATGTCACAATGTAAGGTGAGCAGATGATAGTATCCAGGATTCCATTATGATGTCACAATGTATGGTCAGCAGATAATAGTATTCAGGATTCCATTATGATATCACAATGTATGGTCAGCAGATAATAGTATCCAGGATTCCATTATGATGTCACAATGTATAGTAACAAGATGATAGTATCCAGGATTCCATTATGATGTCACAATGTATTGTCAGCATTTAATAGTATCCAGGGTTCCATTATGATGTCACAATGGATGGCCAGCAGATAATAGTATTCAGGATTCCATTGTGATGTCACAATATACGGTCAGCAGGTGATAGTATCCAGGATTCCATTATGATGTCACAATGTAAGGTGAGCAGATAATACTATCCAGGATTCCATTATGATGTCACAATGTATAGTAATAAGATGATAGTATCCTTGATTCCATTATGATGTCACAATGTATGGTCAGCAGATGATGGTATCCAGGGTTCTATTATGATGTCACAATGTATGGTCAGCAGAAAATAGTATTGAGGATTCCATTATGATGTCACAATGTATTGTCAGCAGATAATAGTATCCAGGGTTCTATTATGATGTCACAATGTATTGTCAGCAGGTGATAGTATCCAGGATTCCATGATGATGTCACAATGTATGGTCAGCACGTGATAGTATCTAGGATTCCATTATGATGTCACAATGTATTGTCAGCATATAATAGTATCCAGGATTCCATTATGATGTCACAATGTATAGTAATAAGATGATACTGTCCAGGATTCCATTATGATGTCACAATGTACGGTCAGCAGATGATGGTATCCAGGATTCCATTGTGATGTCACAATGTATTGTTAGCACATAATAGTATCCAGGGTTCTATTATGATGTCACAATGGATGGTCAGCAGATAATAGTATTCAGGATTCCATTATGATGTCACAATGTACGGTCAGCAGATGATGGTATCCAGGATTCCATTGTGATGTCACAATGTATGGTCAGTAGATAATACTATCCAGGATTCCGTTATAATGTCACAATGTATGGTAAGAAGATGATAGTTTTCTGGTTTGCATTATGATGTCACAATGTATGGTCAGCAGTTGATAGTATCTAGGATTACATTATGATATCACAATGTATAGTAATCAGATAATAGTATCCAGGATTCCATTATGATGTCATAATGTATCCGGGATTCCATTATGATGTCACAATGTATGGTCTGCAGATAATTGTATCCAGGATTCCATTACGATGTCACAATGTATTGTCAGCATATAATAGTATCCAGGGTTCCATTATGATGTCACAATGGATGGCCAGCAGATAATAGTATTCAGGATTCCATTATGATGTCACAATATACGGTCAGCAGGTGATAGTATCCGGGATTCCATTATGATGTCACAATGTAAGGTGAGCAGATAATACTATCCAGGATTCCATTATGATGTCACAATGTATAGTAATAAGATGATAGTATCCTTGATTCCATTATGATGTCACAATGTATGGTCAGCAGATGATGGTATCCAGGGTTCTATTATGATGTCACAATGTATGGTCAGCAGAAAATAGTATTGAGGAATCCATTATGATGTCACAATGTATTGTCAGCAGATAATAGTATCCAGGGTTCTATTATGATGTCACAATGTATTGTCAGCAGGTGATAGTATCCAGGATTCCATGATGATGTCACAATGTATGGTCAGCACGTGATAGTATCTAGGATTCCATTATGATGTCACAATGTATTGTCAGCATATAATAGTATCCAGGGTTCCATTATGATGTCACAATGTATATTAATAAGATGATACTGTCCAGGATTCCATTATGATGTCACAATGTACGGTCAGCAGATGATGGTATCCAGGATTCCATTGTGATGTCACAATGTATTGTCAGCACATAATAGTATCCAGGGTTCTATTATGATGTCACAATGGATGGTCAGCAGATAATAGTATTCAGGATTCCATTATGATGTCACAATGTACGGTCAGCAGATGATGGTATCCAGGATTCCATTGTGATGTCACAATGTATGGTCAGTAGATAATACTATCCAGGATTCCGTTATAATGTCACAATGTATGGTAAGAAGATGATAGTTTTCTGGTTTGCATTATGATGTCACAATGTATGGTCAGCAGTTGATAGTATCTAGGATTACATTATGATATCACAATGTATAGTAATCAGATAATAGTATCCAGGATTCCATTATGATGTCATAATGTATCCGGGATTCCATTATGATGTCACAATGTATGGTCTGCAGATAATTGTATCCAGGATTCCATTACGATGTCACAATGTATTGTCAGCATATAATAGTATCCAGGGTTCCATTATGATGTCACAATGGATGGCCAGCAGATAATAGTATTCAGGATTCCATTATGATGTCACAATATACGGTCAGCAGGTGATAGTATCCAGGATTCCATTATGATGTCACAATGTAAGGTGAGCAGATAATACTATCCAGGATTCCATTATGATGTCACAATGTATAGTAATAAGATGATAGTATCCTTGATTCCATTATGATGTCACAATGTATGGTCAGCAGATGATGGTATCCAGGGTTCTATTATGATGTCACAATGTATGGTCAGCAGAAAATAGTATTGAGGATTCCATTATGATGTCACAATGTATTGTCAGCAGATAATAGTATCCAGGGTTCTATTATGATGTCACAATGTATGGTCAGCAGGTAATAGCATACAGGATTCCATTATGATATCACAATGTATTGTCAGCAGGTGATAGTATCCAGGATTCCATGATGATGTCACAATGTATGGTCAGCACGTGATAGTATCTAGGATTCCATTATGATGTCACAATGTATTGTTAGCATATAATAGTATCCAGGGTTCCATTATGATGTCACAATGTATAGTAATAAGATAATAGTGTCCAGGATTCCATTATGATGTCACAATGTACGGTCAGCAGATGTTGGTATCCAGGATTCCATTGTGATGTCACAATGTATTGTCAGCATATAATAGTATCCAGAGTTCTATTATGATGTCACAATGGATGGTCAGCAGATAATAGTATTCAGGATTCCATTATGATGTCACAATGTACGGTCAGCAGATGATGGTATCCAGGATTCCATTGTGATGTCACAATGTATGGTCAGTAGATAATACTATCCAGGATTCCGTTATAATGTCACAATGTATGGTAAGAAGATGATAGTTTTCTGGTTTGCATTATGATGTCACAATGTATGGTCAGCAGTTGATAGTATCTAGGATTACATTATGATATCACAATGTATAGTAATCAGATGATAGTATCCAGGATTACATTATGATGTCATAATGTATCCGGGATTCCATTATGATGTCACAATGTATGGTCTGCAGATAATTGTATCCAGGATTCCATTACGATGTCACAATGTATTGTCAGCATATAATAGTATCCAGGGTTCCATTATGATGTCACAATGTATGGTCAGCAGATAATAGTATTTAGGATTCCATTATGATGTCACAATGTATTGTCAGCAGGTGATAGTATCCAGGATTCCATTATGATGTCAAAATGTAAGATGACCAGATGATAGTATCCAGGATTCTATTATGATGTCACAATGTATGGTCAGCAGATAATAGTATCCAGGGTTCTATTATGATGTCACAATGTATTGTCATCAGGTGATAGTATCCAGGAATTCTTTATCATGTCACAATGTATGGTTAGCAGGTGATAGTATCTAGGATTCCATTATGATATCACAATGTATAGTAATTAGATGATAGTATCTAGGATTACATTATGATGTCATAATGTATCCGGGATTCCATTATGATGTCACAATGTATGGTCTGCAGATAATAGTATTCAGTATTCCATTATGATGTCACAATGTATGGTCTGCAGATAATAGTATCCAGAATTCCATTATGATGTCACAATGTATTGTCAGCAGATAATATTATCCAGGGTTCCATTATGATGTCACAATGGATGGTCCACAGTTAATAGTATTCAGGATTACATTATGAAGTCACAATGTGCGGTCAGCAGGTGATAGTATCCAGGATTCCATTATGATGTCACAATGTAAGGTGAGCAGATAATAGTATCCAGGATTCTATTATGATGTCACAATGTATTGTCAGCATAGAATAGTATCCAGGGTTTCATTATGATGTCACAATTTATGGTCAGCAGATAATAGTATACAGGATTCCATTATGATGTCACAATTTATAGTAATAAGATGATAGTATCCAGGATTCCATTATGATGTCACAATGTATGGTCTTCAGATGATGGTATTCAGGATTCCATTATGATGTCACAATGTAAGTTGAGCAGATGATAGTATCCAGGATTCCATTATGATGTCACAATGTATGGTCCGCAGATAATAGTATCCAGGATTCCATTATGATGTCACAATGTATAGTAACAAGATGATAGTATCCAGGATTCCATTATGATGTCACAATGTATTGTCAGCATTCAATAGTACACAGGGTTCCATTATGATGTCACAATAGATGGCCAGCAGATAATAGTATTCAGGATTCCATTATGATGTCACAATATATGGTCAGCAGGTGATAGTATCCAGGATTCCATTATGATGTCACAATGTAAGGTGAGCAGATAATACTATCCAGGATTCCATTATGATGTCACAATGTATAGTAATAAGATGATAGTATCCTTGATTCCATTATGATGTCACAATGTATGGTCAGCAGATGATGGTATCCAGGGTTCTATTATGATGTCACAATGTATGGTCAGCAGAAAATAGTATTTAGGATTCCATTATGATGTCACAATATATGGTCAGCAGGTGATAGTATCCAGGATTCCATTATGATGTCACAATGTAAGGTGAGCAGATAATACTATCCAGGATTCCATTATGATGTCACAATGTATAGTAATAAGATGATAGTATCCTTGATTCCATTATGATGTCACAATGTATGGTCAGCAGATGATGGTATCCAGGGTTCTATTATGATGTCACAATGTATGGTCAGCAGGTAATCGCATACAGGATTCCATTATGATGTCACAATGTATGGTCAGCAGATAATAGTATCCAGGGATCTATTATGATGTCACAATGTATTGTCAGCAGGTGATAGTATCCAGGATTAAATGATGATGTCACAATGTATGGTCAGCAGGTGATAGTATCTAGGATTCCATTATGATGTCACAATGTATTGTCAGCATATAATAGTATCCAGGGTTCTATTATGATGTCACAATGGATGGTCAGCAGATAATAGTATTTAGGATTCCATTATGATGTCACAATGTATGATCAGCAGGTGATAGTATCCAGGGTTCCATTATGATGTCACAATATATGGTCACCAGATAATAGTATCCAGGATTCCATTATGATGTCACAATGTATAGTAATTAGATGATAGTATCCAGGATTCCATTATGATTTCACAATGTACGGTCAGCAGATGATGGTATCCAGGATTCCATTGTGATGTCACAATGTATGGTCAGTAGATAATACTATCCAGGATTCCGTTATAATGTCACAATGTATGGTAAGCAGATGATAGTTTTCTGGTTTCCATTATGATGTCACAATGTATGGTCAGCAGTTGATAGTATCTAGGATTACATTATGATATCACAATGTATAGTAATTAGATGATAGTATCTAGGATTACATTATGATGTCATAATGTATCCGGGATTCCATTATAATGTCACAATGTATGGTCTGCAGATAATAGTATTCAGTATTTCATTATGATGTCACAATGTATGGTCTGCAGATAATAGTATCCAGAATTCCATTATGATGTCACAATGTATTGTCAGCAGATAATATTATCCAGGGTTCCATTATGATGTCACAATGGATGGTCAGCAGATAATAGTATTCAGGATTACATTATTAAGTCACAATGTACGGTCAGCAGGTAATAGTATCCAGGATTTCATTATGATGTCACAATGTAAGGTGAGCAGATAATAGTATCCAGGATTCTATTATGATGTCACAATGTATTGTCAGCATATAATAGTATCCAGGGTTTCATTATGATGTCACAATTTATGGTCAGCAGATAATAGTATCCAGGATTCCATTATGATGTCACAATTTATAGTAATAAGATGATAGTATCCAGGATTCCATTATGATGTCACAATGTATGGTCTTCAGATGGAGGTATCTAGCATTCCATTGTGATGTCACAATATATGGTCAGTACATAATACTATCCAGGATTCCGTTATGATGTCACAATGTATGGTAAGCAGATAATAGTATTCAGGATTCCATTATGATGTCACAATGTAAGTTAAGCAGATGATATTATCCAGGATTCTATTATGATGTCACAATGTATGGTCCGCAGATAATAGTATCCGAGATTCCATTATGATGTCACAATGTATGGTTAGCAGGTGATAGTATCCAGGATTCCATTATCATGTCAAAATGTAATGTGAGCAGATGATAGTATCCAGGATTCCATTATGATGTCACAATGTATGGTCAGCAGATAATAGTATTCAGGATTCCATTATGATGTCACAGTGTATGGTCAGCAGATAATAGTATCCAGGATTCCATTATGATGTCACAATGTATAGTAACCTGATGATAGTATCCAGGATTCCATTATGATGTCACAATGTTTTGTCAGCATTTAATAGTATCCAGGGTTCCATTATGATGTCACAATGTAAGTTAAGCAGATGATAGTATCCAGGATTCCATTATGATGTCACAATGGATGGCCAGCAGATAATAGTATTCAGGATTCCATTATGATGTCACAATATATGGTCAGCAGGTGATAGTATCCAGGATTCCATTATGATGTCACAATGTAAGGTGAGCAGATAATACTATCCAGGATTCCATTATGATGTCACAATGTATAGTAATAAGATGATAGTATCTTTGATGCCATTATGATGTCACAATGTATGTTCAGCAGATGATGGTATCCAGGGTTCTATTATGATATCACAATGAATGGTCAGCCAAAAATAGTATTGAGGATTCTATTATGATGTCACAATGTATAATCAGCAGGTAATAGCATACAGGATTCCATTAAGATATCACAATGTATGGTCAGCAGATAATAGTATCCAGGATTCTATTATGATGTCACAATGTATTGTCAGCAGGTGATAGTATCCAGGATTCCATGATGATGTCACAATGTATGGTCAGCAGGTGATAGTATCTAGGATTCCATTATGATGTCACAATGTATTGTCAGCATATAATAGTATTCAGGGTTCTATTATGATGTCACAATGTATGGTCCGCAGATAATAGTATCCAGGATTCCATTATGATGTCACAATGTATGGTCAGCAGGTGATAGTATCCAGGATTCCATTATCATGTCACAATGTAAGGTGAGCAGATGATAGTATCCAGGATTCCATTATGATGTCACAATGTATAGTCAGCAGATAATAGTATTCAGGATTCCATTATGATGTCACAATGTAAGGTCAGCAGATAATAGTATCCAGGATTCCATTATGATGTCACAATGTATAGTAACAAGATGATAGTATCCAGGATTCCATTATAATGTCACAATGTATTGTCAGCATTTAATAGTATCCAGGGTTCCATTATGATGTCACAATGGATGGCCAGCAGATAATAGTATTCAGGATTCCATTATGATGTCACAATATATGGTCAGCAGGTGATAGTATCCAGGATTCCATTATGATGTCACAATGTAAGGTGAGCAGATAATACTATCCAGGATTCCATTATGATGTCACAATGTATAGTAATAAGATGATAGTATCCTTGATGCCATTATGATGTCACAATGTATGGTCAGCAGATGATGGTATCCAGGGTTCTATTATGATGTCACAATGTATGGTCAGCCGAAAATAGTATTGAGGATTCCATTATGATGTCACAATGTATTGTTAGCAGATAATAGTATCCAGGGTTCTATTATGATGTCACAATGTATGGTCAGCAGGTAATAGCATACAGGATTCCATTATGATATCACAATGTATGGTCAGCAGATAATAGTATCCAGGGTTCTATTATGATGTCACAATGTATTGTCAGCAGGTGATAGTATCCAGGATTCCATGATGATGTCACAATGTATGGTCAGCAGGTGATAGTATCTAGGATTCCGATATGAAAACACAATGTATTGTCAGCATATAATAGTATCCAGGGTTCTATTATGATGTCACAATGGATGGTCAGCACATAATAGTATTCAGGATTCCATTATGATGTCACAATGTATGATCAGCAGTTGATAGTATCCAGGGTTCCATTATGATGTCACAATGTATGGTCACCAGATAATACTATCCAGGATTCCGTTATAATGTCACAATGTATGGTAAGCAGATGATAGTTTTCTGGTTTCCATTATGATGTCACAATATATGGTCAGCAGTTGATAGTATCTAGGATTACATTATGATATCACAATGTATAGTAATCAGATGATAGTATCCAGGATTACATTATGATGTCATAATGTATCCGGGATTCCATTATGATGTCACAATGTATGGTCTGCAGATAATTGTATCCAGAATTCCATTACGATGTCACAATGTATTGTCAGCATATAATAGTATCCAGGGTTCCATTATGATGTCACAATGTATGGTCAGCAGATAATAGTATTTAGGATTCCATTATGATGTCACAATGTATTGTCAGCAGGTGATAGTATCCAGGATTCCATTGTGATGTCACAATGTAAGGTGACCAGATGATAGTATCCAGGATTCTATTATGATGTCACAATGTATGGTCAGCAGATAATAGTATCCAGGGTTCTATTATGATGTCACAATGTATTGTCAGCAGGTGATAGTATCCAGGATTTCATTATGATATCACAATGTATAGTAATTAGATGATAGTATCTAGGATTACATTATGATGTCATAATGTATCCGGGATTCCATTATGATGTCACAATGTATGGTCTGCAGATAATAGTATTCAGTATTCCATTATGATGTCACAATGTATGGTCTGCAGATAATAGTATCCAAAATTCCATTATGATGTCACAATGTATTGTCAGCAGATAATATTATCCAGGGTTCCATTATGATGTCACAATAGATGGTCAGCAGATAATAGTATTCAGGATTACATTATGAAGTCACAATGTACGGTCAGCAGGTGATAGTATCCAGGATTCCATTATGATGTCACAATGTAAGGTGAGCAGATAATAGTATCCAGGATTCTATTATGATGTCACAATGTATTGTCAGCATATAATAGTATCCAGGGTTTCATTATGATGTCGCAATTTATGGTCAGCAGATAATAGTATCCAGGATTCCATTATGATGTCACAATGTATAGTAATAAGATAATAGTATCCAGGATTCCATTATGATGTCACAATGTATAGTAATAAGATAATAGTATCCAGGATTCCATTATGATGTCACAATGTATTGTCAGCATATAATAGTATCCAGGGCTTCATTATGATGTCACAATTTATTGTCAGCATTTAATAGTATCCAGGGTTCCATTATGATGTCACAATGGATGGCCAGCAGATAATAGTATTTAGGATTCCATTATGATGTCACAATATATGGTCAGCAGGTGATAGTATCCAGGATTCCATTATGATGTCACAATGTAAGGTGAGCAGATAATACTATCCAGGATTCCATTATGATGTCACAATGTATAGTAATAAGATGATAGTATCCTTGATGCCATTATGATGTCACAATGTATGGTCAGCAGATGATGGTGTCCAGGGTTCTATTATGATGTCACAATCTATTGTCAGCCGAAAATAGTATTAAAGGATTTCATTATGATGTCACAATGTAAGGTGAGCAGATAATAGTATCCAGGATTCTATTATGATGTCACAATGTATTGTCAGCATATAATAGTATCCAGGGTTTCATTATGATGTCACAATTTATGGTCAGCAGATAATAGTATCCAGGATTCCATTATGATGTCACAATTTATAGTAATAAGATGATAGTATCCAGGATTCCATTATGATGTCACAATGTATGGTCTTCAGATGGAGGTATCTAGCATTCCATTGTGATGTCACAATATATGGTCAGTACATAATACTATCCAGGATTCCGTTATGATGTCACAATGTATGGTAAGCAGATAATAGTATTCAGGATTCCATTATGATGTCACAATGTAAGTTAAGCAGATGATATTATCCAGGATTCTATTATGATGTCACAATGTATGGTCCGCAGATAATAGTATCCGAGATTCCATTATGATGTCACAATGTATGGTTAGCAGGTGATAGTATCCAGGATTCCATTATCATGTCAAAATGTAATGTGAGCAGATGATAGTATCCAGGATTCCATTATGATGTCACAATGTATGGTCAGCAGATAATAGTATTCAGGATTCCATTATGATGTCACAGTGTATGGTCAGCAGATAATAGTATCCAGGATTCCATTATGATGTCACAATGTATAGTAACCTGATGATAGTATCCAGGATTCCATTATGATGTCACAATGTTTTGTCAGCATTTAATAGTATCCAGGGTTCCATTATGATGTCACAATGTAAGTTAAGCAGATGATAGTATCCAGGATTCCATTATGATGTCACAATGGATGGCCAGCAGATAATAGTATTCAGGATTCCATTATGATGTCACAATATATGGTCAGCAGGTGATAGTATCCAGGATTCCATTATGATGTCACAATGTAAGGTGAGCAGATAATACTATCCAGGATTCCATTATGATGTCACAATGTATAGTAATAAGATGATAGTATCTTTGATGCCATTATGATGTCACAATGTATGTTCAGCAGATGATGGTATCCAGGGTTCTATTATGATATCACAATGAATGGTCAGCCAAAAATAGTATTGAGGATTCTATTATGATGTCACAATGTATAATCAGCAGGTAATAGCATACAGGATTCCATTAAGATATCACAATGTATGGTCAGCAGATAATAGTATCCAGGATTCTATTATGATGTCACAATGTATTGTCAGCAGGTGATAGTATCCAGGATTCCATGATGATGTCACAATGTATGGTCAGCAGGTGATAGTATCTAGGATTCCATTATGATGTCACAATGTATTGTCAGCATATAATAGTATTCAGGGTTCTATTATGATGTCACAATGTATGGTCCGCAGATAATAGTATCCAGGATTCCATTATGATGTCACAATGTATGGTCAGCAGGTGATAGTATCCAGGATTCCATTATCATGTCACAATGTAAGGTGAGCAGATGATATTATCCAGGATTCCATTATGATGTCACAATGTATAGTCAGCAGATAATAGTATTCAGGATTCCATTATGATGTCACAATGTAAGGTCAGCAGATAATAGTATCCAGGATTCCATTATGATGTCACAATGTATAGTAACAAGATGATAGTATCCAGGATTCCATTATAATGTCACAATGTATTGTCAGCATTTAATAGTATCCAGGGTTCCATTATGATGTCACAATGGATGGCCAGCAGATAATAGTATTCAGGATTCCATTATGATGTCACAATATATGGTCAGCAGGTGATAGTATCCAGGATTCCATTATGATGTCACAATGTAAGGTGAGCAGATAATACTATCCAGGATTCCATTATGATGTCACAATGTATAGTAATAAGATGATAGTATCCTTGATGCCATTATGATGTCACAATGTATGGTCAGCAGATGATGGTATCCAGGGTTCTATTATGATGTCACAATGTATGGTCAGCCGAAAATAGTATTGAGGATTCCATTATGATGTCACAATGTATTGTTAGCAGATAATAGTATCCAGGGTTCTATTATGATGTCACAATGTATGGTCAGCAGGTAATAGCATACAGGATTCCATTATGATATCACAATGTATGGTCAGCAGATAATAGTATCCAGGGTTCTATTATGATGTCACAATGTATTGTCAGCAGGTGATAGTATCCAGGATTCCATGATGATGTCACAATGTATGGTCAGCAGGTGATAGTATCTAGGATTCCGATATGAAAACACAATGTATTGTCAGCATATAATAGTATCCAGGGTTCTATTATGATGTCACAATGGATGGTCAGCACATAATAGTATTCAGGATTCCATTATGATGTCACAATGTATGATCAGCAGTTGATAGTATCCAGGGTTCCATTATGATGTCACAATGTATGGTCACCAGATAATACTATCCAGGATTCCGTTATAATGTCACAATGTATGGTAAGCAGATGATAGTTTTCTGGTTTCCATTATGATGTCACAATATATGGTCAGCAGTTGATAGTATCTAGGATTACATTATGATATCACAATGTATAGTAATCAGATGATAGTATCCAGGATTACATTATGATGTCATAATGTATCCGGGATTCCATTATGATGTCACAATGTATGGTCTGCAGATAATTGTATCCAGAATTCCATTACGATGTCACAATGTATTGTCAGCATATAATAGTATCCAGGGTTCCATTATGATGTCACAATGTATGGTCAGCAGATAATAGTATTTAGGATTCCATTATGATGTCACAATGTATTGTCAGCAGGTGATAGTATCCAGGATTCCATTGTGATGTCACAATGTAAGGTGACCAGATGATAGTATCCAGGATTCTATTATGATGTCACAATGTATGGTCAGCAGATAATAGTATCCAGGGTTCTATTATGATGTCACAATGTATTGTCAGCAGGTGATAGTATCCAGGATTTCATTATGATATCACAATGTATAGTAATTAGATGATAGTATCTAGGATTACATTATGATGTCATAATGTATCCGGGATTCCATTATGATGTCACAATGTATGGTCTGCAGATAATAGTATTCAGTATTCCATTATGATGTCACAATGTATGGTCTGCAGATAATAGTATCCAAAATTCCATTATGATGTCACAATGTATTGTCAGCAGATAATATTATCCAGGGTTCCATTATGATGTCACAATAGATGGTCAGCAGATAATAGTATTCAGGATTACATTATGAAGTCACAATGTATGGTCAGCAGATAATAGTATTCCAGGATTACATTATGAAGTCACAATGTACGGTCAGCAGATAATAGTATTCAGGATTCCATTATGATGTCACAATGTATGGTCAGTACATAATACTATCCAGGATTCCGTTATGATGTCACAATGTATGGTCAGCAGGTGATAGTATCCAGGATTCTATTATGATGTCACAATGTAAGGTGAGCAGATGATAGTATCCAGGATTCCATTATGATGTCACAATGTATGGTTAGAAGATAATAGTATTCAGGATTCCATTATGATGTCACAATGTATGGTCAGCAGATAATAGTATCCAGGATTCCATTATGGTGTCACAATGTATAGTAACAAGATGATAGTATCCAGGATTCCATTATGATGTTACAATGTATTGTCAGCATTTAATAGTATCCAGGGTTCCATTATGACGTCACAATAGATGGCCAGCAGATAATAGTATTCAGGATTCCATTATGATGTCACAATATAAGGTCAGCAGGTGATGGTATCCAGGATTCCATTATGATGTCACAATGTAAGGTGAGCAGATAATACTATCCAGGATTCCATTATGATGTCACAATGTATAGTAATAAGATGATAGTATCCTTGATTCCATTATGATGTCACAATGTATGGTCAGCAGATGATGGTATCCAGGGTTCTATTATGATGTCACAATGTATAGTCAGCAGATAATAGTATTCAGGATTCCATTATGATGTCACAATGTATGATCAGCAGGTGATAGTATCCAGGGTTCCATTATGATGTCACAATGTATGGTCACCAGATAATAGTATCCAGGATTCCATTATGATGTCACAATGTATATAAATAGGATGATAGTATCCTTGATTCCATTATGATGTCACAATGTATGGTCAGCAGATGATGGTATCCAGGGTTCTATTATGATGTCACAATGAAGGGTTAGTTGAAAATAGTATTGAGGATTCCATTATTATGTCACAATGTATTGTCAGCAGATAATAGTATCCAGGGTTCTATTATGATGTCACAATGTATGGTCAGCAGGTAATAGCATACAGGATTCCAATATGATGTCACAATGTATGGTCTTTAGATGATGGTATCTAGCATTCCATTGAGATGTCACAATGTATGGTCAGTACATAATACTATCCAGGATTCCGTTATGATGTCACAATGTATGGTAAGCAGATGATAGTATTCAGGATTCCATTATGATGTCACAATGTAAGTTGAGCAGATGATAGTATCCAGGATTCCATTATAATGTCACAATGTATGGTCAGCAGATAATAGTATCCAGGATTCCATTATGATGTCACAATGTATACTAACAAGATGATAGTATCCATGATTCCATTATGATGTCACAATGTATTGTCAGCATTTAATAGTATTCAGGGTTCCATTATGATGTCACAATGGATGTCCAGCAGATAATAGTATTCAGGATTCCATTATGATGTCACAATATATGGTCAGCAGGTGATAGTATCCAGGATTCCATTATGATGTCACAATGTATTGTCAGTATTTAATAGTATCCAGGGTTCCATTATGATGTCACAATGGATGGCCAGCAGATAATAGTATTCAGGATTCCGTTATGATGTCACAATATAGTCAGCAGGTGATAGTATCCAGGATTCCATTATGATGTCACAATGTAAGTTGAGCAGATAATACTATCCAGGATTCCATTATGATGTCACAATGTATAGTAATAAGATGATAGTATCCTTGATTCCATTATGATGTCACAATGTATGGTCAGCAGATGATGGTATCCAGGGTTCTATTATGATGTCACAATGTATGGTCAGCAGACAATAGTATTCAGGATTCCATTATGATGTCACAATGTATGATCAGCAGGTGATAGTATCCTGGGTTCCATTATGATGTCACAATGTATGGTCACCAGATAATAGTATCCAGGATTCCATTATGATGTCACAATGTATAGTAATAGGATGATAGTATCCTTGATTCCATTATGATGTCACAATGTATGGTCAGCAGATGATGGTATCCAGGGTTCTATTATGATGTCACAATGTATGGTCAGCAGAAAATAGTATTGACGATTCCATTATGATGTCACAATGTATTGTCAGCAGATAATAGTATCCAGGGTTCTATTATGATGTCACAATGTATGGTCAGCAGATAATAGTATCCAGGGTTCTATTATGATGTCACAATGTATGGTCAGCAGATATAGCATACAGGATTCTATTATGATATCATTATGTATGGTCAGCAGATAATAGTATCCAGGGTTCTATTATGATGTCACAATGGATGGTCAGCAGATATTAGTATTCAGGATTCCATTATGATGTCACAATGTATGGTCAGTACATAATACTATCCAGGATTCCGTTATGATGTCACAATGTATGGTCAGCAGGTGATAGTATCCAGGATTCTATTATGATGTCACAATGTAAGGTGAGCAGATGATAGTATCCAGGATTCCATTATGATGTCACAATGTATGGTTAGCAGATAATAGTATTCAGGATTCCATTATGATGTCACAATGTATGGTCAGCAGATAATAGTATCCAGGATTCCATTATGGTGTCACAATGTATAGTAACAAGATGATAGTATCCAGGATTCCATTATGATGTTACAATGTATTGTCAGCATTTAATAGTATCCAGGGTTCCATTATGACGTCACAATAGATGGCCAGCAGATAATAGTATTCAGGATTCCATTATGATGTCACAATATAAGGTCAGCAGGTGATGGTATCCAGGATTCCATTATGATGTCACAATGTAAGGTGAGCAGATAATACTATCCAGGATTCCATTATGATGTCACAATGTATAGTAATAAGATGATAGTATCCTTGATTCCATTATGATGTCACAATGTATGGTCAGCAGATGATGGTATCCAGGGTTCTATTATGATGTCACAATGTATAGTCAGCAGATAATAGTATTCAGGATTCCATTATGATGTCACAATGTATGATCAGCAGGTGATAGTATCCAGGGTTCCATTATGATGTCACAATGTATGGTCACCAGATAATAGTATCCAGGATTCCATTATGATGTCACAATGTATATAAATAGGATGATAGTATCCTTGATTCCATTATGATGTCGCAATGTATGTTCAGCAGATGATGGTATCCAGGGTTCTATTATGATGTCACAATGAAGGGTTAGTTGAAAATAGTATTGAGGATTCCATTATTATGTCACAATGTATTGTCAGCAGATAATAGTATCCAGGGTTCTATTATGATGTCACAATGTATGGTCAGCAGGTAATAGCATACAGGATTCCAATATGATGTCACAATGTATGGTCTTTAGATGATGGTATCTAGCATTCCATTGAGATGTCACAATGTATGGTCAGTACATAATACTATCCAGGATTCCGTTATGATGTCACAATGTATGGTAAGCAGATGATAGTATTCAGGATTCCATTATGATGTCACAATGTAAGTTGAGCAGATGATAGTATCCAGGATTCCATTATAATGTCACAATGTATGGTCAGCAGATAATAGTATCCAGGATTCCATTATGATGTCACAATGTATACTAACAAGATGATAGTATCCATGATTCCATTATGATGTCACAATGTATTGTCAGCATTTAATAGTATTCAGGGTTCCATTATGATGTCACAATGGATGGCCAGCAGATAATAGTATTCAGGATTCCATTATGATGTCACAATATATGGTCAGCAGGTGATAGTATCCAGGATTCCATTATGATGTCACAATGTAAGGTGAGCAGATAATACTATCCAGCATTCCATTATGATGTCACAATGTATAGTAATAAGATGATAGTATCCTTGATTCCATTATGATGTCACAATGTATGGTCAACAGATGATGGTATCCAGGGTTCTATTATGATGTCACAATGTATGGTCAGCAGAAAATAGTATTGAGGATTCCATTATGATGTCACAATGTATTGTCAGCAGATAATAGTATCCAGGGTTCTATTATGATGTCACAATGTATGGTCAGCAGGTAATAGCATACAGGATTCCATTATGATATCACAATGTATGGTCAGCAGATAATAGTATCCAGGGTTCTATTATGATGTCACAATGTATTGTCAGCAGGTGATAGTATCCAGGATTCCATTATGATGTCACAATGTATGGTCAGCAGGTGATAGTATCTAGGATTCCATTATGATGTCACAATGTATTGTCAGCATATAATAGTATCCAGGGTTCTATTATGATGTCACAATGGATGGTCAGCAGATAATAGTATTCAGGATTCCATTATGATGTCACAATGTATGATCAGCAGGTGATAGTATCCAGGGTTCCATTATGATGTCACAATGTATAGTAATAGGATGATAGTATCCTTGATTCCATTATGATGTCACAATGTATGGTCAGCAGATGATGGTATCCAGGGTTCTATTATGATGTCACAATGTATGGTCAGCAGATGATGGTATCTAGCATTCCATTGTGATGTCACAATGTATGGTCAGTACATAATACTATCCAGGGTTCCATTATGATGTCACAATGTATAGTAATAGGATGATAGTATCCTTGATTCCATTATGATGTCACAATGTATGGTCAGCAGGTAATAGCATACAGGATTCCAATATGATGTCACAATGTATGGTCTTTAGATGATGGTATCTAGCATTCCATTGTGATGTCACAATGTATGGTCAGTACATAATACTATCCAGGATTCCGTTATGATGTCACAATGTATGGTCAGCAGGTGATAGTATCCAGGATTCCATTATGATGTCACAATGTAAGGTGAGCAGATGATAGTATCCAGGATTCCATTATGATGTCACAATGTATGGTTAGCAGATAATAGTATTCAGGATTCCATTATGATGTCACAATGTATGGTCAGCAGATAATAGTATCCAGGATTCCATTATGATGTCACAATGTATAGTAACAAGATGATAGTATCCAGGATTCCATTATGATGTCACAATGTATTGTCAGCATTTAATAGTATCCAGGGTTCCATTATGATGTCACAATGGATGCCCAGCAGATAATAGTATTCAGGATTCCATTATGATGTCACAATGTATGGTCAGCAGATGATAGTATCCAGGATTCCATTATGATGTCACAATGTATAGTAATAGGATGATAGTATCCTTGATTCCATTATGATGTCACAATGTATGGTCAGCAGGTAATAGCATACAGGATTCCAATATGATGTCACAATGTATGGTCTTTAGATGATGGTATCTAGCATTCCATTGTGATGTCACAATGTATGGTCAGTACATAATACTATCCAGGATTCCGTTATGATGTCACAATGTACGGTAAGCAGATGATAGTATCCAGGGTTCCATTATGATGTCACAATGTATTGCCAGCATATAATAGTATCCAGGGTTCCATTATGATGTCACAATGTATGGTCAGCAGATATAGTATCCAGGATTCCATTATGATGTCACAATGTATGGTCAGCAGATGATGGTATCCAGGATTCCATTGTGATGTCACAATGTATGGTCAGTAGATAATACTATCCAGGATTCCGTTATGATGTCACAATGTATGGTAAGCAGATGATAGTATTCAGGATTCCATTATGATGTCACAATGTATGGTCAGCAGGTGATAGTATCTAGGATTACATTATGATATCACAATGTATAGTAATAAGTTGATAGTATCTAGGATTACATTATGATGTCATAATGTTTCCGGGATTCCATTATGATGTCACAATGTATGGTCTGCAGATAATAGTATCCAGAATTCCATTATGATGTCACAATGTATTGTCAGCAGATAATATTATCCAGGGTTCCATTATGATGTCACAATGTATAGTCTTTAGATGATGGTATCTAGCATTCCATTGTGATGTCACAATGTATGGTCAGTACATAATACTATCCAGGATTCCGTTATGATGTCACAATGTATGGTCAGCAGGTGATAGTATCCAGGATTCCATTATGATGTCACAATGTAAGGTGAGCAGATGATAGTATCCAGGATTCCATTATGATGTCACAATGTATGGTTAGCAGATAATAGTATTCAGGATTCCATTATGATGTCACAATGTATGGTCAGCAGATAATAGTATCCAGGATTCCATTATGATGTCACAATGTATAGTAACAAGATGATAGTATCCAGGATTCCATTATGATGTCACAATGTATTGTCAGCATTTAATAGTATCCAGGGTTCCATTATGATGTCACAATGGATGCCCAGCAGATAATAGTATTCAGGATTCCATTATGATGTCACAATGTATGATCAGCAGGTGATAGTATCCAGGGTTCCATTATGATGTCACAATGTATAGTAATAGGATGATAGTATCCTTGATTCCATTATGATGTCACAATGTATGGTCAGCAGATGATGGTATCCAGGGTTCTATTATGATGTCACAATGTATGGTCAGCAGGTAATAGCATACAGGATTCCAATATGATGTCACAATGTATGGTCTTTAGATGATGGTATCTAGCATTCCATTGTGATGTCACAATGTATGGTCAGTACATAATACTATCCAGGATTCCGTTATGATGTCACAATGTATTGTCAGCAGATAATAGTATCCAGGGTTCTATTATGATGTCACAATGTATGGTCAGCAGGTAATAGCATACAGGATTCCATTATGATATCACAATGTATGGTCAGCAGATAATAGTATCCAGGGTTCTATTATGATGTCACAATGTATTGTCAGCAGGTGATAGTATCCAGGATTCCATTATGATGTCACAATGTATGGTCAGCAGGTGATAGTATCTAGGATTCCATTATGATGTCACAATGTATTGTCAGCATATAATAGTATCCAGGGTTCTATTATGATGTCACAATGGATGGTCAGCAGATAATAGTATTCAGGATTCCATTATGATGTCACAATGTATGATCAGCAGGTGATAGTATCCAGGGTTCCATTATGATGTCACAATGTATAGTAATAGGATGATAGTATCCTTGATTCCATTATGATGTCACAATGTATGGTCAGCAGATGATGGTATCCAGGGTTCTATTATGATGTCACAATGTATGGTCAGCAGATGATGGTATCTAGCATTCCATTGTGATGTCACAATGTATGGTCAGTACATAATACTATCCAGGGTTCCATTATGATGTCACAATGTATAGTAATAGGATGATAGTATCCTTGATTCCATTATGATGTCACAATGTATGGTCAGCAGGTAATAGCATACAGGATTCCAATATGATGTCACAATGTATGGTCTTTAGATGATGGTATCTAGCATTCCATTGTGATGTCACAATGTATGGTCAGTACATAATACTATCCAGGATTCCGTTATGATGTCACAATGTATGGTCAGCAGGTGATAGTATCCAGGATTCCATTATGATGTCACAATGTAAGGTGAGCAGATGATAGTATCCAGGATTCCATTATGATGTCACAATGTATGGTTAGCAGATAATAGTATTCAGGATTCCATTATGATGTCACAATGTATGGTCAGCAGATAATAGTATCCAGGATTCCATTATGATGTCACAATGTATAGTAACAAGATGATAGTATCCAGGATTCCATTATGATGTCACAATGTATTGTCAGCATTTAATAGTATCCAGGGTTCCATTATGATGTCACAATGGATGCCCAGCAGATAATAGTATTCAGGATTCCATTATGATGTCACAATGTATGGTCAGCAGGTGATAGTATCCAGGGTTCCATTATGATGTCACAATGTATAGTAATAGGATGATAGTATCCTTGATTCCATTATGATGTCACAATGTATGGTCAGCAGGTAATAGCATACAGGATTCCAATATGATGTCACAATGTATGGTCTTTAGATGATGGTATCTAGCATTCCATTGTGATGTCACAATGTATGGTCAGTACATAATACTATCCAGGATTCCGTTATGATGTCACAATGTACGGTAAGCAGATGATAGTATCCAGGGTTCCATTATGATGTCACAATGTATTGCCAGCATATAATAGTATCCAGGGTTCCATTATGATGTCACAATGTATGGTCAGCAGATATAGTATCCAGGATTCCATTATGATGTCACAATGTATGGTCAGCAGATGATGGTATCCAGGATTCCATTGTGATGTCACAATGTATGGTCAGTAGATAATACTATCCAGGATTCCGTTATGATGTCACAATGTATGGTAAGCAGATGATAGTATTCAGGATTCCATTATGATGTCACAATGTATGGTCAGCAGGTGATAGTATCTAGGATTACATTATGATATCACAATGTATAGTAATCAGTTGATAGTATCTAGGATTACATTATGATGTCATAATGTTTCCGGGATTCCATTATGATGTCACAATGTATGGTCTGCAGATAATAGTATCCAGAATTCCATTATGATGTCACAATGTATTGTCAGCAGATAATATTATCCAGGGTTCCATTATGATGTCACAATGTATAGTCTTTAGATGATGGTATCTAGCATTCCATTGTGATGTCACAATGTATGGTCAGTACATAATACTATCCAGGATTCCGTTATGATGTCACAATGTATGGTCAGCAGGTGATAGTATCCAGGATTCCATTATGATGTCACAATGTAAGGTGAGCAGATGATAGTATCCAGGATTCCATTATGATGTCACAATGTATGGTTAGCAGATAATAGTATTCAGGATTCCATTATGATGTCACAATGTATGGTCAGCAGATAATAGTATCCAGGATTCCATTATGATGTCACAATGTATAGTAACAAGATGATAGTATCCAGGATTCCATTATGATGTCACAATGTATTGTCAGCATTTAATAGTATCCAGGGTTCCATTATGATGTCACAATGGATGCCCAGCAGATAATAGTATTCAGGATTCCATTATGATGTCACAATGTATGATCAGCAGGTGATAGTATCCAGGGTTTTATTATGATGTCACAATGTATAGTAATAGGATGATAGTATCCTTGATTCCATTATGATGTCACAATGTATGGTCAGCAGATGATGGTATCCAGGGTTCTATTATGATGTCACAATGTATGGTCAGCAGGTAATAGCATACAGGATTCCAATATGATGTCACAATGTATGGTCTTTAGATGATGGTATCTAGCATTCCATTGTGATGTCACAATGTATGGTCAGTACATAATACTATCCAGGATTCCGTTATGATGTCACAATGTATTGTCAGCAGATAATAGTATCCAGGGTTCTATTATGATGTCACAATGTATGGTCAGCAGGTAATAGCATACAGGATTCCATTATGATATCACAATGTATGGTCAGCAGATAATAGTATCCAGGGTTCTATTATGATGTCACAATGTATTGTCAGCAGGTGATAGTATCCAGGATTCCATTATGATGTCACAATGTATGGTCAGCAGGTGATAGTATCTAGGATTCCATTATGATGTCACAATGTATTGTCAGCATATAATAGTATCCAGGGTTCTATTATGATGTCACAATGGATGGTCAGCAGATAATAGTATTCAGGATTCCATTATGATGTCACAATGTATGATCAGCAGGTGATAGTATCCAGGGTTCCATTATGATGTCACAATGTATAGTAATAGGATGATAGTATCCTTGATTCCATTATGATGTCACAATGTATGGTCAGCAGATGATGGTATCCAGGGTTCTATTATGATGTCACAATGTATGGTCAGCAGATGATGGTATCTAGCATTCCATTGTGATGTCACAATGTATGGTCAGTACATAATACTATCCAGGATTCCATTATGATGTCACAATGTATAGTAATAGGATGATAGTATCCTTGATTCCATTATGATGTCACAATGTATGGTCAGCAGGTAATAGCATACAGGATTCCAATATGATGTCACAATGTATGGTCTTTAGATGATGGTATCTAGCATTCCATTGTGATGTCACAATGTATGGTCAGTACATAATACTATCCAGGATTCCGTTATGATGTCACAATGTATGGTCAGCAGGTGATAGTATCCAGGATTCCATTATGATGTCACAATGTAAGGTGAGCAGATGATAGTATCCAGGATTCCATTATGATGTCACAATGTATGGTTAGCAGATAATAGTATTCAGGATTCCATTATGATGTCACAATGTATGGTCAGCAGATAATAGTATCCAGGATTCCATTATGATGTCACAATGTATAGTAACAAGATGATAGTATCCAGGATTCCATTATGATGTCACAATGTATTGTCAGCATTTAATAGTATCCAGGGTTCCATTATGATGTCACAATGGATGCCCAGCAGATAATAGTATTCAGGATTCCATTATGATGTCACAATGTATGATCAGCAGGTGATAGTATCCAGGGTTCCATTATGATGTCACAATGTATAGTAATAGGATGATAGTATCCTTGATTCCATTATGATGTCACAATGTATGGTCAGCAGGTAATAGCATACAGGATTCCAATATGATGTCACAATGTATGGTCTTTAGATGATGGTATCTAGCATTCCATTGTGATGTCACAATGTATGGTCAGTACATAATACTATCCAGGATTCCGTTATGATGTCACAATGTACGGTAAGCAGATGATAGTATCCAGGGTTCCATTATGATGTCACAATGTATTGCCAGCATATAATAGTATCCAGGGTTCCATTATGATGTCACAATGTATGGTCAGCAGATATAGTATCCAGGATTCCATTATGATGTCACAATGTATGGTCAGCAGATGATGGTATCCAGGATTCCATTGTGATGTCACAATGTATGGTCAGTAGATAATACTATCCAGGATTCCGTTATGATGTCACAATGTATGGTAAGCAGATGATAGTATTCAGGATTCCATTATGATGTCACAATGTATGGTCAGCAGGTGATAGTATCTAGGATTACATTATGATATCACAATGTATAGTAATCAGTTGATAGTATCTAGGATTACATTATGATGTCATAATGTTTCCGGGATTCCATTATGATGTCACAATGTATGGTCTGCAGATAATAGTATCCAGAATTCCATTATGATGTCACAATGTATTGTCAGCAGATAATATTATCCAGGGTTCCATTATGATGTCACAATGTATAGTCTTTAGATGATGGTATCTAGCATTCCATTGTGATGTCACAATGTATGGTCAGTACATAATACTATCCAGGATTCCGTTATGATGTCACAATGTATGGTCAGCAGGTGATAGTATCCAGGATTCCATTATGATGTCACAATGTAAGGTGAGCAGATGATAGTATCCAGGATTCCATTATGATGTCACAATGTATGGTTAGCAGATAATAGTATTCAGGATTCCATTATGATGTCACAATGTATGGTCAGCAGATAATAGTATCCAGGATTCCATTATGATGTCACAATGTATAGTAACAAGATGATAGTATCCAGGATTCCATTATGATGTCACAATGTATTGTCAGCATTTAATAGTATCCAGGGTTCCATTATGATGTCACAATGGATGCCCAGCAGATAATAGTATTCAGGATTCCATTATGATGTCACAATGTATGATCAGCAGGTGATAGTATCCAGGGTTCCATTATGATGTCACAATGTATAGTAATAGGATGATAGTATCCTTGATTCCATTATGATGTCACAATGTATGGTCAGCAGATGATGGTATCCAGGGTTCTATTATGATGTCACAATGTATGGTCAGCAGGTAATAGCATACAGGATTCCAATATGATGTCACAATGTATGGTCTTTAGATGATGGTATCTAGCATTCCATTGTGATGTCACAATGTATGGTCAGTACATAATACTATCCAGGATTCCGTTATGATGTCACAATGTACGGTAAGCAGATGATGGTATCCAGGGTTCCATTATGATGTCACAATGTATTGCCAGCATATAATAGTATCCAGGGTTCCATTATGATGTCACAATATATGGTCAGCAGATATAGTATCCAGGATTCCATTATGATGTCACAATGTATGGTCAGCAGATGATGGTATCCAGGATTCCATTGTGATGTCACAATGTATGGTCAGTAGATAATACTATCCAGGATTCCGTTATGATGTCACAATGTATGGTAAGCAGATGATAGTATTCAGGATTCCATTATGATGTCACAATGTATGGTCAGCAGGTGATAGTATCTAGGATTACATTATGATATCACAATGTATAGTAATCAGTTGATAGTATCTAGGATTACATTATGATGTCATAATGTTTCCGGGATTCCATTATGATGTCACAATGTATGGTCTGCAGATAATAGTATCCAGAATTCCATTATGATGTCACAATGTATTGTCAGCAGATAATATTATCAAGGGTTCCATTATGATGTCACAATGTATAGTCTTTAGATGATGGTATCTAGCATTCCATTGTGATGTCACAATGTATGGTCAGTACATAATACTATCCAGGATTCCGTTATGATGTCACAATGTATGGTCAGCAGGTGATAGTATCCAGGATTCCATTATGATGTCACAATGTAAGTTCAGCAGATGATAGTATCCAGGATTCCATTATGATGTCACAATGTATGGTCCGCAAATAATAGTATCCAGGATTCCATTATGATGTCACAATGTATGGTCAGCAGTTGATAGTATCCAGGATTCCATTATGATGTCACAATGTAAGGTGAGCAGATGATAGTATCCAGGATTCCATTATGATGTCACAATGTATGGTCAGCAGATAATAGTATTCAGGATTCCATTATGATGTCGCAATGTATGGTCAGCAGATAATAGTATCCAGGATTCCATTATGATGTCACAATGTATTGTCAGCATTTAATAGTATCCAGGGTTCCATTATGATGTCACAATGGATGGCCAGCAGATAATAGTATTCAGGATTCCATTATGATGTCACAATATATGGTCAGCAGGTGATAGTATCCAGGATTCCATTATGATGTCACAATGTAAGGTGAGCAGATAATACTATCCAGGATTCCATTATGATGTCACAATGTATATGTCACGGAACCATGAACCAGACGTACAACAAGAGATAAGTGAAAATAAGAAGGCTTTATTGAAAATAAAGCTGTAAAGCAAAAGTCCAAACGGATGGTGAAACCGAGCAGAGTCTTTGCGAAGCCAGAGGTCAGGAACCAGAAGGGTAGTCAGACGAAGCCAGGATCAGGAACCAGCAGGGTAGTCAGACGAAGCCAGGATCAGGAACCAGCAGGGTAGTCAGACGAAGCCAGGATCAGGAACCAGCAGGGTAGTCAGACGAAGCCAGGATCAGGAACCAGAAGGGTAGTCAGACGAAGCCAGGATCAGGAACCAGAAGCAGCAGCAGTCTTAGAAGCATGTGAACACAAGAGGACCAAGCAAGGAACTGAAGCCACAGACCTCCTATATATATGAGCTAGGCATCCAGCTCCTCCCAGGGGAAGGAGGAGCCGCAGGGTGGAAGGCTACAAGAAACCCAGAAACCAAGATGGCCGCCAGCACATGTCAAACGAAGGAGAGCAGCAAGCTGGTAAGACCATGACAGTACCTCCCCCTCAAGGGCCCCTCCTCCGCGGAGCACAAAACGGTTTCTGAGGGAAGCGTGCGTGGAAGGCTCGGAGCAAGGCAGGAGCATGGACATCTGCGGAGGGAACCCAGGAACGCTCCTCTGGACCATAACCACGCCAATGGACCAAAAACTGCAACCGACCGCGGACCAGGCGTGAGTCCAGGATATTGCTCACCTCATATTCCTCACGATTGCCCACTTGGACCGGACGAGGCCGAGGAACCGAGGAAGTGAAACGATTACACACCAGTGGCTTCAACAGGGAGACATGAAACACGTTGGAGATCCGCATGCCAGGAGGAAGCGCAAGGGCATAGGCTACCGGGTTTACCCTGCGAAGCACTCGGAAGGGACCAACAAAGCGAGGCGCCAGCTTGGGAGTGGGCACTCGAATGTTGAGGTTGCGGGTGGACAACCATACACGGTCTCCGACCTGGTAGGAAGGAGCAGGCGCTCGTCTGCGATCAGCCTGGAGTCTCTGGCGCTGCGCAGAGACCTCAAGGGACTTCTGGATCTGTACCCAAGAAGCACGTAGGACGGAAAGGTGATCCTCCACAGCCGGAATATCCTGGGGAGAGAATACCTCCGGTAACACGGCAGGTTGGAACCCATAATTGGCCATGAAGGGAGACGTCCCAGAGGAAGAGTTCACCGCCGTGTTCCTGGCAAACTCAGCCCAAGGCAGGAGGTCAACCCAATTGTCTTGGTGATCGGAGACATAGCAACGAAGGAATTGCTCCAAGGCCTGATTGGATCGTTCTGCGGCCCCATTGGACTGAGGGTGGTAGGCCGAGGAGAAGGAGAGATGAATCCCCAACTGGGAGCAAAAGGCGCGCCAGAACCTGGACACAAACTGACTCCCCCGATCCAACACAATCTCCTTAGGCAAACCGTGCAACCGGAAGACCTCCCTGGCAAAAATCGTGGCCAACTCTTGTGCAGAGGGTAACTTCTTGAGAGGAACACAGTGGCACATTTTGGAAAACCGATCCACAATCATGAGAATGACCGTATGGCCTCGGGATGCAGGGAGGTCCACAATGAAATCCATCCCCAGGTGTGACCATGGACGCTCCCCGGTGGCTATGGGTTGCAGAAGGCCCAACGGAAGGTGCCGAGGGGACTTACTCTGGGCACAAACGGAGCATGCCGCTACATATGCGGCGATGTCGGAACGTAGGGAAGGCCACCAGAACAGACGTGAAACAGCCCAGGACAGCTGATTCTTTCCAGGATGCCCCGCGGTCTTGGAGTTATGGTAGGTTCGCAACAACCGAGTGCGCAACTCCTCAGGCACAAAACATCTGCCGTTGGGTCTCCCAGAGGGAGCACCAGATTGAGCCGCCAAAATCTGCTCACCCAGGGGAGAGGTCAGGCTGGTGCGAATGGCGGCCAGGATCTGATTCGGAGGTATGACCGAAGTCGGAATCGACTCCTCCCTGGACAGCTCGGAGTACTGCCGTGATAAGGCATCCGCCCTGATGTTCTTGGAACCGGGTAGGTAGGAGACCACGTAATTAAAACGTGACAAGAACAGAGCCCATCTGGCCTGACGTGGTGTCAATCTCTTGGCCTCAGAAAGGTAGGTCAGATTCTTGTGGTCCGTCAGGATGAGAACCGGAACCACCGAACCCTCGAGCAAGTGCCTCCATTCTTTAAGGGCCTGCACGATGGCCAATAACTCCCTGTCACCAATCTGATAGTTGCACTCCGCGGAAGACAGTTTCCGGGAGTAAAACCCACAAGGAAGCAGAGGACCCTCTGGTGTTCTACGCTGAGACAGAAGGGCGCCTACTCCCGTCTCAGACGCGTCCACCTCGAGGACAAAGGGCAACCCAGGGTTGGGATGCGACAGAATCGGAGCCGACACAAAGGCGGACTTTAGGGCCTCAAAAGCTCGGATGGCCTCGAGCGGCCAGACCTGGGAATTACTGCCCTTCCTGGTCAGATCCGTGAGAGGCTTGGCCAGCATGGAAAAGTCCCTGATGAACTTCCGATAATAATTGGCGAAGCCCAAAAAGCGCTGCAGGGAACGAAGACCACTGGGCTGGGGCCACTGTAAGACAGCCGAAACCTTCTCAGGATCCATGGAGAACCCCTCAGCGGAAATGATGTAACCTAAGAAGGTTACCTGGGATCGGTGAAATTCGCATTTCTCAAGCTTACCGAACAGCTTGTTCTCTGGTAACCGTTGCAACACTCGTCTGACATCCAGAATGTGGGCCTCCATGGATTCAGAATATACCAAGATGTCATCCAAATAGACTACCACACACTGCTGCAACAGGTCACGGAAAACATCGTTGATGAATTCCTGAAAGACTGCGGGCGCATTGCACAACCCAAAGGGCATAACCAAGGATTCGTAATGACCGGTCCTGGTGTTAAACGCGGTCTTCCACTCATCGCCCGCCTTGATCCTTACCAGGTTATATGCCGCCCTCAGGTCGAGTTTGGTAAAGACCGTGGCCCCTTTAAGGCGATCGAACAGCTCGGAAATCAAGGGTATCGGGTAAGCGTTCTTGATCGTGATGCGATTGAGACCCCTGTAATCGATGCAAGGCCTCAACTCACCGCCCTTCTTTTTCACAAAGAAAAATCCAGCCCCTGCCGGGGACGAAGATTTGCGAATGTGTCCGCGTGAAAGCGCCTCCCTCACGTACTCCTCCATGGCCTCATTCTCCGCTACCGACAGTGGATAGACTTTGCCACGAGGAGGAACGGCACCAGATTGTAACTCTATGGCACAATCATATGGGCGGTGCGGAGGTAGGGCAACCGCGCGCACCTTATCGAATACATCCCGGTACTCCTCATATTCAGGAGGCAACAGAGAGTCCGAGGAAGTACACAGCAACTTGACAGACCCATGGATGCAACTAGCCCCACACTGCGGTGACCACGAGAGGATCTCGACCGATCTCCAATCGAAAGTCGGATTATGCTTCTGGAGCCAGGGGTACCCCAAGACCACCGAGTAGTGTGGAGACGAAATAACCTGGAGGCAGACCGACTCTCTGTGAACGGCACCAATGGCTATCCCCACTGGAAGGGTCTCATGAGTCACGTGTGGCGGCAGAAGGGGTCTGCCGTCTATCGCCTCAAGAGCCAGTGGGGAACCTCGAGCCTGCAGAGGAATGGAATTGGCGGCAGCGAACACACTGTCAATGAACAAACCACCAGCACCAGAGTCCACCAATGCCTGGGTCGACACCGAGCCCCCGACCCAGGAGAGGACAACAGTGATCAGTGGTTTGTCAACACGGGAAACCGGGGACGAGGAGACTCCACCCAAGATCTGCCCCCGACAGGATCTCAGGGTACGAGCGTTTCCCGGACGGTTCGGACATGCCAACCGAAAATGCCCACCGAGACCACAGTACATGCATCGGCCCTCACGTCTCCGGAGTGCCCTCTCCCCCTCGGACAGGCGAGCAAACCCCAGCTGCATGGGTTCACCCCCAGACAAGTCATCCCCAGGAGGCGTGGGAGGAGAGGGAGGCACGGGTGGGACAGCAAACGTAGGCACCAATCTGTTAGAAGACCTCCGCAGGTTCTCCTTAAAGGAAGGTCTCTCCCTGAGTCTGGTGTCAATCAAAATCAGGAAAGAAATAAGAGACTCGAGCTCAACTGGTAGGTCCTTAGCTGCAACCTCATCCTTCAAGGCATCCGAGAGACCATGAGATAAAGCAGCGACCAGAGCCTCATTATTCCAGCCCACCTCTGCTGCCAGGGTACGAAACTCAATGGCGTATTCAGCTACGGATCGTGAACCCTGTCTGATAGACATAAGGAGCTTCGCAGCAGAGGCAGCACGAGCCGGCACATCGAATACCTTCCGAAGAGAAGCAACAAAACCGGAAAACTCGGCAACCACCGGATTGTTGTTCTCCCATAAAGGGCTGGCCCAGGCCAAGGCCTTGTCCGAGAGCAGCGAGATCAAGAAGCCCACCTTTGATCTCTCAGTAGGAAAGGCATGTGGCAGCAACTCGAAATAAATGCCCACCTGGTTAAGGAAACCTCGGCACTGAGTTGGCTCTCCCCCAAAGCGCTGTGGAAGAGGGGCAGAACCGGTCATACCCCGAAACACCGCAGGCGCAACAACAGGTGTCGGGGTAGACTCTGGCGCAACAACCGGAGAGGCAGTAGGAGCGAGCCCAGGAGCGACAACCGACCCATCGGCAACGGGAGCGAAATGAGCCGTGCGTTCAAGCAGGGTTTGCAACGCCACAGCGAACCGACCCAACAGGTGATCCTGCTGATCAAGTCTGGCAACCAGCGTGGGTAGCGAGGATGGCCCTGTACCGTCAGAATTCATGGCTTGGTCCTAATGTCACGGAACCATGAACCAGACGTACAACAAGAGATAAGTGAAAATAAGAAGGCTTTATTGAAAATAAAGCTGTAAAGCAAAAGTCCAAACGGATGGTGAAACCGAGCAGAGTCTTTGCGAAGCCAGAGGTCAGGAACCAGAAGGGTAGTCAGACGAAGCCAGGATCAGGAACCAGCAGGGTAGTCAGACGAAGCCAGGATCAGGAACCAGCAGGGTAGTCAGACGAAACCAGGATCAGGAACCAGCAGGGTAGTCAGACGAAGCCAGGATCAGGAACCAGAAGGGTAGTCAGACGAAGCCAGGATCAGGAACCAGAAGCAGCAGCAGTCTTAGAAGCATGTGAACACAAGAGGACCAAGCAAGGAACTGAAGCCACAGACCTCCTATATATATGAGCTAGTCATCCAGCTCCTCCCAGGGGAAGGAGGAGCCGCAGGGTGGAAGGCTACAAGAAACCCAGAAACCAAGATGGCCGCCAGCACATGTCAAACGAAGGAGAGCAGCAAGCAGGTAAGACCATGACAGTATAGTAATAAGATGATAGTATCCTTGATTCCATTATGATGTCACAATTTATGGTCAGCAGATGATTGTGTCCAGGGTTCTATTATGATGTCACAATGTATGGTCAGCAGAAAGTAGTATTGAGGATTCCATTATGAGGTCACAATGTATTGTCAGCAGATAATAGTGTCAAGGGTTCTATTATGATGTCACAATGTGTTGAGGGGAGTGTTGGATTTAAATATATATATGTATATATGCCCTTACATATATGCATATATATATATTGGCCCTTTTGCATGGGCCCGTCCAGGTAGTAGGTGTATACATAGAGATGTATGTGTGCCCCTTTGTCAGCATACATCTCTATGTATATAATATATGTATAGGTGGGCTTATTGCTGCCCAATTTGACCCCCTGTGTTATATATGTATATATATATATATATATATATAGACTTATGGATGTGCCCCAAGCATCTATAAGTGTATATATATACAGTTAAACTGTCCCCAGAAGCTCCCATGGATGCCCCCCCCCCCCCCCTCTGGAATGTGCCTGCTGGGTGGGGAGAGACCGACAACTGTACAATTATGTCCAGTTTCGGCCTCTTCAAAGGACAGATGATCAATAAAGATCCTCTGCCCTTTGTCACCATCTCCGGCAGCGCTGGAGATGGTATGCCTAACAGGGACATGGGAACAGAGTTCCCATGCCCCTGTGTGCCGCTCGCCTCCGGCGCTGTAATTACAGCGCCAGAGATGTGCGATATCTCCACAGGCGGGAGGATCAAAGAATCCCCCTGCCTGGGAGCGGGGCTGGCGAAGGGCGGTAAAACGGGCGCGAGCGCTGCGGGGTTTAAATACCCCAGCAGCACTGCGCTCGGACAGATCGGTCCCCTCCCCCCCCCCCCCCCCGGCGCTGGGACAGAGAACCCCTGCCTGCCTGCCGCCCAGCAGAGCGCTGTGCTCTGCGCTCAGGAGTACCCCCTGCATGCCAGAGTGAAGATCCCCCACCACTAAGAGGAGAGAGCGCAGCCAGCGAAGGAGCTGCGCTAACCCCATACAGCCTGCACATACCTGAAAGGCTGGCAACGCTCTGAAGAGAAGTGGAGGAGGCTAGCCTGAGTAGTTGAACCCAGAGCAGCCCAGAGGAGGAGAGCAGAAGGACGGAGCAGCTGACTAAGTATCGATTTCCCCTGTCCTGCTTCCTCCTTAACCCCTGAACCCCTGTTCCTGCTGCCCTGATACCCCTACAACACAGAACCCCTGACATGCTACACCACCTCCACATTAACCCCTGCTGAGACCCTGGCAGACCTCCAGCAGTAACCCCTACACTGCCTGTCCCATGTTGCCCCAACATTAACCCCTTCAGTGCCCAGCAGTCCCCCTGTGGACCCTGTAATAGCCACAGCATGGTTGCTGCCCTTATCCCCTACCCTGCTGCCCCAGTAACCCGTGCTGAGACCCTGGCAGACCTCCAGCAGTAACCCCTCTGAAGAGCATTAACCCCTTCAATGCTCTGTTCCCCTGCTCTGCAAGTCAGCAGAGCATTAACCTCCCAGAACCCTGTGTCCCTTGGCCTGCAGGTATTAACCCCTGCAGAGCCACCATTGTGTTTAACCCCTTGTACCCCTTAGGGACAGTGATTAGTCAGGCGGGTGGGTTACTGATATTTGTGTGTATGAATGTATTATTGTAATGTATAGATAGTATGTGGGGTGGAATTTGGGATTGTGCTGTGTAGTGTAGTTAGGCTTGTATTGTGTTTATTGTAGTACTGTTTCTGTGTGTACGTCTATATGTATGTATATTCATATCCATTGATCCATGAATATATATAGGTATAGCGTATTGTTAGACTTGTATAAGTGTATTGTGTAATAAATATTCCTTATTGTTCATAATACAGTGTATGGTGTTTTTAGTAGTCGCCGCCGTAGTATAGTGATAGTAAGGCTCATGCAGCTAGTTTAGTGAGTAGCGTAGGGCAATCAGTAGTGTTTTGTTGTTAGGTAAGGCATAAATAGGCTGAGCTATCACAAGACGACTCACGCCTATTTATGAATATTTATTAATTATTGAGATTTGCATAAATATGAATAATTAATACCCCCTTGTTCTTGTGTTGTGGGGTCCTGTGGAGCCAGGGCATGACTATGCCATTGGTTCTGCGGGCCTCCACAAGACGGGATCACAGGGGGAAATCGGCCTGGGTACACATGAGTGGACAAGGATACAGTCCCATCAATAACAAGATGGTGCTTTGCTCACAGCTCACTTCAGTTATCCTAACCTAGTAGGGCGGCCATCCTTATCTGTTGGTGCAGAGGGATGTGTAGCAGAGGACGCGATCCTCTGAAGGTAGGGTGTTCAGACACCAGTGTTAGGATATTGAGGGGTCCTGTGAGATAAAGGGCAGCCCAATACCTTTCTCTACTCATGGGTCAAAGGTATTGGTGCTGGGATTTTGACATCTAATTGCACCGTGAGGGGAGAAATCCCCCAGGAGCGCCTGGAATTTTCTTCTGTCATAGGTGTGTTCACTATGGAGCAGAGGAAAAACCCAGGTGACGCCACAGAAGAGAGTAGCTATCCCCCCTGACACTCTTGTGAGGCTCCAGAGGATCCCACTGCATTTTGGCAACCAAGCGACCTCTGTTCAGAGGTTTTCAAGAGATGGAGGACTGTGCCACAATCCAGCGGGAGCATTATCTCAGGCTCTGGAGAAAGACTTGGAGATGTTCGGGTGGAAGAGCTTATTCAGCTACTATCTCTTGTTTCACCCGGTGAAACTTCCTCTGGTTCTGGTCATCATCATCTACATTATCGGAGGGTCAAGGGACTTATTGACCAAATACACCAGAACCACACAGAACTTTACCGAACTAACCGAAGGAGGAGGCTCAGGACATAACTCAAACATTGTGCTGTAGCCAAAAAATTTATGGACACACTTTGTTTCCTATGAGGGTTCAGAACTTGTGCTATCCTGAAACCCCATAGCCCTATGTACATATTTTGATTTTGTTTGTTGTTGATTGTGTACCCATGGACACTCTAGGTACAAATGTGTGACAGCCTATACTCAGGGAAACTCGCCCAACACACTGCGGTGAGTTATAACTTGGCTGTACACATTTGCATCCTATAGTCGTTTCCCATTGACACGGGGGTCTGTGACCTACCTGTGTCTTTGGAGGTGTAGAGAGATAGGCCAGGTTGCATGAGTCTCTATGGGTACACACATTTAATGGAATTTGGTGATGTTGGGAGGGATGTGACCTGTTTTTGTGTGAATGGGGAAGAGTAGATTCCCTAGGGACAGGCCCCCTCCTTTACCAAGTTCATTTGCCACTTTAACCCCAAGAACGGTGACGTTTGTAAGGGTTGGACTGAATGTCAGTGAGTGCGGTGTTCTTTCCCGCAGTTAGAATTTAGGTACCATGACATCACTTCTTACCAGAAATTCTGACCTGCCTTGTAAAGACCTACGTATCCGTCCATGGGAGAACCTCCCCAACAACTGATTCTTCAATCAAGATGGAAGAAGTTTGGAAGAAAAATTGGAAATTAACGTGCTTAATTAGAAAACTTGATACCTTTATTAATAAATGGGTATGAGCAAGAGTGGTCAATATGCTCAGATGCTCTGATATATAAAAAGAAAACAAACCTCCTGTTATAGATAGGTAGTGAAATACTGAATCACTATAGGGACGGGGGTAATATTGGGTAAGTCTGTGGAAAGTTACTCTCCCTAGACGACCCTATGGAACTATGTCCTTAGCACAGGGATGTCCCCTGATGGTGGAGACACCCTGCCCCCGTACCTAGGCCTAGATATGGCCCTAGTGATGCCCTACTTAGAAAAGCTGGATCGGGAAATATTGATCCAGTGAACAAAACAAAAAGAATAAGTCTAATATAATAAAGACACAACCCCAACGCGTTTCGGCTGCATGCAGCAGCTCATCAGGAGGTGATGACAATGTACTATACGTAGGGAATGGAGAAAGCAAGAAGATGGTGCTTCAAAAAAAAGAAAAGAGATGGTACTTAGCTCGTTAGCATACTTGATGGCGCTGTGTATACAGATATGTACCTCTTGTCCGTATGTATGATGAAGTCTGAGGGTAAAAGGTACTCTATGTCAGATATTTATGCAAATCAGAAGATATAGACACTGTATGTCAGACATTAATTGCAGTAATATACTGATCTATAGTATAAGGTCCATGGTGTAGATAATGCTATGTACTCACACAGGTGTTTATGCAAATCTGAAGATATAGACGCTGTGTGTAAGACATTCATTGCAGTAGTATACTGATCTATAATAAATTAGTTCTATGTCAATCGGTGCTTGAACATAGAACAAAACAGGTCCATGGTGTAAATGATGCTGTGTACTCACCAGACAGAGGGGGGCCCTGTAGAAAGTGCAGCTCGTATGCTAGGAGACTGTAGGGCTCATGGCACTGTGTCAGCGCTTGCTTTTTAAGCGCTGGTGCTGACACGTGTTTCCGGACGCCAAGGAGAAGGCACTTCCGGTAAGTGGACCGCATCGCAATGACGCGATGCGTCACTTCCGTTCCTTGGAACGCATATTGGAACGCATATGCGGCCGGCGATGCTGGAAGTTCCTGGTCTGTATATACTTCTCAGCAACTATTGATTTGGCCAAAATAACTGGACCGAAGTGGTTATATAGTCCCCTGCACATATAGGATTAGTTGTGGGAGGACTATGTTGTTTATTTTGAGCCCTAAATTACCACACTATGATTGGAGGCATAAACATGATATTATAATGTAGAAATCATCACGTTTATATAGCTGAATTTATAGGAGCCACATGAATGTGAGGAAAAAAAAGATTGGAGTGACAATGATATATGTCATCTTTCCTAGGATGTGGTGCTTCACGCACCGGCATGGACAAAGGGGGACAATAAACTAGGGGTATTTATATGAGATAAGGGCAGAGGAATAGTCTCTGGTAAAAGAAAAATAGGGGTTTAAGAAGAGATACATTAAATCAAATGAAACATGTATATGTAAGTCGCTCATTAAGACCACTTGGTGACTGAGACCCGAAACGATAAATCCATTCGGATTCTTTTTGGAGTATCTTCCGGTCCCAGTCACCTCCCCTTAGGGGTTTAGGGATAACCTCGAGGACTGAGAATTTGAGGGAACTTGGGTCTCTCCTATGTTGATCATTAATATGATTTGCAACAGGGGTGTCTTTTTTTCTTTGCTACGTCATTGATGTGTTCACAGACTCTACGTCTAAACTCCCTGATGGTCTTACCGATGTAGTCTTTCGGACAGGTACACTGACATACGTAGACAACCCCCTGTGTTTTACAATTGGCGAAGGAGCCTAATGTTTGAACAATGTTGGTTTTGGAACAAGTGACCGTTTTTGAAATGCGTATATACTTGCAGGCCTTACAGCTGCCGCACTTGAATGTCCCTTTTGGTTGTCTGTCCAGCCAAGTACCCTCCTTTTTTATGCCAGTGTAGTGGCTATGCACAAGCCTATCTCTAAGGCTTCTCCCCTTGCGATATGTTATTTGGGGGTAGCTGGAGATGGCCTTGGACAGATCTTTGTCCATCATTAGGATTGGCCAGTGAGTTTTTAAGATGGTATTAACTTCACTGTTAGCCGTATCATATGTGGAGATTAGGCGAATTATTGAGCTGTCCTTATTATCTTTATTTTTCGATATTAATAAGTCGGCCCTATCCCTGTTCTCAACTGCCTGAAAAGCTTCCCTTAGAGTGGACTTGGGATACCCTCTCTGTAATAATCTCCTTTTTAGTTTCCTTGACTCCTGGTAAAAGTTTTCTTTGTCCGAGCAGTTACGGCGCATACGTAAATACTGGCCTTTTGGAATGCCTCTTTTTACTGCCGGTGGGTGGTGACTGTTCCAGTGTAGAATGCTATTAGTGGCAGTCGGTTTTCGATATACGTTTGTTGTCAAATTTCCTGCCACACAAATTACTTCTACATCCAGGAATGTGATACTGTTAGATTTAATTTCGCTAGTGAATTTTAGTCCCACGTTGTTGTCATTGAGGGCAGAAACGAAGTTATTGAATTTTTCTTTGCTGTCACTCCACACTATAAAAATGTCATCAATATAGCGGGTCCAAAAGACAATCCCACTATTCCACCACATTTGGTGGTCGGGGAACACAAATTTGTCTTCCCACCAACTATATGTGAAATGGACCCGCTATATGTGAAAAAGTTATGTGTAAGGGTATACTCCAAAAGGTTCATGATGAAATTATTATGATTTTGAAACTGAGTGCCCCTCGATCTCAGGAAATGGGCCGTGGCTGCTAGACCTTTATCGTGTGGTATGGATGTGTACAAGGATTCGACGTCGATACTTGCAAGATGACAATGAGAATCGACGGAGATGGTTTCAATTTTTCGAAGGAAATCCATCGTGTCACGTGTAAAAGATGGTAAACAGGACACGAATTCTTTTAGTGTTTGATCGAGGTATGTCCCACAATGATGGATCAGGGAATCCATACCCGATACAATTGGGCGTCCCTTAAGGGGAGTAACCCCCTTATGGATTTTCGGGAGGCAGTAGAATTTGGCCAGCTGTGGATTTTTTGGAAAGAGGTATGCATATTCCGATTTTGTGATCACCCCCTGTTCTAAGCCCTGCTGGAGGATCCCTTTGAGTTGTTGCTGAAAGACTAGACTAGGGTCATTTGGTAGAACTTTATAGCTGGTGGGGTCCCTAAGTAGATCAAAGCACATTTTTTGATAAATAAGATGGTCTAGAATTACTAGATTCCCGCCTTTGTCAGATTGTTTTATAATGATGGTATTGTCCGTCTCCAGGTTCCTAAGGGCCGTAGACTCGTCTCGGGACAAATTATATTCTCTCGGATGGTTGACATTTAGCCGTTCCAGGTCATTGCTGACCATTTTGAGAAAAATGTCGATATGTTCCGTGTTCATAGGGGGTGGTAGTCTAGTACTCGTGGGGCGAAGATCGGTGAAGGACCGTCTCCGGGATTTCTATTCCCCTCCTCACATAGATCCATGAGGTTTTGGAGATCGGGAAAGTCCTCTAAGTCAATTCCTAGGTCATGGCATGTTTGTCTGTTACTATTCTGGTAAAATTTGTGCCATTTAAGTCTTCTGCCAAATAAGTTGAGATCCTTAATCCAGGTAAAGATGTTGAACCTAGTAGTTGGCACGAAAGAAAGGCCCTTCTGGAGAATAGTGATTTCAATATCTGTCAATGATCGAGATGACAGGTTGATAATCTGCAGGTTATCATTTAAGGGCGACTGTCGCCTGCCCTCACCCGATCCCTTAGTTTGTAGGGGCCCTGGCTGTTGGTTAAAAAAGGAACCAGGGGTTTTTGTTGGGTAACTGTAGAGGAGGAGGAGGCAGAAGATGAGGAGGGAAGAGAGGGCTGGGATGGTCCTCTGCGTGTTTTACCCGAGTATCCCCTTTGTCTCCCCCATTTCTGCCACCTTCGTCCCGGTCTCCGACCCTGACCACCTCTATTATAATAATTTGCACCTTGATACACCCTAGCTGGTTCAGAGTCCGAGAGGTCGGCTTCTGAAGAGGACACTTCGGATTCTGAAAAGATTGGTGTCTTGGTATCAAGGTTATAGGCCCGGTTTTCTCGGAACTCAGCTAGATCTTTTGTGAATTGGCTTTCTTTCTTTCAGAAGGTTTTGAAAACGTTCTACCGATGTCTGCAATGAGGACTCTCTCTTATTAAATTCGGGGTCTGTTTTAAATTTTAAAACCCCTTCAGTAAGGTCTTTGAGACTAGTTGACGTTTTCTCAAATACTTTTTTCTCCTCTTCCAGAAGTAGGGTCATTAACCTAAGGGAGCTAGAGGTTAATTCCTGTTCCCACTTAGTGATCAATTGTGCTGAAAGGATGCGGACAGCTGGTTTAATCGGAATGCGTAATCCTCTAGGAACAATTTTATGTTCTATATAGCTCTCCAGGGACCTGATCTCCCACCACGACTTGATATTGTCTTTGTAGCCGGAGTACAGGTCCCTGAAGGCTATCTTGCAGGATGTAGATGAGGCTAAACCCAGTATTTCTTTATCAGAGAAGATATCTTTGGCTTCTCTTAATAGTTCCTCTGTAAATAGAGTCCCGGACAGGAAACTTGCCATGCTCTGTGTGAATTAATGTTTGAAAACACTTGGGAGGATATCTATTGATAAATTACACGTAGGAAAAATAGGTTTGGAAGAAAAATTGGAAATTAACGTGCTTAATTAGAAAACTTGATACCTTTATTAATAAATGGGTATGAGCAAGAGTGGTCAATATGCTCAGATGCTCTGATATATAAAAAGAAAACGAACCTCCTATTATAGATAGGTGGTGAAATACTGAATCACTATAGGGACGGGGGTAATATTGGGTAAGTCTGTGGAAAGTTACTCTCCCTAGACGACCCTATGGAACTATGTCCTTAGCACAGGGATGTCCCCTGATGGTGGAGACACCCTGCCCCCGTACCTAGGCTTAGATATGGCCCTAGTGATGCCCTACTTAGAAAAGCTGGATCGGGAAATATTGATCCAGTGAACAAAACAAAAAGAATAAGTCTAATATAATAAAGACACAATCCCAACGCGTTTCGGCTGCATACAGCAGCTCATCAGGAGGTGATGACAATGTACTATACGTAGGGAATGGAGAAAGCAAGAAGATGATGCTTCAAAAAAAGAAAAGAGATGGTACTTAGCTCCTTAGCATACTTGATGGCGCTGTGTATACAGATATGTACCTCTTGTCCGTATGTATGATGAAGTCTGAGGGTAAAAGGTACTCTATGTCAGATATTTATGCAAATCAGAAGATATAGACACTGTATGTCAGACATTAATTGCAGTAATATACTGATCTATAGTATAAGGTCCATGGTGTAGATAATGCTATGTACTCACACAGATGTTTATGCAAATCTGAAGATATAGACGCTGTGTGTATGACATTCATTGCAGTAGTATACTGATCTATAATAAATTAGTTCTATGTCAATCGGTGCTTGAACATAGAACAAAACAGGTCCATGGTGTAAATGATGCTGTGTACTCACCAGACAGAGGGGGACCCTGTAGAAAGTGCAGCTCGTATGCTAGGAGACTGGAGGGCTCATGGCACTGTGTCAGCGCTTGCTTTTTAAGCGCTGGTGCTGACACGTGTTAACGGATGCCAAGGAGAAGGCACTTCCGGTAAGTGGACCGCATTGCAATGACGCGATGCGTCACTTCCGGTCCTTGGAACGCATATTGGAACGCATATGCGGCCGGCGATGCTGGAAGTTCCTGGTCTGTATATACTTCTCAGCAACTATTGATTTGGCCAAAATAACTGGACCGAAGTGGTTATATAGTCCCCTGAACATATAGGATGGAAGAAGCAGTGTCGGAAGAAAAGTCGTGCCGTTACTAACAGGAAGCCATTCCACGGTTGACCGTACTACCTGGAGATCGTGAGGGTGGAGCTATCCCAGAGTCTGACTAAAGAATTACTAAGATAGGGACGGCAGCGGGTACCTAAAGATCGACACTGACAGCGAGAACGAAAGGAGGCCAGTCCACGGTTGCTACGTGGATCGACCTATAGACTGTGAGGGTGAAGCCATTCCAGAGTCATTGGGAGAGGCTGATACCTGAAGATTGACACTGACAGACCACAGACCAAGAAAGTTCCAGAGAAGAAGACGGTGTATTCTGTGGATGGAGACGCCTGGTTACGTTGAAGGGCAGGTCGGAGGTGTTAGTGCGCGATGGGTGATGACTAGGTACCTAAGGGTCATATTACTTATGTCCTTCCTGAACTGTTACCAAGAGGGGGGTTGAGGGGGCAAATATATCCCAACACTTCCCCAAAGTTTATTGTCGTATTTCGACAACAGGGGGATTGTTGAGGGGAGTGTTGGATTTAAATATATATGTATATATGCCCTTACATATATGCATATATATATTGGCCCTTTTGCATGGGCCCGTCCAGGTAGTAGGTGTATACATAGAGATGTATGTGTGCCCCTTTGTCAGCATACATCTCTATGTATATAATATATGTATAGGTGGGCTTATTGCTGCCCATTGAGACCCCCTGTGTTATATATGTATGTATGTATGTATATATATATATATATATATATATATACAGTATATATATATACTTATGGATATGCCCCAAGCATCTATAAGTGTATATATATACAGTTAAACTGTCCCCAGAAGCTCCCATGGATGCCCCAACCCCCCTCTGGAATGTGCCTGCTGGGTGGGGAGAGACCGACAACTGGACAATTATGTCCAGTTTTGGCCTCTTCAAAGGACAGATGATCAATAAAGATCATCTGCCCTTTGTCACCATCAGCGCTGGAGATGTTCCCATGCCCCTGTGTGCCGCCCACCTCCGGCGCTGTAATTACAGCGCCAGAGATGTGCGATATCTCCACAGGCGGGAGGATCAAAGGTAAAACGGGCGTGAGCGCTGCGGGGTTTAAATACCCCAGCAGCACTGCGCTCGGACAGATCCGTCCCCCGTCCCCCCCGGAAGGTGAGCGCCCCCGGCGCTGGGACAGAGAACCCCTGCCTGCCGCCCAGCAGAGCGCTGTGCTCTGCGCTCAGGAGTACCCCCTGCATGCCAGAGTGAAGATCCCCCCCCCCCACCACTAAGAGGAGAGAGCGCAGCCAGCGAAGGAGCTACGCTAACCCCATACAGCCTGCACATACCTGAAAGGCTGGCAACGCTCTGAAGAGAAGTGGAGGAGGCTAGCCTGAGTAGTTGAACCCAGAGCAGCCCAGAGGAGGAGAGCAGAAGGCCGGAGCAGCTGGCTAAGTATCGATTTCCCCTGTCCTGCTTCCTCCTTAACCCCTGAACCCCTGTTCCTGCTGCCCTGATACCCCTACAACACAGAACCCCTGACATGCTACACCACCTCCACATTAACCCCTGCTGAGACCCTGGCAGACCTCCAGCAGTAACCCCTACACTGCCTGTCCCATGTTGCCCCAACATTAACCCCTTCAGTGCCCAGCAGTCCCCCTGTGGACCCTGTAATCGCCACAGCATGGTTGCTGCCCTTATCCCCTACCCTGCTGCCCCAGTAACCCCTGCTAAGACCCTGGCAGACCTCCAGCAGTAACCCCTCTGAAGAGCATTAACCCCTTCAATGCTCTGTTCCCCTGCTCTGCAAGTCAGCAGAGCATTAACCTCCCAGAACCCTGTGTCCCTTGGCCTGCAGGTATTAACCCCTGCAGAGCCACCATTGTGTTTAACCCCTTGTACCCCGTAGGGATAGTGATTAGTCAGGCGGGTGGGTTACTGATATTTGTGTGTATGAATGTATTATTGTAATGTATAGATAGTATGTGGGGTGGAATTTGGGATTGTACTGTGTAGTGTAGTTAGGCTTGTATTGTGTTTATTGTAGTACTGTTTCTGTGTGTACGTCTATATGTATGTATATTCATATCCATTGATCCATGAATATATATAGGTATAGCGTATTGTTAGACTTGTATAAGTGTATTGTGTAATAAATATTCCTTATTGTTCATAATACAGTGTATGGTGTTTTTAGTAGTCGCCGCCGTAGTATAGTGATAGTAAGGCGCATGCAGCTAGTTTAGTGAGTAGCGTAGGGCAATCAGTAGTGTTTTGTTGTTAGGTAAGGCATAAATAGGCGGAGCTATCACAAGACGACTCATGCCTATTTATGAATATTAATTATTGAGATTTGCATAAATATCAATAATTAATACCCCCTTTAACACAATATATGGTCAGCAGATAATAGCATACAGGATTCCATTATGATGTCACAATGTATGGTCAGCAGATAATAGTATCCAGGATTCCATTATGATATCATAATGTATGGTCAGCAGATAATAGTATCCAGGGTTCTATTATGATGTCACAATGGATAGTCAGCAGATATTAGTATTCAGGATTCCATTATGATGTCACAATGTATGGTCAGCAGGTGATAGTATCTAGGATTCCATTATGATGTCACAATGTATTGTCAGCATATAATAGTATCCAGGGTTCTATTATGATGTCACAATGGATGGTCAGCAGGTGATAGTATCTAGGATTAAATTATGATATCACAATATATAGTAATCAGATGATAGTATCTAGGATTACATCATGATGTCATAATGTTTTCGGGATTACATTATGATGTCATAATGTATGGTCTGCAGATAATAGTATCCAGAATTCCATTATGATGTCACAATGTATTGTCAGCAGATAATATTATCCAGGGTTCCATTATGATGTCACAATGGATGGTCAGCAGATAATAGTATTCAGGATTACATTATGAAGTCACAATGTACGGTCAGCAGGTGATAGTATCCAGGATTCCATTATGATGTCACAATGTAAGGTGAGCAGATAATAGTATCCAGGATTCTATTATGATGTCACAATGTATTGTCAGCATATAATAGTGTCCAGGGTTTCATTATGATGTCACAATTTATGGTCAGCAGATAATAGTATCCAGGATTCCATTATGATGTCACAATGTCTAGTAATAAGATGATAGTATCCAGGATTCCATTATGATGTCACAATGTATGGTCTTCAGATGATGGTATCTAGCATTCCATTGTGATGTTACAATGTATGGTCAGTACATAATACTATCCAGGATTCCGTTATGATGTCACAATGTATGGTCCGCAGATAATAGTATCCAGGATTCCATTATGATGTCACAATGTATGGTCAGCAGGTGATAGTATCCAGGATTCCATTATGATGTCACAATGTAAGGTGAGCAGATGATAGTATCCAGGATTCCATTATGATGTCACAATGTATGGTCCGCAGATAATAGTATCCAGGATTCCATTATGATGTCACAATGTATGGTCAGCAGGTGATAGTATCCAGGATTCCATTATGATGTCACAATGTAAGGTGAGCAGATGATAGTATCCAGGATTCCATTATGATGTCACAATGTATGGTCAGCAGATAATAGTATTCAGGATTCCATTATGATGTCACAATGTATGGTCAGCAGATAATAGTATCCAGGATTCCATTATGATATCACAATGTATGGTCAGCAGATAATAGTATCCAGGATTCCATTATGATGTCACAATGTATAGTAACAAGATGATAGTATCCAGGATTCCATTATGATGTCACAATGTATTGTCAGCATTTAATAGTATCCAGGGTTCCATTATGATGTCACAATGGATGGCCAGCAGATAATAGTATTCAGGATTCCATTATGATGTCACAAGGAATGGTCAGCAGAAAATAATATCCAGGATTCCATTATGATGTCACAATGTATTGTCAGCAGATAATAGTATCCAGTATTCCATTATGATGTCACAATGTATGGTCAGCAGATAATAGGATCCCGGATTCCATTATGATGTCACAATGTATGGTCAGCAGGTGATAGTATCCAGAAATCCATTATAATGTCACAATGTAAGGTGAGCAGATGATAGTATCTAAGATTCCATTATGATGTTAGAATGTATGGTCAGCAGATGATTGTATCCAGGGTTCTATTATGATGTCAAAATGAATCGTCAGCAGGTGATAGTATCTAGAATTACATTATGATGTCACAATGTAAGGTCAGCAGATAATAGTATCCAGGGATCCATTATGATGTCACAATGTATTGTCAGCATATAATAGTATCCAGGGTTCCATTATGATGTCACAATGGATGGTTAGCACATAATAGTATTCAGGATTCCGTTATGACGTCACAATGTATGGTCAGCAGGTGATAGTATCTAGGATTACATTATGATGTCACAATGTATAGTAATCAGATGATAGTATCCAGGATTCCATTATGATGTCACAATGTATAGCAATAAGATAATAGTATCCAGGATTCCATTCTGATGTCACAATGTATGGTCAGCAGATAATAGGATCCCGGATTCCATTATGATGTCACAATGTATGGTCAGCAGGTGATAGTATCCAGGAATCCATTATGATGTCTCAATGTAAGGTGAGCAGATGATAGTATCTAAGATTTCATTATGATGTCACAATGTATGGTCAGCAGATAATAGTATCCAGGATTCTATTATGATGTCACAATGTATGGTCAGCAGATAATAGTATCCAGGATTCCATTATGATGTCACAATGTATTGTCAGCATTTAATATTATCCAGGGTTCCATTATGATGTTACAATGGATAGTCAGCAGATAATAGTATTCAGGATTCCATTATGATGTCACAATGTATGTTCAGCAGATAATAGTATTCAGGATTCCATTATGATGTCACAATGTATGGTCAGCAGATAATGGTATCCAGGATTCTATTATGATGTCACAATGTATAGTAATAAGATGATAGTATCCAGGATTCCATTATGATGTCACAATGTATGGTCAGCAGATAATGGTATCCAGGATTCTATTATGATGTCACAATGTATAGTAATAAGATGATAGTATCCAGGATTCCATTATGATGTCACAATGTATGGTCAGCAGGTGATAGTATCCAGGATTCCATTATGATGTCACAATGTAAGGTGAGCAGATGATAGTATCCAGGATTCCATTATGATGTCACAATGTATGGTCAGCAGTTGATAGTATCTAGGATTACATTATGATGTCACAATGTATAGCAGGGGTACTCAACTAGTTTTATTAAAGGTCCACATACCTGGGTCTGCAGTCAGGTGAAGGTCCGAGCTGAACGCCAACAGTAAAGATGCCATGCGATCATGTGATCCATGCGCGTGGGGCGCTCTGACGTTATAGTGGAGTGCCCCGGGTAAGTCCCAGAATTAGTAATGGCCACATTAGTGCCCCAGTAAGAATAATGCCCCCAGTAAGAATAATGTCCCCATTAGTGCCCCCAGTAAGAGTAATGCCCCCATTAGTGCCCCCCTTCTTTGCTTTTGCAAAAAAAAAAAAAATAATTAGCATTCACCTGGCTGCGGTGAACATTCGCTGCTTACTGCAAGCTCAGGACCGGTGCTCCAACGTGATGACGTCTTGTAGGTCCTGTCCTGAGCTTCTAGTCAGCAGGGAGTGTTCTCCACAGCGTGAGCAAATGGAGGTGGAGGTACCGTAATATATATATTTTTTTTTACTAGCACAAGTAGCGGTGGAGGTAAATGCTGTACTAATGGGCGTTCCATGATGGAAGCGCTCATTAGTATGGGTACTTTCACACTTGCAGCAGAACGGATCCGACAGGCTTCTCTCCCTTTAAGATCCATCTTGCCACTACTTCGCCGTGCCGCTGCACTGTGCCCATCGACTATGATGGGGATGGGGCAGAGCTACGGCGCAGCACTGTGAGAGGCCGCCAGACTAAAAGTACTACATGTCCGACTTTTTCGTCTGGCGGCCTCACGCCGTGCACTCCCATGCTGCGCCGTAGCTCCACTCCCGCTATAGTCAATGGGGAGTGGCAGTCCGGCGAAATAGCGGCAGGACGGATCTGACAGGGTGAACAGCCTGTCGGATCCGTCCTGCCGCAAGTGTGAAAGTACCTTAACAGTCATTACAGGAAAATTCTGGCACCGGCAAGGGAACTAAAATACCAGCCTTGCTGGTGAACTACTGGCCGGGTGGCAACCCAAGCCACAGAACAGACATATGATAGTTTTGTTCCGCATCCGGACCCAATGCGGACCCCTTAATTACAATGGGGCCACAAGAGATGCAGACAGCACACTGTGTGCTGTCTGCATCTTTTTCCGCTCCATTGAAACTAAGGGGTCCGCATCCAATGCCCCAATAATGGGAATTGGATGCGGAACAAAACTATCATGGTTTGATGGGGCTTAATCACTTTATTTAATCAGGTTACCTAAAGAAGATGGCCCAGGAGAGATGGGAACACGACACTGACTGGAGTCCTTTCCTGCAATCAGTGACGTGTTCCCGCCTCTCAGTAGCCCTCCCTCTCCACACCCCCCTTCCTTCCCAAATGTGACATTTATTTCATTGGGGGCAGTGGTGATGTCCCTCCCCTCTCCAGCAGCACGTAAGTGTCCTTTGTAGCTTGAAGCTCTCTTATGTGCTGCCGCTGCTGCAGGGGAGGAGGGACCTGTGAGCGCACTGAGGGAGAAAGCTCCCTACACCTGCAGGTGCCGGATGAAAGCGCTGGTGCCTGCATGTGGAGGGAGCCGTCTCTCACTGCGCCCCTGGGAAGGAGGAAGTGCGCCGGTAAGCTCCTCCTCCTGCACGTACCAGAGTGTGCAGGAGAGGAGGAGCGCTACATGTCTCACTGCGCTCAGCGCTCTGGGAGTGGGACAGGAGGAAGTGCGCCGGTAAGCTCCTCCTCAGGCATGGTACAGTGTGCAGGAGAGGAGGAGCGCTCTGAAGGATGGCCGGGGTCCGGACAACTGGCGGCCGCGGTCCGTATTTGGACCACGGTCCGCCAGTTGAGTATCCCTGCTCTACAGTCTCACATTGGCATCAGTGATTGGACAGTGCAAGACTGTGCAGGGACACACGCCCCCACTGGTGACACCAAGTTGCAGATTTATTAACAATCAGACATGTCATAAGTGAAGAGGGAAAGCAATCGTGTTTTGCATAAAATACTGTTAAAACAAGATAGTTCTTTGTAAGTTACACTTTATTTGATGGGTTACAATTCTACAAACTGTTAAATTATTATTTTACTCGTGATGGCAGATCATTTCTTGTCTCCCAGCTGGTGTCACAGTGTAACTGGTCTCTCGCTCCCGTAGGTCTCATATTCTGTTTCATACATTTTAGGAACAGACATGATCTCTGGCAATGGTCCCTGTCTTGGTTTGGTCCAGGGGCATTCCAGAGGGAAGTAAACATCTTGGGACCTCTTGGCATCCAGTGGCCATTGATAGCTCTCCTGTACTAAGGTTTTAAAGCCTCTGTGTGGGACAGATTTTGCACGTGGTGGTATCCTTGGCAATTTAGTGGCAGTGGGGAACTGAAGGGCGTCCCGCATTGGAGGTGGTCGTCGGAGTGTTGGTTGATTCTCCTTTGGTAGGGGGTTTTCTTTCAAGCCATGTCCCCAGGCCTTAGGGTAATCCTCAGCCTGCCAATACGTCAAAATATCTTTTTTGGGATATCCTTCAAGTTCTTTCCTGGGTTGGAAATAAGAAACCAATACAAATACTGCTGTAAAGAAGAACTGTACACCAGTTTTGATAAATCTCTCCCATTATGTATACATTCAATTCGGACACATTTACCATAAAAGAGTAAAATAAGAATGTGTTAGTGAATGAACACCCAGTCTGCCTACAGCAAAATTTGACTTCTTATAGGAAAAATGGTCATAGATAGTGAGATGTCTCTGTAATACCTGTCCTGAGCCTCCTGCCATGTTGGCACTGCCAATAACACAGCGGGAGACCAATGACTAATGGCTCTGTGCATCTATGGTAACCGATCAAGTGTGTCCGATCGGCTGGAAAGTTTGATCTGCCGACACATTCTATGATGTATGAATGGAACTAGAGCCCAGGGCCGAACCAGCCAGAGACTTTACAGGGAAATTTCCCATGAGCCGATGCCCAGGGGGCCGCCTGAGCCCTCCTCACTGCCCCTGGCTGGGTAAATAATGACCTGATGGTCTCAGCATTTATTAATGTTGGTAGTATCAGGTACTTATGCACTGAACTCAGGACGGTCATACAGTTGAGTACTATGGCGAGGGTGGCAGTATTTTGTGCTGCATTGTGATATTCGGTTCTGCTACAGCGGTATTTTGTGCTGATATCCGCCTGCTTCTGTTATTCCTGCCTGTTTGTGTTGCTCCTTCTGTCAGTTTGGATCCGCCTACAACATGGGGCCACTTTTAGTTGTTTTTTTTTTCCAGGGCCACTTTAAGTTCCTGGCTGCCCCTGCTGGAGTGATCACTTTTTGAAATAGGTTGTACATGTATACAATTGGAACAGATTGGGAAAATCATTCACATTGCACCAAAGATTGTCCCCACCCTCATGATGCTTGGGGGTTTACCATAACTTGCTCAACAAAGAGAAGTCATAATGAACAGTCCCTTTAAGTTAATATGTACCTGTCAGACTTTTGTCAAAAGGACAGGTACCATAGGATAGGTATCACGTGTAGTAAAATAGAGTGTAGATAAGAAAACCCTGGTTTTTAGTACCAATTATGCTTGTTTTACTTACGCTGTAAACGCTCGGAAGTCCCGAGCTGTAGTGGATGCATATATATCATTCAAGCTCAAGACCCCCTTGTCTCTTATGTAGAAAGGTTCTCCGGATAGCGTCCTGTTTTCTGTAGTTGCTACTATAGCCTAAAAGGAGACACATCACCATCAGAAATAGTTTTTAGAAATACAGTATATTCAGATACTAGAT